>NC_139961.1:14253406-14640906 GCF_963454915.1 Gymnoscopelus microlampas | reverse complement strand
TTTATTGTCACCGCAGAAACCTCTTATCTCCATAGGTTTTATTTTTTGTGTTTTTTTTTTCGTAAATTAACGCCCTACTTGATCACACTATACCAGTGGTTTTCAACCTGTTTCATGCCAAGGACCCCTAAATGTATATACATTTGGCCGCGGACCCCCATCGGAAAATGTTGTGCCAGGGACCCCCCAGAAGTACAGATTTGAGTTAAAAATGTTCGCTTTAAAAAATATATACATTCGAAGATATGCACACATTTTCAAGATTTTCCAAAAATAGCAGATCTACAAGCTCATAGCGCGGCACTCGGTGCCGCGCTATGAGCTTGTAGATCTGCTATTTTTGAATAGCCAAAGCTAAGTGGTTAAAATGATTGTGACGCTTATGTTAACTAATTTTGCTGGGGACCCCCTGGTACCCCCTCAAGGACCACTGGTGGTCCCCGGACCACTGGTTGAAAACCACTGCACTATACTACAGCGTCACACAGAATCATGAAAATGAGCAGATCTACAAGCTCGAAACGCAGCGCGAAGCGACGCGTTATGAGCTTGTAGAGTTTGATTATATCCGTGTAATAATGTTTTGGTAAGGGAATAATCTGCTTTGCTGACTCATCATGCACAATTTCACCTGAATGCGAATGCTTGTCTTTGTTCCATTATGTTCCATGTTATGACATCAAAAGCTATGCTTGAGAATGTAGGTGAATGTAAAAATGTACTCATTGACTGCCAGAGTTAAACATCATTTTCCGATTCCATTGTTCCAGACCCCATTCATTTTTCCCATCGAGATTTCTGAAAAAAATACATATATATCAATTAATTTAAGCCTAGAATCAAGCCATCCAGGATCCTGGTGAATCATGACCATAAAACATTTATTTTTAAATTATAATCACAGAATCAAATGTTTTTATGGTCATGCGAATCACCAGGATCCTGAATGGTGTGATTCTAGGCTTAACCCATTAAGACCTGGAACTGTGTCATTTTTAGATTTGAGCGAAAAAGCCTTATTTTACCCTTTGGGCTATTCAAAAATGGCAGATATACTGCACAAGCTCATAGCTTACGCTACGAGCTTGTAGATCTGCTATTTTTGAAAATTCGTGAAAATGTGTGCAAATCTTTGAATATATATATATTTTTAAAACATTTTTAACTTAAATCTTTGCTTCTGGGGGGTCCCTGGAACAACATATTTTGAGATGGGGGTCCGCGGCCAAATACATATAATTCTGGGGGTCCTTGACATGAAAAAGATTGAGCACCACCGATATAGAAACATACGTTTTTCAGAATACTGTTGGGATTTAGGAGACATGTAGAATCGGCTTCAGGTCTCAATCGGTTAAAATAATTGATATAAATATGTTTGGACATCTCTATGGGAAAAATCAATAGGGTCTGGAACGATGAAACCAGAAAATGGCCGACACCGCTATGTCCTATTGGACGAGTTGGCGTCGTGGCCAAATGACGAGTGTACTCGTCAATGGCAGTCAATGAGTTAAGTCAGGTGCAGAACAATGCATCATGGGAAGTACAGTTAAACTGAAACGTATATATACTTATCAAGGTGACTGGTTATGAATCACAAAACAGTGATTCATAGTTCTTTTTTCATCCCTCCAATGTGTGCAAACAGGCAGAAGTACAGGTACGTTGCTCGTTATCGGACGTTTGTTTCTTCTCTTGCATCACCTAGCCCTGCTTACATAGAGCTGACCTCATGACCTCTGGCGTCTCTATGCTGGGGGCCGACCATTTCGGCAAAGGATCTAGAAGCTAGATCTACAAGCTCAGAACATCGTCGTAATGCAGCGTGCTGTGAGCTTGTAGAGCGGCTATTTTCAGCAAACCCAAGTTTAAGGTTTAGGTGGTATAACTGTGGGACGCTTCTGCTGCCCTGCAAAGGCACACTGCAGTAACTACGTTTTTGGACACACCGACGTATCTGTGTACCCAGTGGCATGCACAGACATTTTGAGGGGCAGGTGCTCAAGTAAATTATACTTTTTTTTTGTTTACTTGGTCTGCTCTTTTTTCCCTCTACACCTAAACCTCTTTGCCAAAAATAGCCGATCTACAAGCCTACAACGCCTCGCGCTGCGAGGCGTTGTGGGCTTGTAGATCTGCTATTTTTGGCTAAAGTTCTCCTCAGAAAAGGGATGCTAGGTTTCGAGTGGTTATGGTAAAAAGAAAAATCATATCACACAAAGATTTGGCGGACCCCCTGTAGTAACTCTGAGGACCCCCTAGGGGTCCCGTACCCCCTGTTGAAGACCCCTGCTGTAAACTGAAAGAAAGGGCACTTCTGGTCAAGAGGGCAAAGGGCAGGCGCTCTAGCACCACCTAGAGTCTATCTGTGCACGTCCCTGAGTGTACCCCAAAACATTGGTTCTCAAAGTTTGAGAACCACTGTCGCAAAGGTCAAATTAAGCCTTCGTGATTTTAGGAGATAAACAACTGCCTAAAGAACATCTATACAATTGGTGTAATATCACTTATATGCCGATATCTCATTTGGCTGACCCGTTGAAACACTTTTAAACTAATTTATCAGTAAAACCATTTTTTTCCGTAGTTACTGCACTTTGGCTTTGTATGGCGGATTGGTAAATGGTGCATTTATGTAGTGCCTTTATCCAAGGCGCTTTACAATGATTGTGCATTACATTCACCCACACATTCATACACCGATGGCAGAGGAAACCATACAAGGCACCAACCTAATCATCCTAAGCAATTAGGGGTTCAGCGTCTTGCTCAAGGACACTTTGACACCAATCTCGGAACCCAGAGAAAACTGAAAAGGAAAAACAGCGACCTCTGCTGTTCGTTCCTCCTCAGTTATACTCTGGGACAATGCCGACGCAGCACATGTGCGCAAGGAAACAGGGTTTAAGTCTGCCTTCACCGCTCCACTTCCGGTGGTGCGACTACGTTTTCATTCCCACTAACACTATTTCTACACGGAACACTAACACCACTTCTCCCAGAGACCATGGATGGTTTTGGTTATAAGCCCACTTGTTTCTATGATGAAAGAGCAAGTTCAAATGTGAATATCTTTCCGTGGTTTTGTCTGCTCCGCGGACGCTATTGTTAAATTAGTTTTGGTTAGTTTGCAGTAGGGAATGATCGACGGACACGTGAATCCCGCCCACTACATTTGATTGGGTAAAGCGCGGTCTGCTTCCTGATCTGAAGGCACGCCCACTCCCACACAGTGTGCACACGTTCTGACGAACCTTCAGGATAGATTCCAACGCAGTGCAGAATCTGTTCTTGAGAGATTACTTTGACACTAACTCTGGGGGAGCCCGGGATCGAACTGAGAACCTCATGTTGAATTAGATTGTGCTGTAGTGCTCATTGGTTGAGCTAGACGTCAACAACATTTCTATAAGTGTGTGTGTGCGTGTGTGTGCGTGTGTGCGTGCAGAGCTCCAGTGACTACCAGAGGCTGCAAGATGGCTGCTCTAAGTTCGAGGCCCTGGACCTTCACCTGAAGAGGAAGAGGAAGGAAGCAGACTACACCTACCACTTCTGGAAGAGCTTCCCTGGCAAGATGACGGTATGCTGTGTGTGTGTGTGTGTGTGTGTGTGTGTGTGTGTGTGTGTGTGTGTGTGTGTGTGTGTGTGTGTGTGTGTGTGTGTGTGTGTGTGTGTGTGTGTGTGTGTGTGTGTGTGTGTGTGTGTGTGTGTGTGTGTGTGTGTGTGTGTGTGTGCGTGCGTGCGTGTGTTTGCAGATTATTATGAGTATAAATAAAATTAAGTAGTTAAAATCTGGGAAAGACGACACTTACACCATATCATATTACAATATCCAACATGCCAGACTATATATCAATATATTTCCCAACCCTAGAATTGGCTATTCATTGTAGAAAGATGAGACCTGACAGCTTGTCTCAATCCACAGCTTCATTCTCTGCATTAGAATTCCTTGATGAAATAAGACGTTATATTTAGACGGGATATTTCACTTTAAAGAACAATTTGGGGTCATTTTATCGTCTACTCAGGCTTTTGGGAGCACCCCGGACAGTTTTTAAGTTCAAGAAGTTAACTTCAGACTCCATTTTAACCATGTTGGATTCATCGGAAACACCCGTCCTTGGTTCTGGTGACTGATATTGTCCTTCTAATACGTGAGGAGACCGTGTTTTTTCAATTATTTTATTCATTTATTTTTAATATTTGTTTTGGAAAATAAAAATATTTTAATTCAATAAAAAAATGAACGAAAAAAAAAAGAAGCAAAAAAACACGGCCCCTCACGTATTAGGAGGGCAGGATGAGTCACCAGAACCAAGGACGGGTGTTTTTGATACATCTAAAAATAAGTTTGAAGTTATAATGGGTTTGTATAGGAAGGGGTCTGATAAAAAATGAATATCAAATATCTAAATACTGAATCAAGTAGACGATATAATGACCCAATGTTTGCTTTTTTAACCCATTAAGACCTGGAACGCATCTGTGTCACTTTAGCTTTCTTTGGCTATTCAAAAATAGCAGATATACAAGCTCATAGCGCGGCACCGAGTGCCGCGCTATGAGCTTGTAGATCTGCTATTTTTGAAAAATCTTGAAACTTTTTTTAAAACATTTTTTTCAAAAAACTGATAGGATTTAGAAAACATTTTTAAGAGTCGCCTCAGGTCTTAATGGGTTAAAGTGAAATATGGCTTTAACATAGAGACAATGGTATGTGTCTGCCTCGCCTCTCTCCCCCCTCAGGACTCGCTGCGTAAGCCCCACCGCCGTCTGATCTGTGAGAGCAGCAACAAGGCGCTGACCCTGCAGAACGCCGGCCGCTTCTCCGTCAACTGGTTCATCCTCTTTAACGACGCCCTGGTGCACGCACAGGTCAGCCACACACAAGCATAGAGATACACACACGCGCACACACACATCAGCAACACAGTACGATAGGCCGATACAGACATTCAAAACCAGTGGTGGAAGTACTGGGATATTTTTTACTTAAGTAAAAGTAGCAATACCACAATATAAACGTAAAAGGCCTGTGTTCAAAACGTTACTTGAGTAAAAGTACAAAAGTATTGGCATCAAGATATACTTAACCCATTAAGACATCTGTGTCATTTTTAGATTTGAGCTATTTTACACTTTGGCTATTCAAAAATAGCAGATCTACAAGCTCATAGCGCGGCACCGAGTGCCGCGCTATGAGCTTGTAGATCTGCTATTTTTTAGAAATCGTGAAAATGTGTGCAAATCTTTGAATATATATATTTTTAAAGCGAGCATTTTTAACTCAAATCTTTGCTTCTGGGGGGTCCCTGGAACAAAATATTTTGATGGGGGTCCGCGGCCAAATACATATCATTTTGGGGGTCCTTGACATGAAAAAGATTGAGCACCACTGATATAGAAACATACGTTTTTTAGAATACTGTTGAGATTTAGGAGACATGTAGAATCGGCTTCAGGTCTTAAAGGGTTAAGTAAAAGTAGCATTGTAGCAATACCACACTATAAAAGTAAAAGGCCTGTGTTCAAAACGTTACTTGAGTAAAAGTACAAAAGTATTGGCATCAAGATATACTTAAAGTACCAAAAGTAAAAGTACTAAAATGTTTGAAAATAGCAGATCTGGGCCTGGGCCGCAGTGTGGCGGTCCAGGCACCCCGTTCGAGTCCCGATCCCGACGACCGTTGCTGCGTGTCAGTCGAATGTCCTATCAATGAAGGCAGAAAAGGCCCCAAAACAATATCTTAAAAAAATGAAAAAGAAAATAGCAGATCTACAAGCTCATAACACGTCGTGGTGAGCTTGTAGATCGGCTATGTTCAAATAGCCTAGGTATAAAATAGGGCTAAAGTGGTTAATGTATGTTTTATAATATAATATATTTTTATCTGCAAAGTAACTAGTAACTAAAATCATTTTAAAATAATTGTAGCGGAGTAAAAGTTTTGAAAATTGGAAATGCTCCAGTAAAGTAAAAGTACCTAAAAATTGTACTTAACACATCGGGTGCCAGCATTTTATAATAACAGATTACGTTCGGTGCCGAAATCTCACCGTTGAGCTGCGCAGCGCTGTTTAAGCTGTAGACTCCACGACGTGCATTCCATGAGAAAAAAAAAAGCATGCCTCCATTTTGCCCGATGGTCCTGGCTAACGCCTGGAACGATAACATCGCTCACGCGAGTAACAATGGCGGAGCGATCGTGCACACAAAATGAGTCGTTTTCCCCAGTGTAAAACGTTTCGGAGTTATAGGGGTTTTAGAGAAGGAAATAGAGCGGATGCGCGCCATGTTTTTTGACACGATGATGCATCTGGCCCATCCTTGTCAGATTCACCGTGGGTGATCCCAATCCCAAAGCTGCTCCAGCCCCTCCCGTATGGAAAAAAACGAAAAAAAAACAAACAAAAAGACACCAAACACGGTTCGGACCGTGATCGGCACCAGAGCGCTACTATGTGAAAACACGGTCCAGACCGTTCGGCACCCGATGTGTTAAGTACAGTACTTGAGTAAATGTACTTAGTTACTTTACACCACTGGCCAAAACACACATTTACACTTGCATAATTTTGCACATGCTCATAAATGCACATACGTACCAGCACATGCAAAAGTCAGCTAGACGGACACACGCACACACGCACACACACACACACACACACACACACACACACACACACACACACACACACACACACACACACACACACACACACACACACACACACACACACACACACACGCGCACACGCACACACCAGCACCTCTTCCTGCATGGGCTGTGTCAAATCTCTTTTCTGAAACGCTGTTCCTGGTGTGTTTTCAAGTATTTGTGTGTGTGTGTGTGTGTGTGTGTGTGTGTGTGTTTGTCTCCGTGCTGTCAGGGCGTGGCGCCTTATAAAAGTCTCGTAAGTACAAGGAGCCAGTGAAAAAAAACGGTAGCGATACCCCCTCACCACCCCCCAAATCTAGTCTCTCTCTCTCTCTCTCTCTCTCTCTCTCTCTCTCTCTCTCTCTCTCTCTCTCTCGCTGTCTGCCTCGCTGACTGTCACTTCGCTCTCTGTCTTTCTTGCTCTTCCCTCTCGTTTCTCTTTTCTCACTTTCACTTTATCTTCCTCTTCTTTGTGTCTGCCTTCGCTTCCTCCTTCCTCCCTGTCTAGTAATGATGCACCAGTCCTTAGGGGCACCCCCCCCCCCCCCCCCGAGCATTTTGGTCCCACTTCCCCAGTTGTGATGATGCCTGTTTTTTCTTTGACTATAGCACTCTTTTTTTTGGTATCATGATCGGATGAAACCGTGTTCTCTTGTTGAAACGTCTCCTTTTTGTGATCCTCTGTTCCCTTTTAATAAGCCATTAAGACCGGGAACGCATCTGTGTCATTTTAAGATTTCTTTGGGCTATTCAAAAAATATCAGATCTACAAGCTCATAGCGCGGCACCGAGTGCCGCGCTATGAGCTTCTATAGCTGCTATTTTGTTTTAATCGTGAAAATGTGTGCAAATCTTTTGAATAGATATATTTTTAAAGTGAACATTTTTAATTCAAATCTTTGCTTCTGTGGATTTTTTCAAATGTCTTCTAAATATTAACAGTTTAAAAAAAAAAAAACTATGTTGCTATAATATCAGTGGTTCTCAAACTTTTTTTGATGTCAAGGACCCCTAAAATGCCATGTATTTGGCTGCGGACCCCCATCTCAAAAGGTTTTGTTCCAGGGACCCCCCCAGATTCAAAGATTTGAGTTAAAAAATGTATATATAATATTCAAAGATTTGCTCACATTTTCACGATTCTTTTCCAAAAAATAGCCAAAGAAATCTAAAAATGATACAGATGCGTTCCCGGTCTTTTTTTTTTTATATAATTTTTATCCCGCTATTTTTGTAACCCATTTTTTTCACCCGGTGCCAAACTCCACACGTTCTTAATGGGTTAAAGCTGTGCAGGTAGTATGCACAGGCTCCCAGACATTGCACACACAACCAGCACGGACCAAAATAGAATCTGACTTCCTCTTTTTGGAAAAATGCAGAGTTCTAAAAATTAAAAAGAGGTTGCCTCTGTGGTTCTCAAACTTATTCATGTCAAGGACCCCCAAAATGATATGTATTTAGCCGCGGACCCCCGTGTCAAAATATTTTGTTCCAGGGACCCCCCCCCAGAAACAAAGATTTCAGTTACAAATGTTCGCTTTAAAAAAATATTATGTTCAAAGATTTGCACAAATATTCACGATTTTCAAAAATAGCAGATCTACACGCTACTATAGTGTGGCACTCGGTGCCACGCTATGAGCTTGTATATCTGCTATTTTTGAATAGCCAAAGTGTAAAAGGTTAAAGTGGTTAAAATTATTGTGATGCTATATTAACACATTTTGCTGGGGAGCCCCTGGAACCCCCTTAAGGATCCCTGGGGGTCCCCGGATACCATTTTTGAGAACCACTGGCCTATACAGTATATTTACCTCATTATTTGTTATGTGCGTGCTTGGCCACTTGGGGGAGCTGTGTGCAGTGACGCACTTAAATAAGCTTACAAAGGAATCATTGGTCATTGAGGGGATTGAACCTAACACCTTCCGGGTACAGGACAGTCTCCCTTTAACCTATTAATAGGCTTGTGTTTTAATTGACATTGGCAATGATTGAGGACAGGCCTCTTTTACAAATGGGTGCTGTCTTAGTGTAGCTCCTTACCCATGACTAGTGAGTAGTGTAGTGTTTGAGACCATGGCTTCCATGGAACCCTCTCTACCCTATGTATACTCCAGTACCCACTCTTTCAGCCCTTTGAGATTGGATCAGCCCTCCTGTCCTGAATAAAGAACACATGGACGCGCCAATTTAACACGTTGCACTCTCAATGTACTGTACAAGGCTCTCAAGAGTGCAGTATTTTTTGTTAGATTTGAGATTTTATTATCCTGTCTGATGGTGTCATTGATTGAATACTGTATTAACCCATTAAGACCGGGAACGCATGTCATTTTTAGATTTGAAAAAAAAAGCATTATCTTACACTTTGGCTATTCAAAAATGGAACAAAATATTTTGAGATGGGGGTCCGCAGCCAAATACATATCATTTTGGGGGTCCTTGACAATTATGAAAAAGTTTGAGAACCACTGATATAGAAACAAACCTTTTTTTTTTTTTAGAAAACTGTGGGGATTTAGAAGACATTTTGTAGAATCCGCTTCAGGTCTCAATGGGTTTGTCAAATCAACAGTTTGCAAATTGTACAGAGGTACGGATTACAATGATGGATAAAAAGGAAAGCTATTGAACTGTGTGAAATCTTATTTTCGTAGAGAGTCTCTCTGCTAGTGCATTCAGCATCCCACGGATATGTCATGAAATGTGTTTGCTTGTTATTTCAGGTCCTGTTGCAAAAGCACACCTTAAGCGTGCTGCAGCATACTCCCAGACAAAGTCAAATGTTTTTTTTTTGTTGGCCTTTGGCAGGTCTTGTCGAAAGACAAAACTAAGTCCTCTGAGGATTAAACTGTTTCATACTGCTGAGGTCTGAACATTGTACTGTGCTGGCACCATGGATCTCAGCTCTCAGTGGTTCTCAACCAGTGGTCCGGGGACCACCAGTGGTCCTTGAGGGGTTCTCGGGTGGTCCCCAGCTAAATGATGGGAGAGTTGGTAACCAAATGGACCCTTAGTAGATCTTTAACTCTTGAGAGCGTAAAATGAAACCAAATGGACCCGTGAGGGTCCATTTGGTTTCATTTTACGCTCTCAAGAGTTAAATCATTGTTAAACATCTGCATTACTTAATTTACAAGAAGTCTTACACAATTAGAGAATGTAGAAGAATTGTTATTTGGATCAACGTTTGCCTGTTATCTCTCCTAATGGTACCAACATCAATACAGCATGGATGGAATTGTGGACAAAATCTTATCCAACTATAACAAAATATTCTAAGTTTTTGGTTTTGAGTGTCTAAATCTCATCAAACGGTGGTTATGTGGCTCTAATGCCGAATAAATAATGGACCTTGATATGAAAAGGGTTGAAAATCACTGGTTTACAGTGCATAGAGTCTCTGACGTGCTTTGGCATCATTTGTCTTGGGACATTTCTGGTGACAGACACAGTGGACAACGTGTGTGTGTATGCTATCTCACTGTTTCTGTATTCCCTTACAGAGGGATTATAGCTGTGTTTGTACCTCCTCCCAGTGGTGAAAAAAAGTACTCAAGTTCTTTTTTTACTTAAAGGACAACTTTGTTTTTTTACAACCAAGGTTTATATTTTAGCTTGTAATTAAAGTAAATAAAAGATGAGTGTTATTTTTTTTTCATTTACTGCTTTCTATAGTTTTAGCAATTTTCACAATATTTTTTAGTGGGCGGGGGCATTCTGTCCGGTGGCTAAATATGCCTTTTTTACGCAATAAAAAAAGGTCCTGTGGTCTTTGATGGCCAGATGTGAGTTATTGGGGGCTAGAAACAAGCTTCTGTAAATACTAATAAAGAAAACGCTGGGTTATTGTGTAAAAAAAGACATATTTAACCACCGGACAGAATGCCCCCGCCCACTAGACACACACTGTAAAAAATATCTCGAAAATTGCTAAAACTATAGAAAGCAGTAAATCAAAAAAATGTAACACTCATCTTTTATTTACTTTAATTACAAGCTAAAATATAAACCTTGGTTGTAAAAAACCAAAGTTGTCCTTTAATACTGCAATGTAGTAATACTCGTGTTACAAGTAAAAGTCCGGAAAATCAAAATTGACTTGAGTAAAAGTACAAAAGTATTGGTATCAAAATTGACTTAAAATACCAAAAGTAGAAAGTAGTCATCATGCCGAATGTCCCGTTTCACAAGCTTTCAAATGTATAAAATGTATACAAATCTGTTGAAAATAGCAGCAAGGCAGTGCGTTTGCGCCACATTTTGTTCTCTTATTAACCTGCCTAAGCCGAAAAAAAAGGTTAGACTACTTGGGGAGAATGCTGTAGCCTTTTAAGTAGTTGGTGTTTCTTAAGAGTTTTCTTTCCTCTTCTGTCTGACATCCTTAAAGTAGTGTTCATGCCTTTTTTTGAGAAGAGACAGAACAAACACCTCCTCAGCATGTGACTGTAATCCCATAAGGCTCCAGGACATTTAATCATCCAGCATTCGGTTCACGTACTACTGGCTCGCTTCATGAATAGCATTCATAAAGCCTGTATCTGCCCAAGCTTAACCCATTAAAACCAGGAACGCATCTGTGTAACCACTTAAACCATTATTTTATAATTTACAAAAATAGCAGATCTACAAGCTCATAGCGTGGCACCAAGTGCCACGCTATGAGCTTGTAGATCTGCTATTTTTTTTTAAATCATGAAAATGTGTGCAAATCTTTGAATATATATATATATATGTTTACTAAATCGAACATTTTTAACTCAAATCTTTGCTTCTGGGGGTCCCTGCAACGACAAATTTTGAGATACACATATCATTTTGGGGGTCCTTGACATGAAAACAAGTTTGAGAACCACTGAAATAGGAACATACGTAAAAAATAAAAAAAGAAAACTGTAGAATCGCCAGAAGCAAAGATTTTGGGTTAAAATGTTCGCTTAAAAAAATTTGATTTGCACACATTTTCATGATTATTATAATTCTTTTGCAGATCTACAAGCTCATAGCGCTAAACCGAGTGCCACACTATGAGCTTTTAGATCTACTATTTTTTAATTGCCAAATAAATCAAAAAATGACACTGATGCGTTCCCGGATTTAATGGGTTAATTAAAAAATAAAAAATAAAATAATAATCTCTATCTCACCTCCTTCCTTCTCCTCTTCTGGCATCCTTCCCTCTCGCTCCCTGCCTCCTCTCCTCCCCTCCTCCTTCCCCTCTCCTCTAGTTCTCCACTCATCACATCTTCCCGTTGGCCACGCTGTGGGTGGAGCCTATTCCAGAGGAGAACACTGGCCTGTGAGTCTGCCAATCGTCCCAGATCTGCCCAATCACGTCGCAGTCACCTGGGGCGAATGAAACGGCTCCTTCTCCAATGCGTATAATATATGATTATATTATAATAAGTGTGCAGAACTATGGTCAACTGTGGAGCACTAAGGCCTTGTCATGGAGACACTATTAGCTATTCGCTAATGGCTGATTTTACACTTGGTTGCGTGCTGAAAATAGCCGATCTACAAGCTCACAACGCGTCGCAGCGTGACTCGTCGTGAGCTTGTAGATCTGCTATTTTCAGAGTGCAACACCCGAGCGCAACCAAACATATAACAACTTGTGTTTTAGTTCTACTGGACAGGGCTGGATTAACACCTCTCAGTGCCCCTGGGCACTGGAACTGCAATGGGCCCCCCCCTCATGCGCCCGCGCGCGGGTGCCCGATTCGCGCACGCGCGCCCCCTGATGCCCAGGTGCCCCTGCCCATATGGTAGATCCGGCCCTGCTACTGGATCTCTACTCCACTCGTTCATCCCAAACATTTTAGTCTAGTTTTTATTTGTTTACAAAATTGTCAGTATATTTAGTCATAGTTTTAGTCTTTACTTTTTATTTCGTTTTTATTTAGTTTTTCGTAAGTTAAAAAAGGTCAACAGACATTTGTAGTCATCATTTTTTGTCGACGAAATCAACACCGCCAGTCAATACTGTGCAGACCAGGGGTCTTCAACAGGGGGTCCGGGACCACTAGGGCGTCCTCAGAGTTACTACAGGGGGTCCACCAAATCTTTGTGTGATATGATTTTTATTTTTACCATAACCACTTGAACCCTAGCATCCCTTTTCTGAGGAGAACTTTAGCAGGAGATCTACAAGCTCACAACGCCTCGCGCTGCGAGGCGTTGAGAGCTTGTAGATCGGCTATTTTTGGCAAAGAGGTATAGGTTTAGAGGGAAAAAAGAGCAGACCAAGTAAAAAAAAAAAGATTGAATCTAAAACACAATTTTATACAATATAGAGGGGGTCCCTGCTTCATCTCTCTCTCAGCTAAGGGGTCCTTGGCCCGAAAACGTTGAAGACCCCTGGTGTAGACCAAAGGGTGGACTTTTGAAATGGAAAAATGTGGGGGGTCCCCAGCGTCTATAATTTGATGCATTGTTGAGAACAAAATGAGAAGAGTGACATACTGTAGGGTAGGAACCATATACAGTACGTACCTTCAGTATACATTGTCAGCACACTGCATACTGAGTTGTACTGTTGGTGTTTTTTTTGTCTCGTCAAGGTATGGGTTGAAGGTGATCTCACCAGAAGAGACCTTCACTCTGCTGGCCTGCTCACCCATGGAGAAGGTAAGGCTAGTCTGGCTGACAGCGGGAGGTTGTTTGTCTCAAATTGCCTGCCACATTTTCTTTGGATGCTGTTGATCCGTTTAAAGGGCAAGACCACTTTGGTAGAGGTTTGGGTTGTGTAGTTACCTTGCCACGATGTAACTCCACAAAGGTGGACGAGAATTAAAAAATAATTGCTCCATTCATTAGAAATTGATCGTTCAAAGTATGCTCCTTGGGGGGTACAATATTACAATGTAATTTTGTAAATATTACTTATAACATTATGTATATATATATATTATACAATATATGTAAAATGGTACAATATTTTACTATGAGATGTAGTGGTGTAGAAGTAAAAGTATTGAAAATTGGAAGTACCTCAAAATTATACTTAACACATTGATTGCCTAGATCAAGTTAACTCGTTTTTAGTTTTTCATCACTTGATTGCCAAGAATGAGTTTTTATAAAAAAATAAAAAATAAATAAATAAATACCCAAAAGGACCCATAGGACCAAGGAGATATGATTTTTCGAAGATCTAGACTCCTATCCACTTCCTTGTTAACTTAAAACTTTAAAATTCTGTATCTCGGCTCCTGAGTACTTTTTTTTTTTTTCATTGAAAAATGTCTGGCATGAATATTAATAGGCAGTGAAAATAATTCAGGCAGTGAATGTGTTAAGTACAGTACTCAAGTACATGTACTTAGTTACTTTACACCACTGCAAATCACACATTAGGACTTGCTGATACAAACATTTACAGTCGTGAGATTTTAATTTGCTTTAATCCAATGCGTGCGATCACGTCCGTCCTTCAGGCCAAGTGGCTTCGCTCCATCCACCAGGCCGTGGACCAGGCGCTGAGCGGGGCGGGGCAGGAGACCGCCTCCTCCAACCACAGCTCGGGGGCGGGGACGAAGGCGGAGGTGAGGGCGGAGCCTCCCATTTCGAGGACGGCCTCCTACACCTTCTACAAGGACAGCCGGCTCAAAGAGGCCACCTACGAGGGACGCTGGCTGGCCGGCAAGCCCAACGGCAGGTGGGGCCTCTGTCACAATTATTACATAATTGTCTTAACCCATTAAGACCTGAGGCCGCTTCTAAAAATGTTCTAAATCCTAACAGTTTTTCGGAAAAAAAATCATTTTCACGATTTTTCAAAAATAGCAGATCTACAAGCTCATAGCGCGGCACTCGGTGCCGCGCTATGAGCTTGTATATCTGCTATTTTTGAATAGCTAGAGAAATCTAAAGTGACACAGATGCGTTCCAGGTCTTAATGGGTTTTAAAGGGCAAGACCACCTTGGTAGAGGTTTGGGTTTCGTAGTTACCTTGCCATGGTGTAACTCCAAAGGTGGACAAGAAATCTAAAATAATTACTCCATTGATTAGAAATTGATAATTAAAAATATGCTCCTCATTGACTTAACAGTGTACGGTAAAACAGCTCTCAAAGTCACTCTTTTAGCACATTAATGAACACAAACCAAGCTGATTCAGACAATATACTGTAAAACATCTCCAAACCCAGGACTGTTTGTTTTTTTAATAAAATTGTCAACTTTCTGTTGATTTTAATAGTTGAAGATCCGGAACTGCGGATCCAGTGCGGGTTTTCTTCTTTAATAAAAATAGTTTAAAAAATAGTTAAATAGTTTTCGATGAATCTAACATCTTAAAAATGGAGTTTGAAGTTATAATGGGTTTGTATACGAAGGGATAAAATGAATATCAAATATCTAAATACTGAATCAAGCAACTTAAGACCGTCCGGGGTGCTCTCAAAAGCCTGAGTAGACGATAAAATGACCCTGATTTGTTTTTTAAAGTGAAATATCCCTTTAAGTACCGTCCTCATTGTGTTCTGTCATGTGTTCTGTCAGGGGATTGTTGAAATGGCCTGATGGGAGAATCTACACGGGGACCTTCAAGAACGGACTGGAGGATGGGTGAGTAACCCATTCAATTCGAGAACGCATCTGTGTCATTTTAAGATTCCTTTGGCTAACAGCAGATCTGCAAGCTCATAGCGCGGCACCGAGTGCCGCGCTATGAGCTTGCAGATGTGCTGTTTTTGAAAAATCTTGAAAATGTGTGCAAATCTTTGATTACACGATCTACAAATGTACATTCAGTATTCTTGCACTAAATATAACAAGCTTCCTTTGTCATATATATACAGTATATGTACCGTAAGCCTATGTTTTTCTATTTGCGGGTGTGTGTGTGTGTGTGTGTGTGTGTGTGTGTGTGTGTGCGTGCGTGTGCGCGTGTGCGTGTGCAGGTTTGGCGAGCACATCGCTCCCAACAAGGCTCTGAACAAGAATGATCACTACCAAGGCTACTGGAAAGAAGGCAAAAAGGATGGCTTAGGGACATACAGGTGGGTGTGTGTGTGTGTGTGTGTGTGTGTGTGTGTGTGTGTGTGTGTGTGTGTGTGTGTGTGTGTGTGTGTGTGTGTGTGTGTGTGTGTGTGTGTGTGTGTGTGTGTGTGTGTGTGTGTGTGTTCCAGCTAAACTCTGGTAGCTGTTCTCTGTTCTGTTCTACAAAGTATTTTGCAGTGGTGTAAAGTAACTAAGTACATTTACTCGAGTACTGTACTTAAGTACAATTTTGAGGTATTGTTACTTTACTGGAGTATTTCCAGTTTTCAGTACTTTTACTTCTACTCCACTACATCTCAGAGGCAAATATTGTACTTGAGTTACTAGTTACTTTCTTGTACGTACCTTTTTGGCCATTTGAAAATGGCCGATCTACAAGCTCACAATGCGTTGCAATGTGATGCATTGTGAGCTTGTAGATCTGTTATTTTTGAATAGCCAATGTCTAAAATAAAGGTTATAGCTTATAGCTTATGAATGTTTTTGTAATTTTTTTGGAACATTTCTGAAGGAAAATTGTCTATCTCAGAGGTCTTCAACAGGGGGTCCGGGACCCCTTGGGGGTCCTCAGAGTTACTACAGGGGGTCCGCCAAATCTTTGTGTGATATGATGTTTCTTTTTTACCTTAACCACTTGAACCCTAGCATCCCTTTTCTGAGGAGAACTTTAGCCAAAAATAGCCGATCTACAAGCTCACAACGCCTCGCGCTGCGAGGCGTTGTGAGCTTGTAGATCGGCTATTTTTGGCTAAGAGGTATAGGTGTAGATGGACAAAAGAGCAGACCATGTAAACGAAAAAAAGTTGAATTTGAAACACAATTCTATACAATAAAGAGGGGGGTCCCTGCTTCATCTCTCTCTCAGCTAAGGGGGTCCTTGGGCTGAAAAACGTTGAAGACCCCTGATCTATCTGGTCTGTCTCTCGCCTCTCTTCAGTTATGCGAGCGGCGAGGTGTACGAGGGCTCGTTCCAGGACAGCATGCGTCACGGCCACGGCATGCTGCGCAGCGGCAAGCTCAACACCTCGTCCCCCAGCGTCTTCATTGGACACTGGCTGCACGACAAGAAGACGGGCTACGGCGTGCTGGACGACATCACCAAGTACGTTTCTTTGTGTTTTTTTTTGTCCCCGATTGATCTGATGGCAGCGGTACGGCGGAGAGAGCAGTGATGTAAAAAGTACTCTAAAACAGGGGTCTTCAACAGGGGGTCCTCAGAGTTACTACAGGGGGTCCGCCAAATCTTTGTGTGAAATGATTATTTGTTTTACCATTTGTTTTTACCCCCAGGGGGGTCGCCAAATAATTTGGGGGGGTCACCAAATTATTTTGGTGAATGTGAAAAAAAAAAAAAAAAAAAAGTTTTTTTTTTTTTTTTAACAAAATATTTTTTATGTTATTATTAATTCATGTTTTATCAGTTAATTTACTAAATTCAAGATAAAAATATTTCATTATTAACATTAGGAAAACATTTTTAATGTAATATAATAAATAATTATCAAATAACCTATTATAATTAAATAACCTAACCCTAACCCTAAAACCAAAATAAAGTAACCAAAAAACGGGAAAACAAACCCAATCCGCCCAGAACCGCAAAAAAAAATTGCGCGTGCATGCGGGGGGTCGTGGGAAATAATATCATTATTTTGGGGGTCACGGCCTGAAAAGGTTGAGAACCCCTGCCCTAGGCTAGTAGGCTTGCATCCCTTTTTCTGAGGAGAACTTTAGCCAAAAATAGCAGATCTACAAGCTCACAACGCCTCGCGCTGCGAGGCGTTGTGAGCTTGTAGATCTGCTATTTTTGGCAAAGAGGTATAGGTTTAGAGGGAAAAAAAGAGCAGACCAAGTAAACAAAAAAGTTTAATCTAAAACACAATTTTATGCAATATAGAGGGGGTCCCTGCTTCATCTCTCATCTCTATACAATATGTAGTGGGGGTCCCTGCTTCATCTCTCTCTCAGATAGGGGGTGCTTGGCCTGAAAACGTTGGAAGACCCCTGCTCTAAAAGTATCAATACTGCAATGTAGAAGTACTCTGTTACAAGGAAGTAAGTAAGTCTGGAATTCAAAATTGACTTGAGTAAAAGTACAAAAGTATTGGTATCAAAATGTACTTAAAGTACCAAAAGTAAAAGTACTAAAATGTTAAATAATCATAATAATTACTGGACACTATAGGTTGATGATAAATATCAAACTGTCCTCCCATCAGTGTCGGTCACTGTCGCCCTCTACTGGTTAAATTGGGAACTGTTCTTTTTGTGTTTGTTTTGCTGTTCAAAGGGTAGTAGTTATTATTAGAACTGTTGATTGGGATCAGCTGTTAAACCACTTACACCATTTTGATATAGACACGACCAAAACATGATATGAGGGTAATTTCTACTAATGTAATTTGACACACAACCTTTAGGCTACTCTGTTGTTAATGTATTTTTAATTTAAACGTGTATGTGTGTCACCAACTTTCGCCACTAACACTTTATCCATTGCAGACAGACAGACAGACAGTCACTGTGCTTGCTTGTATAATATCCACGACCCATACGAGTTCTGGTTTTGACGGGTTTTATTATCGTCAAGTGTGTCCGGCTTGGTTCATATTCTATCACTTCGGGACCCCGGTTCTGTTTATCATTACACCCGAGCGAACCACCCTTAACGCAGCGCTGATTAGGAGGAGATGCAGCTGTGTAAAGCTACATTTGTGCTTCGCCGTATGGCGGTGTTGTTGCATATCGAACATAGCAGACATATAAGCTCACAGCGCGGCGCGTTGCGACGTGTTGTGAGCTTGTAGGTCTGATATTTTCAACGCGCAACACCATGGTACGAAGAATAGGCTGACCTATGGGATAACTGCAGCGCTGTGAGACACAGCAGCACCAGGCTGTCGGGAATGAACCCACACTGACATTGTCAGATCATGATAAAAACTTGAAATAATTATGATGGGTTTTAATGGTAGTTTTATCCAAATATTAACATTAATAATAGGCTTAAATGTGATTTTTTTTTTGCGTGTGAGAGTGGTCGTTGATGACCCGCAACACCCGCAACCCGCATAATTGCCTCTGAAATCTTGACTGTCCGCCCCCCCCGCGCCGCGGGTTGACCCGCGGGTAACGGGTCAACCCGCGCAAACGTGTGTTAGGGCTTTCACCAACTAGTCGACTAGTCGACTAGTATAACCACTAGTCGACCTTGTTGGCACTAGTCGAATAGTTGAAAAAAAAACTATTTTTTTTTAAATTTAACTTTTAATGCTATAGCAATTGCCCATCTTACTATTATTATTATCCTCCTGACTTTATTTTTTATCAAAAGGGGGTCAAAAGCATGCCCAATAAAAGCCTATTATTGGGCAATGGGGATCCTTGGAGACGCTGCTGTGGTGCTGTGCTGCTGTGCCAGAAGCGCTTCCCTTAAAACGCCATAAAAATAAGGGCAGGAGGATAATAATAATAGTAATATAGTAGTAGGATGGTATTAAAACAGTGCCACCCAAAAAAAACAAAAAAAAAAAGTTTTTTTTTTTTTTTTTTTTGTAATTTTTTTTTTGTAATTTAAATTTCGACTAGTCGACTAGTCGACTACCACTGGGTCAAATTAGTCGACCTGTAAAAATCTCTAGTCGTGAAAGCCCTAACGTGTGTGTGTGTGTGTGTGTGTGTGTGTGTGTGTGTGTGTGTGTGTGTGTGTGTGTGTGTGTGTGTGTGTGTGTGTGTGTGTGTGTGTGTGTGTGTGTGTGTGTGTGTGTGTGTGTGTGTGTGTGTGTGTGTGTGTGTCACAGAGGGGAGAAGTACATGGGCATGTGGCAGGACCACCAGCGACAGGGCACCGGCGTGGTCGTCACCCAGTTCGGTCTCTACTACGAGGGCTTCTTCAAGGACAACAAGATGATGGTGAGCGTTCAGCCAAAAAGAGGGTCCCAAGGCTGCAGGGACGTGCACAGATACACTCTAGGTGGTGCTCGAGCTCGATCTACAAGCCCACAACGCCTCGCGCTGCGAGGCGTTGTGGGCTTGTAGATCGGCTATTTTTGGCAAAGAGGTATAGGTGTAGAGGGAATAAAAAATCACACCCAGTGTGAAGTGGGCGGTGTGTGGTCATCACAACATGACTCACTTTAAAAAAAGAATAAATGACTTTTTCCATACTGTCCATACTGCTATTCATAGGGCTGCACATGTGTCATGTGTTTCGCTAGCCAATCACAGTCCTGAATTTGCAAAGTCAGCCAATCACATTACAGTTAGTGGTGATGACACTAGCTGTAATGTGATTGGCTGATATGAAAAAAGTATCGATTTGCATTAACAATGGAAGGGTTAGGGGTACACAAATGTTTTGGTCGGTGTCCAAAACTCACTTATAGGGGGCGGCTACACCGCCCCAAAAAAGAGCAGACCAAGTAAACAAAAAAAAAGTATAATTTACTTGAGCACCTGCCCCTCAAAATGCCTGTGCACGCCACTGGCTGAGAGGGTAGAGAGAGGCTGTCTGGGACTCAGAGGGTCAACGGGTTCGACCCTCAGCTCGTCCAGTGAATGTGTCATAGTGTCCCTGAGAGCAAGACACATAACCCCTTATAGCCCCCTCGTGCACTCATAAGCAGTGTGTTAACTGTACTGTAACTAAGTACATTCACTCAAGTACTGTACTTAAGTACAATTTTGAGGTATTTTCAAACATTTTAGTACTTTTACTTTTGGTACTTTAAGTATGGTTTGATGCCAATACTTTTGTACTTTTACTCACGTAACATTTTTAACACAGGCTTTTTGTCTTTTATATATTGTGGTATTGCTACTTTTACTTGAGTAAAATGTCCGAGTACTTCTTCCACCACCGCTCATAAGCAGTAACAGTAATGTCCCCTCCCCCATGGGGACCAGAAGAAGATGCTCTCCCCCCTCATCATTGCTAGCTCTTACTCCTCGATTCCTTTAGAAGTAAATGGCACTTCCAGGAGACGAGCCCATTGGTCACAGTGGAAATGGTTCAGCACGGTGGCAGTAACGGACCTTAACCCATTAAGGATTCTACAAATGTCTTGTAAATCCTAACAGTTTTTTTTTTTTTAACTTATATTGCTATGTCACTGGTTTTCAAACTTTTTAATGTCAAGGACCCCAAAATGTATATGTATTTGGCCGCGGACCCCCATCTCAAAATATGTTGTTACAGGGACCCCCAGAAGCAAATATTTGAGTTACAAATGTGAGCTTTAAAAATATATATATTCAAAGATTTGCACAATTTTTCTCAATTTTTCCAAAAATAGCAGATCTACAAGCTCATAGCGCGGCACTCGGTGCCGCGCTATGAGCTTGTAGATCTGCTATTTTTGAATAGCCAAAGTGTAAAATAATGCTTTTTTAGCTCAAATGAAGAAGTGACACAGATGCGTTTCAGGTCTTAATGGGTTAAATTGATGAGAATGAAACTTGATGTTGACATTTATTAGACATTTATTAGCCTGTATTCCTCCGTCTCTCTCACAGGGGACGGGGGTCCTCGTCTCGGAAGACGACACGACATACGAGGGGGAGTTCTCAGAGGACTGGACCCTCACCGGCAAGGTGACCTGCACACACACACACACACACACACACACACACACACACACAACACTGCATTAATAACACTCTGGATATGCCTTATCCTCATCCTCACTGTGTGTGTGTGTGTGTGTGTGTGTGTGTGTGTGTGTGTGTGTGTGTGTGTGTGTGTGTGTGTGTATGTGTTGTGTATGTGTTGTGTATGTCGTTCACTCTCAGGGCGTCCTGACCATGGCTAACGGAGACTATCTGGAGGGTTCCTTCAGTGGAGAATGGGGCTCCGGGCTCAAGGTCGCAGGTTCCTACCACAAACCCAACCTCTACGACACAGACAAGGACAAGCCACGCACGGTGTAAGCCAACCAGTGTGTTCGTGTGTGTGTGTGTGTGTGTGTCTCAGTGGTGGAAAGTAACTAAGCACATGTACTTAACTCTTAAACTGCCAGGGTTTTAAACAAATAGTACTCAAAAACTGCCAGCAGTTTACATGGTAAAACATAGGAAAATCTTTATTTATTTCTCTGTTTATTCTTTAACATTGAAATGGAATGGAGCAGCAACTTTTAGCTCCATATATATATGGGGCTCCAGGAGGGGTCTCTGATGTCCGAGCTGGGTATGTCAGTTATCTCCATGTATAGAATTCTAGGAGAGAGTCTCTGACTTGGGTAGGTTGGCTGTGTCCATATGAGGAGCTCCATACTGTATATGGGGAGGTTGGGATTGAATAGGTCACTTAAGGTTTGGATTGAATAGGTCGTTTGTCCCCCCCCCCCCCTATATGGCTTTCCGGGCATCCTGCCACGGTCTACCTCGCCACCTCTAGGAGAATAAGCAGCAATAGGCTCTATGCACAGCAGCCATATTGCGAATGAATTGGGCCTCTTCTTACTTCCTTCACGGGTGTTACCAATGATAGTAATTAAGGCTCTGTTCCATTTAGGGCAGGTACACACTGCAAGACATTAGGTCCGATATTGCTGTCGCCGACATTTTTTGGCGCTCGCCGACAAAACCTCCCGACCTGACGCAGATCGGCCTTTGATCGGCGAGATAATGCTCTGGGTGTGTGAAAGGCTCTGCGACCCGATGTGGCCGCGATTCTCCGCTCTGCGACGGCTTTCCGACCGTTTTCAGATATCTAAATTGTTAGATATTCATCTCTGTCTGGGACAAGACAACAGACAATATCATACACTATGAACGGGGCTGCGAGCACCTTGCCTGGAGATGCACGCTACAGCCAATGAGAGCACATTACAGCCACAGTGGCTATGGGGAGCGTCGCTGGACCTGACCACAACAAACAGTCCCTACCGCAATATTACCGTCCAGTCCTGTAATAAGTTAACATTATAAAACAAAATGATAAAGTGAGCGAGCCTGGTGGCGGGCTGCTTATTTTAGAGGAATTGTACAGAGAGAGAGAGAGAGAGAGAGAGAGAGAGAGAGAGAGATAGAGAGAGAGAGACAGAGCGAGAGCTCTCTCTCTCTGTGTGTGTGTGTGTGTGTGTGTGTGTGTGTGTGTGTGTGTGTGTGTGTGTGTGTGTGTGTGTGTGTGTGTCGTTGTCTGTGTTGCCAGATTTTGCGAGAGAAATAAGCAACCAGGTTTGTGAAAACAAGCCCAACAAGAGCGACTATGAGCACTTTAAGCCTATATACAAATACATTGGATACTTGAAAATAGACGATCGACAAGCCCACGTTGTAGATAGGCTATTTTAAAAGAAGACATTTGGGGGGGGGGGGGGGGGGGGGGATATTTACAAAATCCACACAGATCTTGAATGGGGGTCTATGGCACAACATGTTTTCAGAAGGGGGAGGTCTGCGCTCTGTGGAAAATTAATTATTATTATTAATTTGGGGGTCCTTGCCATGAAAATGTTTGCGAACAACTGGTTCAAACAACATTAGAAAACAAGGCCAAAAAAACAACTACACTCTCTAGCAACTTTACAGAAAAACAATCCCAAAGTCGCTTATAATAAGCAGACATGGCACTGACCGCTTCTGCGCTCTTGACGAGCGAGCGAGAGAGAGAGGGCCCGGGGGAGAGGGAGAGGGAGAGAGGCATATCACGGGATACGTCGATTAAAATGAATTGGAATAAACACAAATGTATGTATTGGGTCTGACTCTGGAGATAGCATCCTAGTGAACTATCCTACAGTGTGTCAGCCCTTGTCGGGGATCAATCGTGTTGTGAAGACCACAACGATATTATGACAGCCGATTTCAAGAAATAAACTCCTGCAGTGTGTTATGCTTAACGATCAGATGACCCCCCGACCACTTTAAGGTCTTGCAGTGTGTACCTGCCCTTAGTGTGGCATAGTGGTTGTCTTATTTTCGAGGACCACCATAACTCTGAGAGTGTACAAATGGAACCAAATGGACCCTTACGGGTCCATTTGGTTCCATTTGTACACTCTCAGAGTTACACACCCACCATAAGGGGCCATTTGGGAACCAAAATGGAGTGTTTCTAGTGAGCCAACATGCACAATATCAGCACCCTGACCAGAATGGAACAGAGCCTTCATTAGTATCATTGGTAACACCAATGATACGGAAGTAAGAAGAGGCCCAATTTTCTTTCCAATATGGCTGCTGTGCATAGAGCCTATTACAAACCACAGGTACACAACCCTAGTTTTAGCAGCTTGCATTTTCTATTTACGTTCTTAAACATTTGCTCTCTGTGTGTGTGTGTGTGTGTGTGTGTGTGTGTGTGTGTGTGCGTGTGCGTGCGTGGGTGGTATGTGCGTGCGCTGAGGCAGTAAGCTTGGTCGTCTGTGCGTGCGTGCGGAGGATAAGTGGCAGGCTGTGCTAGAGGAGTGCTGGAGCCAGCTGGGCTGTGACCCCTCGGGTCAGGCGGACCACCGCAGGGCCTGGGAGAACATCGCCGTGGCCCTCACCACCAGCAGACGACACATCCAGGACAGGTTAGAGACACACACACACATACACACACACACACACACAACCTCACAGACACACACACAAACATATACTGTACACTACAGCATGCATGGGCAACTGGCGCCCCCACCTTCGGCCCCCACCTTCGCTTACTGCGGCCCATGTTACTTTTCAGGATTCCAATGAAAAAATAGCAAACGAAAAGAAATCAGGATTCCAATAGAAAAAATTGCAAAAAATAGCAGATTTGTGTGACATAGAATGACGAAGTACGGCATTCATTTGCGGGAAAAAAAGTTGGAGCTAAGAGAGGTTTCTGCCCGACAACAACAATATGCAATGTGGCCCCCTGGAGTGAGTGTGGAAACATAGTGGCCCTCTCCATCATCAAAGTTGCCCATCACCCCTGCTGTGCAGTGTGCCTGTGTTCTGACCCAGGGGCCCCTCAAGAGGAGGCAAGACATAATACAACAGTCCCAAACATTCACAGAGTAGCGTGTCTAAGACTGCAACTGTCCCATTAATTAACCCATTGAGACCTGAAGCCAGATGTCTCCTAAATCTCAACAGTATTCTGAAAACACTGTGTGTGTGTGTGTGTGTGTGTGTGTGTGTGTGTGTGTGTGTGTGTGTGTGTGTGTGTGTGTGTGTGTGTGTGTGTGTGTGTGTGTGTGTGTGTGTGTGTGTGTGTGTGTGTGTGTGTGTGTGTGTGTGTGTGTTTGTATTACTATACTTGCGAGGACCAAGTATATTAGAATTTGAAGAAATCTACATTGTGAAGACCGTTTTCCTGGTCCTCACAAGACAAATGGTTGTTTTATAGTTAAAAAAAAATTTAGAGATAGGTTAACAATTAGAAAAACAGTCAGGATAGGATTAGACATTTAGGTGTCTTAGAGGTTAGGTTTCGGGATTGGAATTAGAGTTAAACGTGATTTGTACTTAGTTGCGAGCCAGGGTCATGCACCGAAAAACAGCCGATCTATAAGCTCACAACGCGTCGCAGCGCGACGCGTTGTGGGCTTATAGATCGGCTGTTTTTCAGCTTTAGGCTTACGTTTTTTTTTTTTTTTTAAATGGCATTCATAACATGGCTGTCCTAAAGTGTTGATTTCCTCACAAGTATAGTAATACAAACGCGTGTGTGTGTGTGTGTGTGTGTGTGTGTGTGTGTGTGTGTGCGCGCGTCCTCTCCCAGTCCTGAGCTGTTGTCTCGGAGCCACAGCAGGACCCTGGAGAGCCTGGAGGTCATTCCTCAGCACAGCGGACCTATCACCATGGAGAGATACCACGTCATACGATGCTACCTCCTCAAGGTACACACACACACACACACACACACACACACACACACACACACACACACACACACACACACACACACACACACAACCTCTACCTGTCCCTGGTTAACCCATTAAGGCCTGAGGGTTCCGATTCTACAAAATGTCTTCTAAATCCGTTTGTTCTATATCAGTGGTTTTCAAACTTTTTAATGTGAAGGACCCCCAAAATTATATGTATTTGGTCGCGGACCCCCATCTCAAAAATTTTTGTTCCAGGGACCCCCCCAGAAGCAAAGATTTGAGTTACAAATGTTCACTTTAAAAAAATATATATTCAAAAGATTTGCACACATTTTCTCAATTTTTCAAAAATAGCCAAAGTGTAAAATAACGCTTTTAATGGGTCAAAGGGTTAAGGAACAGTTTTTTCTTGTGTTTTCCCTCAGATAACGTTTATTTAATCCATTAAGACTCGGGAACGCATCTGTGTCATTTTAGATGTCTTTGTGTAATCAAAAATAGCAGATCTACAAGCTCATCGCAGATCACTCCGCGTTGTGAGCTTGTAGATCTGCTATTTTCAAATAGCCGAAATATATAGTAAGCTTAAATGGTTAATGAAAGTAACTAGTAACTAAAGCTGTCAAATAATTGTAGTGGAGTAAAAGTATCATATTTTCTTCTGAGATGTAGTGGAGTAGAAGTAAAAGTATTGAAAATACTCCAGTAAAGTAAAAAAAAAAAGTACCTCAAAATTTTACTTAGGTACAGTACTTGAGTAAATGTACTTAGTTTACTTTCCACCACTGGTACTGAAATATCCGTGACGGGGGAACAAAGCAAGAGGTCTTTTAGGTCCGTTCTAATTATCTAGGCCAGGGCATCCTCCTGCCCTGGCTTAATCCTCTCTGTGACAGATGGACACACACACACACACAGTGTGTGTGTGTGTGTGTGTGTGTGTGTGTGTGTGTGTGTGTGTGTGTGTGTGTGTGTGTGTGTGTGTGTGTGTGTGTGTGTGTGTGTGTGTGTGTGTGTGTGTGTGTGTGTGTGCGCGCGCGCGTGCGGTGTGCGTGTGTGAGTGCGCTTTCCCCAGCCGGACAGATTAGCCCAAGTGACAACTTGTCAAGTAATTGTTTACCATCCCTGCACTAACTGACTGAATTATAACTACTAGACCATACCAGGTCGACGCATCCGTGGGGGGATATGCGCACATGATCTGGCAACCCAGGAGGCGACATTGTTTGACACATAAACGCTAATAAGAAGCTGAGATTTGATGAAATTGAAAAACGGGCTTCACAGTTAAGTTCAGATGGTAATGGTCAATGGCTGTGTGCAAAATCAGAGCAATTGGTCCAGCCACTGAGGAGAACCGGGTAGCTTCACTCACCTACCACTACAGAGGTTACTCAAATTATAGGAGGATATAACTATATAATTTTATAGGAATTCAAAGCATCACAAGCACCCTCTAAGACGTGATCATTCTGTCGACTGCTATTTTGATTAACCCATTCCGATTCTTAAAAAAAATCAGGTTTATGAAAAACGTATGTTTCTAAATATCAGTGTCGCTCAAAGCTTTTCATGTCAAGGACCACCCAAAATCATATGTATTTGGCCCGCGGACCCCCCCTCTCAAAATATTTTGTTCCAGGGACCCCCCCCCCCCCCCCCCCAGCAGCAAAGATTTGAGTTACAAATGTTCGCTTTCAAAATATACGCATTCAAAGATTTGCACACATTTTCTCGGTTTTTCAAAAAAATAGCAGATCTACAAGCTCATAGCGCGGCACTCGGTGCCGCGCTGTGAGCTTGTATATCTGCTATTTTTGAGTAGCCAAAGTGTAAAATAATAATGCTTTTTTAGCTCAAATCAAAAAGAGACGTTCCAGGTGCGTTCCAGGTCTTAATGGGTTAAGACAAAGAAATGCCAGAACTCCTTCTGGTACTTTTTTAATTCATGAAAAGGCAAACGCGGACACGTTTAGGCTAGTCAAACCTTCTTCAGGGTGAATGATTCACACGCTGCAGAAACGCTTGGCACCGAAACGCGCCACGTTGAGTATTGTTGAACCGTGCACCCCCGGTAAACCATTGTTTTTACCCATCCAATCCGGGGACGCATCACTGTCATTTTAAGATTTCTTTGGCTGTTCAAAAATAGCAGATCTACAAGCTCACAGCGTGGCTCCGAGTGCCGCGCTGTGAGCTTGTAGATCTGCATTTTTTTTGAAAAATCATGAACATTTTTGCAAATCTTTGAATATACTTTTTTTTTTAAAGCGAACATTTGTGACTCAAATCTTCGCTTCTGGGGGTCCCTGGAACAAAATAGTTTACCAATGTTCGCTTTAAAAAACGATATATTTAAAGATTTGCAAAAATCTTTTAAAAAAAATAGCAGATCTACAAGCTCATAGCGCGGCACTCTATGAGCTTGTAGATCTGCTATTTTTGAATAGCCAAAAAAAAATCTAAGATGACACAGATGCGTTTCCCCAGATTGAATGGTGCTGTTGCTGCTTCTGCTCTGTACCTTACTCATGTATTTCCTTGTTGTTTTCTTATGATGTCTTCACATGACGGTGTATACGTCCCCCCTCTCCCCCCCAGGCGTGTGATACCCCGCTCCACCCTCTGGGCAGGCTGGTGGAGAACCTGGTGGCGGTGTACAGGATGACCTACGTGGGCGTGGGCGCCAACCGCCGGCTCCTGCAGCAGGCCGTCAACGAGATCAAGTCCTACCTCGGCCGCATCTTCCACATAGTCAGGTTTGAGAAGAAGACTCTTCTGTCTTTTTTTTTTGCCCGTTTAGACCGGGAACGCAAATCTGTGTGTCATTTTAAGACATTTTCTTTGGCTATTCAAAAATAGCAGATCTGCAAGCTCATATGAGCTTGTAGATCTGCTCGTGAACATTTTTTGCAAATCTTTGAATATAGAGTACATAAGTCCTGACGTCACTCGTTCATCCCCAGGTTCGTAAGGTGATTTCTCTATGGAGAATAACATTGGGTCATCTTAGAATCGTCTCACATAAGAATTGTGGTCCAAAAATAAACAAACTGTCTCGCCGATATTGTCAGGGAGGAGGCTCTGTATCGTTTATGATAGTCATTCACTTATATTTGATACAGTCTGTTTCTGGCGAAAGTTTAGCTAATTCGGCGGAAGTAACATTATCGTTTTCTCACCGTCAGTTGATGCTTCATATCCATAAGAGTAAAACCGCCGGGGTCATTTGTTTATTTTTGGAACACAGTTCTTATTTGACGCGATATTAAATACGTCTATGGGGATTCAGAATGGGGGTGGAAAACCGCAAACCAGGTAGACAAACCTAGGATGTGTAAATTACGTCAGACTTCGGTGCTCTATATATACATTTTTTAAGCAAACATTTTTAACTCAAATCTTTGCTTCTGGGGATTCGACAAATGTCTTCTAAACCCTAACAGTTTTTTTTTAAACTTACATTGCTATAATACTGTATCAGTGGTTCTCATACTTTTTCATGTTAAGGAGACCCAAAATTAAATTATATGTATTAGGCCACAGATCCCCCATCTCAAAATAATGTTTTGGTACTTTAAGTATATGTTGATGCCAATACTTTTGTACTTTTACTCAAGTAATATTTTGAACACAGGCTTTTTACTTGTAACAGAGTATTTTTTATATTGCATAACGAAAAAACATCACATGGATGCACCTGGGACGTATCATCAGTGTTGTAGCCTGGGGTCATAGGATGTTTCGGGTCTACTCTCGCAACATACACCCTCGCCCAGGTGACCCAGCCGGGGTTGATCAAGCCCCGACTTACGTCCCAGGTAGCTACCCACGGTCAGTCCTAAATAGGGAAAGACAGGGCCACTCAATACGCTTGTCCGAACTACTCTGCCAGGAATGGGGAAGAGGAATTGCTGGTACGTGGAGGGGCTAGGCTCTGTGGATGGCCTCCTGGCCGGGCTCCTCCTCCGTCTCACCAGGTCCAGGACCTGGTGAGACGTATTGTAGTTGAGGATTGTAGTATTGCTACTTTTACTTAAGTAAAACATCTGAGTACTTCTTGCACCACTGCCCACAACACGGGTTCAAACCCCATTAATCTAGGATTGTGGTTCTCAAACCCATGTTCTTATAATATAATTATATTGTTACGTTGGTGATGGCTGGATAGATACAATTATAGATGATGTTATGTGTTGTAATACATAAAAAACGTAAAGATATCGGCTCATACAAAAAGAAAGAAGAAACATAGCTTTGAATTGCATTTGATGTGTGCTCTATAGGTTTCTGTTCCCTGACCTACCAGAAGAGGGCGGTCTGATTCCAGAGCCCTCCACAGAGGAGGAGAGCGAGGCGGGCTCAACCAACGCTCCACTGGAGTCTCCTAAACCTGGGTATGCATCTGGCACAGACCGTCAGAATAACATGACTTGAAGTAATCAGTGGTGTAAAGTAATGAAGTACATTTACTCAAGTACTGTACTTGAGTACAATGTTGAGGTATTGTTTTTACTTTACTAGAGTGTTTCCAATTTTTAGTACTTTTTCTATTACTCCACTACATCTCAGAGGCAAATATTGTACTTTTACTCCGCTACAATTATTTGAAAACCGTTGTTACTTTGCAGATATAAATATGTTACATTATAAAACATACATTAACCACTTTAGCCCTATTTTAGGCTGTTTGAAAATAGATGATCTGCAAGCTCACACGCGTTGTGAGCTTGTAGATATGCTATTTTTAAACATTTTATTACTTTTACCTTTTGGTACCTTCAAGTACATTTTTATACCAATACTTTCGTACTTTTTACTCAAGTAAATTTTGAATTCCGGACTTTCACTTGTAACAGATGTTACTACATTTCAGTATTGATACTTTTGACGTAAGTAAAACATTTGAGTACTTTTTCCGACCACTTTCTGTCTGTTTGTCTGTCTTGTCTTGTCTTGTCTTGTCACACCCCCCCCCCCCCCCCCCCCCCCCCCCCCTCCAGGCGCGTGGTGAGCAGCTCTGCCCTGCTCCTCCCCGTGCTCCTCCCTCGTCTCTACCCTCCCCTCTTCACCCTGTACGCCCTGGACAAGGAGAAGGAGGACGACATGTACTGGGACTGCGTCCTGCGCCTCAACAAGCAGTCTGACCTGGCCCTGCTCGCCTTCCTGGGAGTTCATGAGTACGTAGTACATCCTTTACAGCAGTGGTTCTCAAAGTGGGGTCCGGGGACCCCCAGGGGTCCGTGGGGGGGTTCCAGGGGGTATTTTTGAAAATGTGTGCAAACCTTTTGAATATATATTTATTTATGCGAACATTTGTAACTCAAATCTTTGCCACTGGGGGTCCCTGGAACAACATATTTGAGGTGGGGGTCCGCGGCCAAATACACATCATTTTGGGGGTCCTTGTCCTTGGGGTCCTTTTTCATGCCAAGGACCCCCAAATTGACCCTTATTAGCCCGCGGACCCCCATTATGCCAAGGACCCCCATAAGACAAGATTTGTAGGGCTCTAGCAGTGATTTTCAACCATTTTAATTTCAAGGACCCCCAGTTTGATGTGCATTAGGCTATGGACCCCCAATGGCATTTCTATCTCGGGGACCCCAATTTATATTGTAAAATCAATGTTAATTTAACTCTGAGAGAGTACAAATGGAACCACATTTGGTTCCATTTGTACTCTCTCAGAGTTATAACCCATAAGGCTTACATTTGGTTCCTAACTATGTATCATTTAGCTGGGGACCCCCTGGAACTCCCTCAAGGACCCCTGGGGGTCCCCGAACCCCACTTTGAGAACCAATGCTTTGTAGGAATTTCCCCACTCATGCCATAGACTTATATGTTCTGTCTTGTTTGAGCTGAATGGTAGCCTGGGATCCATTCCAGCCTGCTTCACTACGTTCGGCGGATTTTTTTCTCTCACTTCGTTTCTCAGTCTGGAAAGGCTCCTATTTGACTCGTTTCGCAGAACTACGTATGTTATAGGCAACGTCGTTGCTGATTGGATGTTGTTCAAACGAATCTCGACGATCACTCTGGTGTTTTTTTCCCTCAACACCAAACCTCTTTGCCGAAAATAGTAGATCCACAAGCTCACAACGCCTCGCAGGTGAATGATTCCCGCTGATGCGAGGGTTCAAGTGGTTTATGTCAAAACAAAACAAAATAAGTTCCTAGCACACAATCATTTGGCGGCCCCCCCTGTAGTAACTCTGAGGACCCCTAGGGGTTCCGGACCCCCTGTTGAAGACCCTTGTTATACACCGCCACTTTACACAGGAAAGAACATAAGAAAGAAAGATAGAAAGAAAGTCCTCTTTCTGGGAAGAAACTAAGCGCGCCTGCGTGCGCGCGTGTTGTGTGACCAAGGTCATTAAAGGAGACACACCATGAATTAAAAAAATATATTTGATATTTAATATCATATGGTGTATGTCCCTCAAACCATTTTCAAAAGGTTTGAGCCTAAATCAACACTCAGATATACTCATCCCAAGTCAATTCTCTCAGGCTTATAAAGCACTTTCAGCTGCAATACCAAAACGTCCTGTTGGGCAGAGGGGTGCTGTACTGCGGTACTGAGCAATTCTGTCTGTCAAAATACATGGGCAGAAAGTTTGGTGAGGTAAGCAAACTTGCCATTCTGAGATGGCCTGTTTAGACACGCCCATTCTGAAAATCTCTGAAATGAGAATGAATGACTGAATGTTAAAAAAAAATAAAAATTGGGGTACAAGAGACACTGGGGAGCCCAAAAAATACCCAAAAAAATAAAAAAAGTGAAAATCATGGTGTGTCTCCTTTAAATACCAACCACTCCTACATACCATCTCAGAGATAGCCAATTAGGTGCAGACTTTTTTTTAAATATATATATATATATATATTTGGTGGCCTAGGACATCATACCGACAGACTGGTTGTTAGAGGGTTTCAACAACTTGGGAGGCCCAGAAAGGAGGCAAAAAGGCTGGCAAAGTACTGTCATGTCTCTGCTTTAATTGGCAGCCGCCACGTATGGCGGAGACGCTGCTACAGTACTTACTGTACACAATACTGAGCTTTTTTTTTATCATGCAGACATTATGCCATGATTTTGTGAATGTAATCTTACTGCACCTGTTATATATATGTCCTTGTATGCTCTCCTTTATGTAGACCTAAATACATTGTTAAAGAGTGTGTGTGTGTGTGTGTGCGTGTGTGTGTGTGTGTGTGTGTGTGTGTGTGTGTGTGTGTGTGTGTGTGTGTGTGTGTGTGTGTGTGTGTGTGTGTGTGTGTGTGTGTGTGTGTGTGTGTGTGTGTGTGTGCGTGCGTGCGTGCGTGCGTGCGTGCGTGCGTGCGTGCGTGCGTGCGTGCGTGCGTGCGTGCGTGCGCGCGCGCGCGCGCGCGCGCGTGTGTGTGCATTTATCTTTGTATATCTTTCAGGAAGTTTTGGCCCGTGTCTATCCCTGTCTCCATGGCTGTGTTGGGAGAGAAGCAGCAGGTACACACATGTTTTTTTTTCCTTTTATATATTCCAATGTTAACACATACTGCCTGAATTATGTTCACTGCCTATTGTTATTCCTGCCAGAGATTTTTCAATGAAAAAAAAAAAAGTACTCAGGAGCCGAGATATAACATTTTAAAGTTTTAAGTTAACAAGGAAGTGGATGAGAGTAAAGATCTTCGAAAATTCATATCTCCTTGGTCTTTGGGTCAAATAAAAAAAAAAAAAAGTAAAAAAAATAATAATAATAATAATATATATATTTTTTTTAATTATTTTTTTTGCTAAAATCGAGCTTGGCAGGCAAGTGATGAAAAGCTAATATCGAGTTAACTCCATCTAGGCAGTCAATGTGTTAAGGTAGGTAGTGCCAACACAAAGTTTCATGTTGCTACAAAACATGAAATAAGCACTGCTTACACAGTATTTTAATCGCGCTGGTAAGTGGCCGTGCTACAGCATAAGAGGGATAATCCTCTCTCTAGGCAGAGGCAGCCCCGCGGTTATTAGCCTCTGCATGGTGTGTTATGTTTGGCTAATACCCAATTCATATACTTCATCTTACCAGGGAGTCACGCACCCAAAATAGCAGATCAACAAGCTCACAACGCGTCGCGTTTCATGAATCACCACTTAACCCATTAAGACCGAGAACACATCTGTGTCACTTTAGATTTATTTGGCTATTCAAAAATAGCAGATCTACAAGCTCATAGCGCGGCACCGAGTGCCGCGCTATGAGCTTGTAGATCTGCTATTTTTTGAAAAATCTTGGAAAGCTGTGCACATCTTTGAATATATATTTTTAAAGCGAAGATTTGTAACCTTCTGGGGGGTCCCTGGAACGACATATTTTGAGATGGGGGTCCGCGGCCAAATCCATATCATTTTGGGGGTCCTTGACATGAAAAACTTTGAGAACCACTGATGTAGCAACATTAGGTTTTTTCAAAAAAACTGTTGGAATTCAGAATACATTTTGTAGAATCGGCCTCAGGTCATACTGAAGTAACTGTCTGTCTGTCTGTCTGTCTGTCTGTCTGTCTGTCTGTCTTAGGTCCTCTCCAGCACTAAAGACGCCTGCTTCGCCTCAGCAGTGGAGACCCTACAGCAGATCAGGTAGGTCTTCATGATGCCAGTGTTAATTTTTACAACAAATTTGGATTTAGTTTTAGTCATTGTCATTGTCTTTTGAATAACATTCCATTTAGTTTTTGTCATATTTTAAGCATCTGAAAATGTAGTCTAGTTTTAGTTGACTAGTCAACTAAATGAGTCAACTAAATCCACAGTTGGATTTAGTCAACAAACTTTTATTTTGGCAGGCATTGATGGCGTCGTAATGTCTGATTTATACTTAGCTGTGTGCCAAAAATAGTCGATCTACAAGTCGATCAACGGGTTAAGAATGTTTTAACCCGTTGCACTTCAAAATAAGAGGGAAGCTCAGTTTTTCATTCTTTGTTGGCTAACGCGTTTCGGCACCAGACTTGCTCAGATGAAAAAGAAGTCACTTCTTTGATTGCTTGATTGATTGCTTGATTGATTGATTGATTGATTGATTGCAGCACCACGTTCACGCCGTCGGACAAGCTGCAGGTGATCCAGCAGACCTTTGAGGAGATCACCCAGGAAGTGCTTAAGCTGCAGAGGGGGGACTTCCTGTGGTCCATGGACGACCTCTTCCCCGTCTTCCTCTACGTGGTGCTCCGTGCACGGTCAGCACGCACGCACACACACGCACACATGCACACACGCACATCTTACAGCAGATATTAAGGGTTTTTTATGCATCTTAAAGCCAAGGATAGGTAAAGAATAAGCATTGTGCCTCAGCCTATTCCTTTGTTCAGTCATTGAATTTAGATTGTGTGTGAGTTGGTTATTATGTACATTTAACATGATCATTTTCTTGTAAGTCCACACAAGTGTGTTTTGATTTTGTATATACAGCATGTAGATTGTACACTGACATTCACATCACAGCAGACAAGCAATTATTTCTTATTGCATTTAGATCTACATATATTTATTTCTGTTCCTATATAAACCAATATCCCTCTCCTCTCCTCTCCTCTCCTCTCCAGGATCAGGAACTTGGGGTCAGAGGTCAGCCTGATTGAGGACCTAATGGATCCATGTGTTCAACATGGAGAACACGGCATCATGTTCACCACACTGAAGGTAACACTGTGTGCGCACGCACGCACGCACACACACACACACACACACACGCGCGCGCGCGTGCGCAGACGCTGACATTTAGGGTGCTAAATTTTGCCTCTTATGTTCAAAAGCTAGGAATAATATGTAGAATTTGGAAGGTGCATATAGTTATGAATATCAAGCTTTTTGATTTTTTTTTAAAAATCATATATTTTTTGTGATAAAAAATGATATCCCATATGCCAAACATATATATATATATACTGTATATTTTATATAATATTTTACATGATATGAGATGTGAAGGGAATTAATGTTCTGCCCCATTCACTTTGAAACTTGCGGGTTTCTTGACCCCTGTATAACTGTGACACTGGTCTGGTCTTAACTGTGTGTGTGTGTGTGTGTGTGTGTGTGTGTGTGTGTGTGTGTGTGTGTGTGTGTGTGTGTGTGTGTGTGTGTGTGTGTGTGTGTGTGTGTGTGTGTGTGTGTGTGTGTGTGTGTGTGTGTGTGTGTGTGTGTGTGTGTGTGTGCGTGCGTGCGTGCGTGCGTGCGTGCGTTTATTTATGTCACGCATGACCTCTCCCCCCCAGGCGTGCTACTACCAGATCCAACATGAGAAGATCACTTAAAGGCAGTGCTGGTGGTGGGGGCCGTGCTCCTCAGTGATCCCGCCTTCAACCCCCCCCCCCACCCGCTAGCGCAGGCCACAGAGATCCAGCCAATGGCGGGGCTATAGGGAGATCGGAGAGCTTTGGTTGGATGACGGACGCACGGTGCGGCCAATAGAAGAGCAGGAGGAAGAGGAGGAGGGGCAGGGAGGGAGGATCACACTAACAGGTTGCCTCGCAGCTCCATCTGCCGCTGTTATATAGACAACACCACCCCCCCCCCCCCCCCCCCCCACACACACACACACACACACAGTATATTTATATAAAGGCTGCAGGACTCTGCTCATTGCCCGGTGGCTAACCCTGACCGGCCTCATTTTTTTTTACAGAATCCCCACCGTTTCAATTTACTTTAGCTGTATGTACGCAGTGGTGGGAAAAGTACTCAACATTTTTTACTTAAGTAAAAATATCAATACTGCAATGTAGAAATACTCCGTTGCAAGTAAAAGTCCGGAATTCAAAATGTGCTTGAGCAAAAAGTACAAGAGTATTGGCATCGAAAAGTACCAAAAGTAAAAGTACTCATTATGCAGAATGTCCCATTTCGAGTTTTCAAATTGTATAAAACATCTTTTTGAAATTAGCAGATCTACAAGCTCACAATGCGTCGCATCGCGACGCATTGTGAGCTTGTAGATCGGCTATTTTCAAATGGCAGAAATGTATATAGGGCTGTAATGTATGTTTTGCAATAATAATCAAAATCTACAAAGTGACTAGTAACTAAAGTTTTCAAATAATTGTAGTCGAGTAAAAGTACAATATTTGCCTCTGGGCTGTTACAGTAGTGGAGTAGAAGTAAAAGTACTGGCAAAATTGTAAATACTCAAGTAAAGTGCGAATACCTCAAAATTGTACTCAAGTACAGTGCTCGAGTACACCGTACTTAGTGACTTTCCACCACTGCATGTACGCTGCGCCTTCCGTTCCACACTGCCAGTGACACGTCCATGTTTCATGCAGATTAGATTTTTTTTTCCCACACCCTTAAGGAACATGCAAAAAGAACAGTTTTTGGGGTGGATGTCACGGCACTAAGACCTCAGTGTTTGTTGATGCTCACCACCAACAAACCTCCGCGTGGCACGTCTTTGTACTGTGAAATAAAAACAGTACACTTAAAGGGTTAGTTCACCCCCCAATATGACTTTTTTTCTATCGATTACACACCCCGTGGAGATCTTTTTCGTTTTCGTCGCATTCCCAAGCCAATAATTTGGCTAGGAGACACAAAGTGACAATTTGAAATTATTGGCTTAGGAATGCAACAAAAACAAACAAAAAAACTCCATGAATTCAAGGCTTCATGGGGTGTGTAATTGATTGAAAATAAGTCATCTTTTGGGTGAACTATCCCTTTAAGCATGAGTTATACTTAGTTGTGCGGGCGCGCACAGCTACCACGTATAAAATCATGCTTCAGCCGTACATCACGTTGATGTCGGCGTGGAACACGGAGAGGGGCTCGACACTCCCCCCAGCGTGAGAATACTGAGGAACAGGCAAGGAGGTCCGTGATGCGCTGGGACGACGGTTAAAGACAGTGTTTAAGTGGCGGGGAATCGTGAGCAGCTCTTGACAGCTATAAGAAGAATGGACGTTATGCCATCATTTCAATCGGGAACCTTCATTGTGACGTCCAACATTTTATTGAGTATCCCAAGCGAAATGGCTGGCAAAGAGAAAAAAAAAATACTACGAGATGCTAAAACAAACTGTGAGGGAGGTTCAGTGTTTCTTTCATGACAATCTGAATGCCAAATTCAGCCAAGTTTTCAGTATTAAGGAATCTCTGCACAAGGAAGCAAAGGAAGGAGGTCGCGTTCTCTTGTCGACGGTCTTCTGCCACAGTAAAGAACTGTAAAAACTGACAAACAAACAAACACTTTACGAATACATGGATGTGTTTTGGGTTCGTTTTTTATACAGGGACAGTTTCCGTGTTCCTACTGTGTATACAGGTTCAAGAAAGAAAGGAAGTCTTAAAAATGCATGACGCATCAATTTGCTCATGAACATGCGCAAATGGTGTATAGGAGTTAGGGCCCTATTTTTCGCAGGTGCCTTACCCCATTATCCCTAAACGTCTTTGCCCTTTTCAAATAGTTCAACTAGCCGATCTACATCGACACGTTGTGAGCTTGTAGTTCGGCTATTTGAACTATTTGAAAATGTTTTTAACCCATTAAGACCTGAAGCCGATTCTACAAATGTCTTCTAAATCCCAACAGTATTCTGAAAAAAACGTACTGTATGTTTCTATATCAGTGGTTCTCAAACTTTTTCATGTCAAGGACCCCCAAAATGTATATGTATTTGGCCGCGGACCCCCATCTCAAAATGTTTTGTTCCAAGGACCCCCCAGAAGCAAAGATGTGAGTTAAAAATGTTTGCTTTAAAATAATATATATTCAAAGATGTGCACACATTTTCACTATTTTTCAAAAATAGCAGATCTACAAGCTTGTATATCTGCTATTTTTGAATAGCCAAAGTGTAAAATAATGTTGTTTTTTTAGCTCAAATCAATAAGTGACACAGATGCGTTACAGGTCTTAATGGGTATAAATAGTAAAAAAAAAAAAAAATGGCAAAGAAGTTTAGGGATAATGGGTAAGGCACTGGCGAAAATAGGGCGGTTGGTGACAATTCTGAAGGACATTTTTATTCTCACGGATAGATCTCTCGTCTGCCTCTTCCGTCCAACCCTGGTAAAAAAAAAAGCGTTTAATGTGAAACCCACCTCCTCGAAGTCCAATTTATACATGCATAACCTCATATGTCCAAAATTGTTGCTTTTCAGGATTCAAATTAGAAAGCGTCAAACCGCGTCTCGAGCTTATAGATCTGCTACTTTTGGCGCTTTCGTGTGACGCTGTAGTATGATCAAGTTGGCTGTTGCAAAAAAAACACTAAGTTAACCCATTGAGACCTGAAGCCGATTCTACATGTCTCCTAAATCTCAACAGTTTTCTGAAAAACCTATGTTTCTATATCAGTGGTTCTCAATGTTTTTCATGTCAAGGACCCCCAAAATTATATCTATTTGGCCGCGGACCCCCATCAAAATATTTTGTTTCAGGGACCCCCAGAAGCAAAGATTTGAGTTAAAAATGTTCTCTTTAAAACAATATATATTCAAAGATTTGCACACATTTTCACGATTTAAAAAAAATAGCAGATATACAAGCTCGTAGCGCGGCACTCGGTGCCGCGCTACGAGCTTGTAGATCTGCTATTTTTGAATAGCCCAAAGTGTAAAATAATGCTTTTTAGCTCAAATCAAAAAATGACACAGTTCCAGGTCTCAATGGGTTAAAGGAGAATTCCGGCCGACGTTTTCCTTTTTATATCTTATGGACATAAAACCCTCCACAATGTAAAAAAAAAAATAGCACAACTATTGTACAAGAAAAATAGCAGATCTACAAGCTCACAACGCGTCGCGATGCGACGCGTTGTGAGCTTGTAGATCTGCTATTTTCAAATAAAAATATTGCGGGGAAATTATAATAAGCAGATCTGGCAACGCTGGTCCCAGGATATCATAATAACATCATAGAAAAGGTAAGAAAAACGTCGGGCGGAATTCTCCTTTAACCCATTGAGACCTGAAGCCGATTCTATATGTCTCCTAAATCTCAACAGTATTCTGAAAAAACGTATGTTTCTATATCAGTGGTGCTCAATCTTTTTCATGTCAAGGACCCCCAAAATGATATGTATTTGGCCGCGGAACCCCATCAAAATATGTTGTTCCAGGGACCCCCAGAAGCAAAGAATAGAGTTAAAAATGTTCGCTTTAAAAATATATATATTCAAAGATTCCCACACATTTTCACGAATTAAAAAAAATAGCAGATCTACAAGCTCGTAGCGCGGCACTTGGTGCCGCGCTACGAGCTTGTATATCTGCTATTTTTGAATAGCCCAAAGTGTAAAATAATGCTTTTTAACTCAAATCGAAAAATTACACAGTTCCAGGTCTTAATGGGTTAAAATATGGAGATAGGATGTTTCTGCCCCGACAGCAACGATCTACAGTATACTGTACGTACAGACTGTACAGTATATGTGTGTACTCTTAACAACTGTTTGATGATGTCACCATGTTTAGGATAGCCCTGCATTACATGCGGCCCACACACACACAGACGTGGCTTACAGCACATGATTTAACAGGGCTTAAAAGCCTGATTTATACTTAGTTGCACGCCCCGGTGTGTGCGTGCGCCATAAATAGCAGACCTACAAGCTCACAGTGCACCGCGACGCGACAGCGTTTGTGGGCTTGTAGATCTGCCGTTTCCCGACGGAGGACACCTTCATGCGACGGAAGCATAAATCAGGCTTACGGGGTGATGCGGTCAATGACTAAGCCTTTTCCTTCGATAGTATCATGACCTGTAGTGTAAGAGCAGGAGTAATGGATCAGATTTATACATTCTTTCACAATACTGTATCGGTATATTGACACGAGGTTGTCGGCAGCTTACACATTGGGTGCCAAAACCGTATATATACGTTTTTTTCAATAAGTCACGTTGAATGCCAAAACCGTATATATACGGTTTTTGAAAAAATATATATATATATTTTTTCAATTTTTTTTTTCATTTTTTTTTTTTTTTTTCCTTCACAGCACCAGGAGATTTTCCGAAGATTTAGACTCCAATCCACTTCCTGGTTAACTTATGACTTCAAAAGCCTGTATCTCGGCTCCTCAAAAATGGTTAAAAATCCTGGCACTCAGTGTACTCTGTTTTTAAAAAAACCTGGCACCCAATGTGTTAATTGACATGCAAGGCTCCCAATGAAAAAAAATTTGAATATTGTTGAATATTTACATCAAACAACTTTGGTAAAAACAAAAAAAAAGTTGCTGAAAATCTATCAAATCTGAAAGGTCCTCGATCCAAACTTTCCATGCTTTCCAATGCTGTTTCCACAAGAAACATTATTGATTAATGACATTGTAGACAAGAGTTATTCTTTTGTGCAGTCAAAACAAATGATTAAATACATTATTTTAATTAAGAACACAATTTAAAATTGTGCTGCTCTCATATTGTGCTTTAGTATTGTGGTAAAACTGTGACTGCATTCTTTGCCCGAGAAGTATTTTGGTTCCAGCCGTGCGTGACCATACGTGCCTATAGATGTATGTCCAATGACAGCCACCAGTGATACAGTTTAGCAATACAGTCTTTGTAACAAAAGGAGCTAATTAAAAGAAAATGCATACAGTATATACATTTTAGAAAGGAGGGGAAAAAAAGAGAGAGAAATGGCTTCAAGTATCAAACTACATCTCTAAAACGGATCCAGTTATTTTTATTTTATTCATAAATCATCTTGTAAGATTAGGTGGCAACTTTTGTTAACTGAATAATTTTTTAGAATAAAAAAAAAACACTTCTATAATCATCACGTTTATGTCACCTTAGATATTAGAAATAACGATAGTCATGTATCGATATTTTTTTTGTGTTTTTTTATTTTTATTTTGTCAAGGGCAATCATTCCCCCTAAAGGCCGATGCATACTAGGCGTTTAGTGCCAGACTACAATATGACGTCATTCTGAGGTTCGGCAACCCATCCCGAACCGATAAAATGTTGCCTCTAAAAGTGTACTATGCACCTTAAAGGGCAAGACCACTTTGGTAGAGGTTTGGGTTGTGTAGTTTGCCATGAAGTAACTCCAAAGGTGGACAAGAAAAAAATTGTGCTCCGTTGATTAGAAATTGATAATTCAAAACATGCTCCTCATTGACTTACATTGTACAAACTAACAGTACTGGGTTCTGTGATGTTCTATATTGTCTGAATCAGCTTCGCTTGCGTTCATTTATGTGCTAAAAGACAACACGACAACATATTTTGAATCATCAATTTCTAATCAATGGAGCATTTTTTTCCTATTTCTTGTTAACCATTGGAGTTACATCATGGCAACGTAACTGCTCAACCCAAACCTCTACCAAAGTGGTCTTGCCCTTTAAGAAGAGGTGAGCCGTTGAACTTGTTGCCACTGTGTTCGGCAGGGTTACATAGGCCTATACAGCACTGCCTTAATGCTGGGTTGATTTAAAACGGGTCACGCCATAATATGAGCACTACGGCCGGTTTAAATGAGAACTAGACGGCAACATTAAATCATACAAGCTTATGACGTCTTTGGGATGCTGCTGGGGGCTCTCATGGAAGCTCATAAGTGGATTTCCCCGAGCAGGCACCACAACACGGAAGGCTGCCAATAATTTACCTATACTGTACCTACACACCGGTTGTTGTCAACCGAATAACCCTTCCCTTGAACTATATAGTCAGTATTATTCATAATCTGGCAATGTGTGTGATCTCGTTTAGGAGGTATTTTCTATGGCATTTGTATTATTTCTATTCTATAGCGGGTGTGAATGCAACGGTAGCGCAGTGTGGAACGAAATTGTCTGCCTGTCGATTGGATTACTGGGGGAAAATCTACGGTAACATGAAGTGCTATTTAAAATGGATTAAATCCATGTGTATTAATAGTTATGTGGTTGTTATAAGCTGAGATATTGTATGCTGAGTGGTGTCAAGGCCGATTTATACTTTGTCGCGCGGTGGCATCGCGTGCGTAAATATATACGATCTATGACCTCACAACGCATGTCATCCGCGAGGTGTTGTGACCTTATATCGTCAATGTTCGCACGTGAGACACTGTCGCGCGACGGAGCACAAATTACGCTTTAGTAATCATGTGCGCTTCTCGTGAAGATTGAACTGTCAGATTGAACTTACCTCAGCACCTGTTTATGACCATAGACTGTAAAAAAAAAAGATATATATATATATATACGTTTCTGACACAACTACGGCACGCGTACGGCCACGCCACCAGGCGACCTCGAGTATTCACGTCATGTCAAAGGAATGTTGTGTGTTTCTTGATGACATTTTGTTTCAGCTGGCTGACATTGTGTGTCTTTTACATGTGGACAAAGGTATTGTACCTTAAAATAATAGCAAAGGGCAATAAAGACATTTGTTGGATAATAAAAAATGTTCTGTGGCTGACATCTCGTCCTGTTCAGTCCAGCTCGTAGATCTGCTATTTTTGGAATAGCCAACGCTAAAATCTAAAAGGACACAGATGCTTCCCCGGTTTTAATGGGTTAAATAGTCGATCTGCAAGCTCACAACGTGTCATATTGTGATGCATTGTGAGCTCATAGATCTGCTATTTTGCAGGAACTTCTCATCCTCATCTATTAAAGGCAGACTAGGTTCCTTTTCAGATCTGTGTGCACACACACTCCCCCCTTCCCTCTCTGAGCACACTGGCCAATACAAACTAATAGGCGAGTGCACTCCCGGTGCGCATTTCCAAACGCACCCTGGTATGGCCCAATCAATCAACTCAGTGCACAACCCCTTTGAAGTTCAGAGGGATCAATTAAGAGCTCAGCCCAAGCCCCCCTCTCCCCCCCATGGACTTTTCAGTCCCTGCAAAGGGGATGAATGTCAATATAAACAGTGGAATGTCAACTTGAACAGTGGAACAAAACCAAACTACAGCCAGAGGGATGTGTCTTTCTGCAGGAAAACACACCAGCATAATTGTAGTGCGGCTGATAGAGGGAAAAAAATGCTAAATAAATAAATGATTATATTATTATTTTTTTAATTAAGGCTCAAAGTTACCTAGTCTGCCTATAATGACATGGCCAATGTAGGGACGCCAGGGCTAAAGTGGTCAACAATCTGGAAAATATTTCGGAAATGCAAAAATAACCGCTCGTTTGCATGTTTCGCTATGTTTCTAGGAAACCGTTTGGGCCCAAGTTTATTTCCTGCCAGGTCCTGATAGTCCCCAAACCTGCAACAGGAAATAGAAATGGTGGACCCATTTAGAATGTTTATGTTGGCAAATGTGAAAAGGTCTGTTGTTTTGCGGTTGTTGCCATAATTTGTCCTTCTTGCAGTCAGGGCTGCCAGAGTAGTTCTCATGCAGCCAGACGAATGCTTCAAAAGCATTTGTCTGGCAACTATGTATGACGGTAGCATTTGAAAATTGTGCGAGACAATTACACTCCGCACTATATGAGCTTGTAGATCAGTTTTCCGAAAGAAACGTATGGTGCTATAATATCAGTGGTTCTCAAACTTTTTCATGTCAAGGACCCCCAAAATTATACGTATTTGGCCGCGGACCCCCCCCATCTCAAAATATTGTTCCAGGGACCCCCCAGAGGCAAAGATTTGAGTTACAAATGTTCGCTTCAAAAATATACGTATTCAAAGGTTTGCACAAGTGTTCAAGATTTCTCAAACAAATAGATCTACAATTCAAAAAAATAGCAGATATAGAAATATCTGCTATTTTTGAATAGCCAAAGAAGTCTTAAAATGACACACAGATGCGTTTCCGGATTGAATGGCTTATAAAGGACCTGTGGATCCCACACCCAGAGAGCCTCCATAGTAGTGGACTGTTTAGTCAGGGACGTGCACAGATAGACTCTAGGTGGTAGCTAGAGCACCTGCCCTTTGCCCTCTTGACCAGAAGTGCCCTTTTTTCAGTTTTCAGCAGGGGTCTTCAACAGGGGATCCGGGACCCCTAGGGGGTCCTCAGAGTTACTACAGGGGGTCCGCCAAATCTTTTATGTGATACGATTTTTCTTTTTGCCATAACCACTCGAAACCTAGCATCCTTTTTCTGAGGAGAACTTTAGCCAAAAATAGCAGATCTACAAGCCCACAACGCCTCGCAGCGCGAGGCGTTGTGGGCTTGTAGATCTGCTATTTTTGGCAAAGAGGTATAGGTGTAGAGGGAAAAAAGAGAAGACTAAGTAAACCAAAAAAAGTATAATTTACTTGAGCACCTGCCCCTCAAAATGTCTGTGCACGCCACTGTGTTTAGTGTTAGATCTCTCTCTCATTCCACCCCACACCATCCCTCTGCCTCTTCCTCCCTTTCCCTTCCTCCACGCAGCGTGTGTTAAAAGCTGAACGGACTTAAGGAGATTTGAGCCTCCCCACACACATGCACACACACACACACACACACACACACACACACACACACACACACACACACACACACACACACACACACACACACACACACACACACTCACACAGTTAGCTCAGCCCGGGCCGGTCGTAGGTGGGGGGGGATGGGGGTGGGGAGTGGGTGGGACAGGCAACCGCTCCTCAGTTGTGGAAGAAGTACTCAGATATTTTACTTACTTTTTTTAAGTAAAAGTAGCAACCATGTAGAAACAAGTAACAAGTAACTAACAATGTAGTTACAAGTAAAAGGCCTGTGTTCAAAATGTTACTTGAGTAAAAGTACAAAGGTATTGGCATCAAAATATGCTTAAAGTATCAAAAGTAAAAGTACTAAAATGTTTGAAAATATAAAATAGGGCTGAAGTGATTAATGTGTGTTTTATAATATAATAATGTATATCTGCAAAGTAACTAGTAACTAAAGCGTTCAAATAATTGTAGTGGAGTAAAAGTGCAATATTCGCCTCTGAGATGTAGCGGAGTAGAACTATTGAAAATTGGAAATACCCCAGTAGAGTGAAAGTACCTCAAAACTGTACTTAAAGTACAGTACTTGAGTAAATGTACTTAGTTACTTTACACCACTGCAGGGCGAGAGGCAGGCAGGCGGCTCTTGCCCCGGGATTAAGTGGGATAGAGAGAGATTACACACATCTCCCTCTCTCTCTCTCTCTCTCTCTCTCTCTCTCTCTCTCTCTCTCTCTCTCTCTCTCTTTCTCTCACTCCGTCTCTCTCTCTCTCTCGGCGAAAACTGCGCGGGCGGGGGGGAATCATTTCCCAATATATTGATATTGCATCAGTATTGATGCTACGCCGGCGGGATTTGCATCATCAAGGCTCCGGACGTTGCAGCGGGTTTTGGCAAACAGGTAAGGAGACCTCGTCACAGGACATGTTGTTATTGCACGTCAATGGAAAGCGGCTCACAGAAGCCGGCTTTGCCTCCATACCTTGAATGAACGATCGTCCTGCATGTTGTTTGACAACTGAGAATTGATGATTATTTTTGCTCTTGAGCAGTGGCGTGCACAGACATTTTGAGGGGCAGGTGCTCAAGTAAATTATACTTTTTTTTGTTTACTTAGTCTTCTCTTTTTTCCCTCTACACCTATACCTCTTTGCCAAAAATAGCAGATCTACAAGCCCACAACGCCTCACGCTGCGAGGCGTTGTGGGCTTTATGGCTAAAGTTCTCCTCAGAAAAGGGATGCTAGGTTTCGAGTGGTTATGGTAAAAAGAAAAATCGTATCACATAAAGATTTGGCGGACCCCCTGTAGTAACTCTGAGGACCCCCTAGGGGTCCCGAATCCCCTGTTGAAGACCCTGCTGAAAACTGAAAAAAGGGCACTTCTGGTCAAGAGGGCAAAGGGCAGTTGCTCTAGCACCAAATAGAGTCTATCTGTGCACGTCCCTTCTCTTGAGGACCTTTTTGTTTTGACGTTATATATTGATCAATGTATTGCCGTTGTTACCACTGTGTTCGGCAAGGGTTACATACTGTCTTAATGCTGGGTTGATTCAAAACAGGTCACGCCATAATATGAGCACTATGGCTGGTTTTAAAGCAGGTCATTAACCTTTGACCTAACAGTTGTGGCCGGCCGCGCGTGTGCCTTTCATGGCGTTTGTGTCTCTACTAAGCTCACAAATCTTTCTCTGTATAATGATCCGTAAATATCGATCCATTGCTTTGAATGGGGGCAATAGTCATGTTTTTTTTTTGAGAAATAAGCACTGGACCTTATTCAGGCCAACGTTTGTTTCGCAAAGCTTTTCTAGGAGCACCAAAGCCTGCTCCTAAAAGCACATGAACAAACAAATGCAAGTGTAACATACCGGTACCTGCAATCCAAGACCATGTGTATGTATTTGACCTGTTTGACCTATCCTTAACCCATTAAGGCCTGAGGTTCCGATTCTACGAAATATCTTTTAAATCCTAACAGTTTCCTGAAAAAACTTATGTTGCTATATATGTCAGTGGATCTGAAACGTTTTCATGTCAAGGACCCGCAAAATGTGTATGTATTTGGCCGCGGACCCCCATCTCAAAATATGTTGTTCCAGGGACCCCCAGAAGCAAAGATTTGAGTTACAAATGTTCGCTTTAGAAAATATTTATTCAAAGGTTTGCGCAAGTTTTCACGATTTTTCAAAAATAGCAGATCTACAAGCTCGTAGCGCGGCACTCGGTGCCGCGCTACGAGCTTGTATTATCTGCTATTTTTGAATAGCCAAAGTGTGTTTGTGTGTGTGTGTGTGTGTGTGGTTGTAGGTCAGTGGTCCAGGGACCATGCGACAGGCGGTGGAGGCCCAGGTGCTAACCTCCCATTGTGCACTTGGAGAGCACGGTGAGTTTTGGGAAGTGTAGTTCACACACCACACCAAATGTACTGTTATCTGTGGAACACATGGTTCATAATGTAATCGGCCATCGGGAGGTTTACCTATCTACCATACAATCCATATATGTGTGTGTGTGTGTGTGTCTGTGTGTGTGTGTTTCAGGCCTGCGTCAGATCCTGTCGGATGTGATCGAGGAGGTGAGACATTCCATCAACAAAGACATCGATGGGGCCGAGGTGCTGAACAGCCTCCTCAACGCTCCCTGGCTCCACTCGCTGCTGAAGGTCTGACTCTCTTCACCTTCACCTTTTTGTCATTGTTTGGTCAAACTGCGTCACTGCTAGAGCTCAGCTGCTTCCTTTCGATATCATCTGTGTGTGTGTGTGTGTGTGTGTGTGTGTGTGTGTGTGTGGACGGGCGGGCGGTCGTGCGTGTGTGTATATTCTGTAACACAGAATACTGTGTTTTTCGTTTTGAAAAACCTTATGCTCACATTTTGATTGATTGACATTTTTGAGAAAAATGCATGTGCATGAACGTATATTTGTACATATCGGTCAAAAGGATCAAAACAATAAAGTTTGAGAGCCTTAACTCACTGAGTGCCAGGATTGCCAGAATTATTTCAGAATTGATTCTGAAAAGTGCCAGAGTTTTTTTCACAGAAAACAAAAAGTGCTTAGGAAGCGAGATACAGCCTTTTTCAGTTCTAAGTTAAACAAGGAGTGGATGGAGCTGCGCATCTTCAGATGATGATATCTTGGGTTCTGAACATGTTTTTCATGTTTTGTTTTGTTTTTGTTTTACTATTTTTTCAAAAACACGTCAAACACGTTAATGGCACCCAGCGCCATAGCGGTAAAAACACGTGAAACACGTTAATGGCACTCAGGGAGTTAAAAGGTAATCTACAGTACTCCCCGTTGAGTTTCTGGGCCCAAATGTAATAGTCCATTCATAGACTTGTAGAAAGTCAGTTAGTATGGCTAGTCAGCGCCTTCTGATTTACAGTATATCGTTATTTCTTCTCTAAAGCCCCAATTTTCTTCTGATTTTAGTAAAATATCTCTGTTGTAATTAGGCCTGTCACAATGATTACATAATCGTCGAATCGCAATTATTTTTGCGTAATGGTCATCATCGTTTCCATGTTGAAATATGTCCACACATTTTCAAATATATAAAAAAGCTGAAATAGCTGATCTACAAGCTTACAACGCATCACGAAGTAAGCTTGTAGATCAGCTATTTCAGCATTTTTTTCACATGTATAACATTTATCAAATATATCAATAATATCTTTGTATATTTCAGTTATTTGTCAAACCTGCCCTGTGCAATTTTGTATTACGAAGCCTAAAGGGCTTTAGTCGCAATTATTTGAGTGACAATGAATGGTCAACTTAAATATGTAATCGTGACAGCCCTGTTGTGATCTCGCTGTTCTTCCTCCAGGTCTACGAGTGTCTACAAAGGTTCAAGCAAGAGCAGCCCACGTCGTATCTCAACTACGCCTCTGGACTTTCCCTCCAGGTCAGACATTTCTAGATTTGAGCTTAAAAAAAGGCATTATTTTACACTTTGGGCTATTCAAAAATAGCAGATCTACAAGCTCGTAGCGCGGCACCGAGTGCCGCGCTACGAGCTTGTAGATCTGCTATCTTTGAAAAATCGTGAAAACGTGTGCAAATCTTTGAATATATATTGTTTTAAAGCGAACATTTTTAACTCAAATCTTTGCTTCCGGGGGGTCCCTGGAACAAAATATTTTGAGATGGGGGTCGGTGGCCAAATACATATCATTTTGGGGGTCCTTGACATGGAAAAAGTTTGCGAACCACTGATGTAGAAACATACGTTTTTTTCAGAATACTGTTGGGATTTAGAAGACATTTGTAAAATCGGCTTCAGGTCTTAATGGGTCAAAACAGCTGCTGAACTAGAGAAGTGTTAGAGAAGTGTTTCTCCGTGCGTGTTCCATTTGTCCTTTTGTGATGATGAGACATCTTCTCCATGCTTTGTGTCTACTCCGTAGCTGGTGCTGGACATCAGGTCACTGCCAGGATCCTCTGAGGAAGCCCGGGAGCTCTGCCGTCTGCTCAGACAACCACACTTCCAAGTAAGCGATGACACGTGTTGTTGATCCATGTGAATTCTTCAGTGGTGGAAAAAAAAGTACACAACGTTTTTTTTACTTTAAATTATCAATACTGCTATGTATAAATACTCTGTAAAAAGTCCAGTAATCAAAATGTACTTGAGTAAAAGTAAAAGTACCAAAAGTAAAAGTACTCGTTATGCATAATGTCCTGTTTCGCAAGTTTTCAAATGTATACAAATCTTTTGAAAATAGCCGATCTACAAGCGATGCGACGCATTGTGAGCTTGCAGATCGGCTATTTTCAAATGGACAAAATGTATATAGGGCTGAAGTGGGTAATGTATGTTTTTGTCATAATAATCCAACTCTACAAAGTAACTAGTAACTAAAGCTGTCAAATGATTCTAGTGGAGTAAAAGTATAATATTTGCCTCTGAGATGCAGTGGAGCAGAAGTAAAAGTACTGAAAATTGGTACTGTAAATACTCAAGTAAAGTAAAAAAATACCTCAAAGTTGCACTTAAGTACAGTACTTGAGCATCTGTCCCATGAGTAACTCAACCGCCGTTAGGCGCCGTCCTGGGTGCTGAGGTTTCTCCTTTGGGCTATTCAAAAATAGCAGATATACAAGCTCATAGCGCGGCACCGAGTGCCGCGCTACGAGCTTGTAGATCTGCTATTTTTGAAAAACCGTGAAAATGTGTGCAAATCTTTGAATATATATATTTTTAAAGTGAACATTTTTAACTCAAATCGTTGCCTCTGGGGGGGTCCCTGGAACAACATATTTTGATGGGGGTCCGCAGCCAAATACATATAATTTTGGGGGGTCCTTGACATGAAAAAGATTGAGCACCACTGATATAGAAACATACGTTTTTTCAGAATACTGTTGAGATTTAGGAGACATGTAGAATCGGCTTCGGGTCTCAATGGGGTTAAAGTATGGTAGTGTAATCTGTTCACTAACACCTCTCTAAACAACCTGGTGTCTGTGTTGTTTACCCCAGGCCCTCCTGTCAGCCCACGATACGGTGGCCCAGAAGGACTATGGCCCCGTGTTGCCCCCCATGCCAGAGGAGCTGCCGGAGCACGAGGAGGCCACCAGAGTAGTGTGTCTGGTCAAGAACAAACAGCCACTGGTCAGTGCGAGGATCTCTTCTCTTCTCTTCTCTTCTCTTCTCTTCTCTTCTCTTCTCTTCTCTTCTCTTCTCTTCTCTTCTCTTCTTCTTGCCTATTCAAAAATAGCAGATATACAAGCTCATAGCGCGGCACCGAGTGCCGCGCTATGAGCTTGTATATCTGCTATTTTTGAAAAATCGCGAAAATGTGTGACAAAATCTTGGATTATATATTTTTTTAAAGCGAACTTTTGTAAAATATTTAGTTCAGGAACCCCCAGAAACAAAGATTTGAGTTACAAATGCCCCCAAAAAAAAAAAAAAATTGTAACTTTTCATGATTTTTCAAAAATAGCCTAAAGAAATCTTAAAATGACACAGATGCTTCCCCGGTCTTAAAGGGTTAATAATGTGTTCTTTTGTTGTGTTCTTAAAGGACATGATTTCAATCATCGAAGAAAATGCAATAATCTGAACTGAAGGATTTAAGGGCACGGTTTCTTTTGTGCCATTTATTTATTTCATGGAACACTGAAACTTTAAGAAAATATTAATATTATCAGTTATTATGGCTTAGCACTGTGGTTCTCAACCTGTGGGTTGGGTCCCCACATGATTTTTTGTTTTTTGGGGGGGGGTCCCCAGATGACAGTTTAATGACAATTTGAGGACATTTAAGACCTTTTTAATACCAAAAAAAAAAGACCAATACTGCATCAAAAGTATTCAACTAACTATACTCTAAAACTGGTCAAACATTGACAAAATTGTCAATATTATAAGAAAGAGGCAAACATTTAGAAAATAGACCATCTACAAGACCAGCTTGTAGATCTGCTATTTTCACAATATCTATCTTGGGGGGGTCCTCAGTTAAAATATGATTCTTTTGTGGGGTCGCGGCCTGAAAAGGTTGAGAACCACTGACTTGGGCACAATATGGGCAACAAAGCTTCAACTGCAGTTTCTATGTTTGATCCCGTAGAACATTGGTTCTCAAAGTGGGGTCCGGGGACCCCCAGGGGTCCCCAGCAAAAGTAGTTAACCACTTTATCCATTTATAAGTTGGCTATTCAGTTGATTTTTTTTTGAAAAATCTTGAAATTCTTTTGAACATTTTGCATTTGCAACACAAATCTTCTCTTCTGGGGGGTCCCTGGCACAAAATAGTTTCAGATGGGGGTCCGTGGACAAATATATATCAATTTGGGGGTCCGTGACATGAAAAAGTTTGAGAACCACTGCAGTAGAAGTGTATCCCTTTCCACATTATCCCTGTGTGTCTTGAGTTGAATAACGTTGTGTCACAGCTGCGCGGAAAAAACCAAGGCACCGGGCTACCGCCGCCGCCGTCGCCGCCGGACTCGTCCCTCCTCCCGCACGACGCTCCCACGATGTCCCCCCTGGGCGGCATCCGCGGTCAGTGGGCCACCCTGAAGCGGCTCACCCACCAGAGGCTTAGCCGAGGCGGGGGGGCAGTGGCGGCGGCGGCCGACAAGGGTGTGGTGGTGGTGGTGGTGGGCGACACGAAGGGCCAGGAAGCCAAGGAACCGGCGTCGGAACTTGTCGCCTCCTCCGGGCCGCTTCCGGTGCCCCCCTACCCGCCGCCGTCGTCCCGCTACAAGCCGAGGAGTTGCTGTAGAGTTTGCTTTCGGAATCCCGTGAGCCCGTGCCGATCTTGTTGCTACGCCAACTCACTCTGGGAGAAGAACCGCGCCTTCTCCTCGCCCTCGGGCGGCAGCGGCGCCGTCCTGATCGGTAAGGAGGGGCCGGTTTTGTCTTTTTCATCAGACGTCATCATCATCATCATCATCCTCTTCATCATCACCATTCACCTCCTGTCGGGTTTATGGATCACGATTGGATCAATCTCATCAGTAATCGAGGGCGGATTATATTGCCTGGGGCGGCAGTGGCTATGGGGTAGAGTGGCCGGTGAGCAGGTTGGTGCCTTGCATGGTTTCCTCCGCCATCGGTGTATGAATGTGTGTGTGTGAATGGGTTAATGGCACAATCAACGTAAAGCGCTTCGGATAGAAGCGCTATATAAATGCACCATTTACCATTTACCATTTATTGCCGATTATATCAATTACAGCACTTTTACAATTCATCAAATGATCAAGATGCGTGTTTCTTCATTTTTATACATCAACGAATCGACGTGAAACAATTCTAACACATTTAAATAATCAACAATTAACCATGATCATCTGATTAACCATTCAAGCCCTATTTTATACTGTTGTTTAGCGATGTTGCACAAAAATCTACAAGCTCACAACAAGTCGCAATGTGATGCGTTGCGAACTTGCAGATCGGCTATTTCCAGTATTTCTTATTAAATTGTTTAATTCCCGTAGAGTGATCGAATCCGATTAGTAATCCATTGCTTTATGGATATATGTTTCTGCATCCCGTCTATAAAAAAAAACCCTCTTTCTCTCTCCCTCTGGAGACGATGTAATGGACCTGTTCCTCTGGAATATGTATTTTTCTATATTTTTCTTGTTTCTAGTAATGTGATTCACTGCTGGTGTATGTAACGTTCTACCTTGTCACATGATATAGCTCCACTGACTTAACCCATTAAGATTTGAGCTAAAAAGCATTATTTTACACTTTGGGCTATTCAAAAATAGCAGATATACAAGCTCATAGCGCGGCACGAGTGCCGCGCTATGAGCTTGTAGATCTGCTATTTTTGAAAAATCGTGAAAATGTGTGCAAATCTTTGAATATATATATTTTTAAAGCGAACATTTTTAACTCTATTCTTTGCTTCTGGGGGGTCCCTGGAACAAAATATTTTGATGGGGGTCTGCGGCCAGATACATATAATTTTGGGGGTCCTTGACATGAAAAAGATTGAGCACCACTGATATAGAAACAAACGTTTTTCAGAATACTGTTGAGATTTAGGAGACATGTAGAATCGGCTTCAGGTCTCAATGGGTTAAAAGGAAGCTGATGACTAATTGTTACCACCTGATGATGGCCAAATGATGGCCGAAACGTTGTGTCGTGGATCCATGTGCTTGTTTTAATGAATAAATAAGTGCAAATGGCTGTGTGCGGTCCCCCTTATTCTCTAGATGTAATGGACCTGGACACGGGGGACCAGGGCACCCTCTCCAACCGCACCCCGCCCTCCTCCCAGCGGCCCAAATGGACCACCGCGTCGCCCCCGCCGCGGCGCCCCCACCCCGCCTTCTACTCCCACGTGGACCCCGACCGCCGCCTCCGGACGGGCGGCGTCCCGTGCAGCTTCCGGACGCGCAGCCACAGCCTCTGCGTCCGCACGGCCCCGCCCAGTCCCATGGCGCCTCCTCGCCACTACCAGCGCTTAGGCCACCGGAGGCGGGGGGGGGGCTTAGGGGTCACGATGGACCTCCCACGAGGAGGAGGAGGAGGAGGACCCCCCCCCGTGGAGCTGGCCAAGCAGGAGAGCCTGGACGAGCTGAGGTCCGCGGTGCGGCTGGCGGCCGGCTCCATGGAGAGCGGCGCCAGGGACGTGGAGCGGCTGGGCGAGAAGATGGCCGCCGCCACGGAGCGCGTGTCGGAGAGCGTGCGGGAGAACGCCCGGGCCCTGGAGCTCCTGGCGCGGGTGGTGGGCCGGCTGCAGACCCTCCTGGAGGTCGCCGCCGCCGCCGCGAGGACGGAGGAGGCCGAGTCTCGGGTCCCGACGCCGACGAGAACCAATAGAAAAGCCTGCGACGACGAGGAGGAGGAGCCGCAGCAGGACCCTCCACAGCCGACGGGACGGTCCAGGAGCCACGGTTCCACGGTGCGCGAGCGCCATCTGTCCGTTACCCACCAAACCGGGTGCTCCTCCTTCCCCTCGACTCCGCCTTCCTCGCCGTCTCGCCGTTCCCCGTGCGGCGGAGGAGGAGGTCCGTGCACCTCCTCCTCCTCCTGGCGGCGCGGTACCGGCGGCTCCCCGTGCGCGTTTTGCCGCGGGTCACAGCGGGCCGGCGCGAAAGCCGAGGCTCCCTCCCCGGATTCTCCCACGGGATGCGTCCGCGTCCGAGCCGCGTACGGACGACCCCATCTCTCCAACGGCCTATCGGAGCAGGGCGGCCTATCCTCTGCTGATTGGCCGGTGACGGGCAGCCTGGCGAGCGTGCAGCGGAAGAAGAAAAAGAAGAAAAGGGCGAAGTGAGGAAAAAGCGAGGATGTCCGCTTTGGTCGCCTGCTGTGACGGATGTTTTATTTTCTGCGACGGGCAGATCGTCACCAGAGAGCAGCTCACCTTCAGCACAGGCACTTGTATATATCTATTATATATATATATATATATATATATATATATATATATATATATATATATATATACATATATATATATATACAGTGGTATAAAGTACATTTACTCTTAAGTACAATTTTGAGGTATTTTTACTTTACTGGAGTATTTCCAATTTTCAATACTTTCACTTCTACTCCACCACATCTCAGAGGAAAATATTGTACTTTTACCCCACTACAATTATTTGAAAACTTTAGTTACTTTGTAGATTTAGATTTTTATTAGTAAACATACATTAACCACTTAAGCTCTATGTATATTTTGGCTATTTGAAAATAGCAGATCTACAAGCTCTTGTGAGATTGTGGATCTGCCATCTTCAAAAGATGTTTATGCATTTTGAAAACTTGAAATGGGACATTCTGCATAATGACTACTTTTACTTTTGGTTCTTCAAGTACATTTTGATACCAATACTTTTGTACTTTTACTCAAGTAAATTTAAAAATAATTGAGTACTTTTTCCACCACTGCATATATATATCTATATCTATATATATCAGCATTTCTTAATACATTCATCATATTCTCTTATATGTGGAGTTCCCTCATGCTGGAGTTCACGCTGAACACTGATGTGTTCTCATCTTCATCATCCGTCTATGGCTTCATCCTCATTCCTCTCTCCTTGTCATTTATTCCACCGTTGCACCGTTCTCACTTCTTTCCTTCGTGAAAGTGAATTTGGTGACTTTTTGGTCAACATCGCCTCCTCTTTGTCTTCACGGAATCTCATATTTTACCCTCTGAATGTTTTTGCTCGTGTCATTTTGTGTGTGGATGCATACAGTAGATAGATATTTAATTGATTGGCTGGTTATGTATCACATTTTGTGATGGTTGTGTAGGAAGGCCACTTCCATGTGTTTCACTCATCATATTAGTATTCACGTTATAACAGTATGAACATTTCAGAAAAATGTGATGCGGTTTGGAGGTTGAGTGTGCGGGAGCGGATTGGAGGAGCAAGATCTCTGGCTGCTGATAGCGGAATTGCAGCGGTGAATAGGATTCACGAGGAAATGGTCATACTTTAATGTGATACTAGACAGGAATTCAGAAAAGTCATTAATAAAATCTTTGTTATATTTAGGGGGGCGGTATAGTACTGCACAGAGCAGGGGCGAGGCCAGGTTCAACTCAAAAGTCTGCAGCTCGAAGCTGGAGTAGGAGACAGTAGGATGGATCAGGCGGCACTGGTGGGCCGATTTAAAAATCGAGGCTAGGCCCCCGCCGGTACCCGTGGTCCGAGGTGAACTAAAAAAGGTACAATATGGGGGGAGAAGCTCAGAAAAAGCAACACACTCATTCGTCATCATCATCGTCAAGAAAGTCTTTGTAGATCCTGTAAAGTCTGCTGCTGTTGTTTGAAGTTGCGTCCGTAGTTGGAACCCGAAGACTGGGGTCTTCTTCACATTCAGGAATATACTTAGACATGCATGGCTTAATCTTTGAGACAAGCATATGCTACTGGCAGGATCAACCAGGTAGGCCTCCTGTTCCTTTACAGGCGGGCCTGGGGTCTTCACATTTGTGGGTCTTTTTCCCTTTCCAGATGGAGGCTTCATTATCGATCCTGGATTCAAGTCAGAAGATATTGGCCACTTGTATGATTGAGGGACTAGGGCTGCAACTTTCATAAATCGATTAAATAATGCAATTATTTATTATTTGTGTGTGTGTGCACACACGTGTAATGAAGTAAAAATATAGCTGCAAAAATATTATGTAGGGTTAGGGTTTCATATTTCAATATATCTTGTTTTCAATTATAAAAATGTTAAAATTCACTCATTACATTTCCTATAATGAAGACAATGATTAATGATGTTATCTAGTTATAATAGACTAGCATTAGATCACACTTCCAAAAGTGTTTTTACTTGAAAAAAATGACTATCAGAATTAACTAAAATGGTGGTAATTCATTTTGTTGCGTTAAAATAGTTTTTGAGGATATCATGAAGCCTTGTTCCAATAAAGAAATGTACAGGGTATTTTTTACCTATATATATTTTATATTTCCCAACGGTAACAAACATAGGGAGAAACTTGTATCAGCATAATGGGCTGCTAGAATCCGGTTTATGACCATAACGCTCCTCACTGGGCCGAACATCTGGATGTCTGCGTCGATGCCCGCTCTGACGGCGTTAATGGCCAGCTGCTCGGCTGGAGCCATCGCAATAAGCTCAAGCCTCAAAATCTTAAGATTTTAAGATTTTGCATGTCCGTGTTGATGCCCGCTCTGACGGCGTCAACGGCCAGCTGCAAGGCGTTATCCACCTGGGAGCGTTAGGAACAGTAGTGGTTAGATAGATGTACCGATACCATTTTGAGAGTAGCCGACCTACAAGCTGTGAGCTTATTTTCTTTTTTGCATACCTTCATGACTGTTTCCTTGTGGATCGTGAAAATAGGGGATTCGGGTTAACAGCAACTGCTGGGACACTGATTGTGACTAACTTTGTAAGGTTAAGATATGACCACGCTGCAGTGTGCTGTTTCTTTGATTGCCTCAAACAAACAAGTCATTAGGTTGACTGAATATTTAGTGCATCTATGAATCAGACAAAGTAGTCTTTAGGAAGAGTGAAACTTAGTCAACTTGTGAAGGTTTCTTTACCGTTGCGTAAAGGTAGAATTGTTTTGGTTCTGGTTCCATTGTCGCAACAGCAGCAATAATGATAATAAATATAACTGTAAGCAGCAATAACTGGGGGCCAAGCAATATGCAATAATTATGCAATCAACACCACAACTTTTCTGTAACACATAATTGTGTTATGGCGTCCAGCTGGTCCATCATGATGCTTACCTCCCTATCGGACGCTCCTTCGGCAGTTGGCCTGTAAAATCTCTGAAAGAAGAGAGATACAGTATTATAGTACAGTGGGGGGGGTAGTACTCCTTGATTTGATATGATTTGAATTCACTCACCGCACAGTACCACAGAGCAGATGAAGTCATGAAGGTTCCTCCGCCCAGCTTTATTCCATGTACGAATTGATTTGTACCTGGCACCCCTGTCACGAAAATAATTTAGATATACAAATACATTATTGACATATTAAGAATAGCAGAAATAGCTGAACTGTCTGCTGTCTGGTTCGCTGTGTGTCCATCTTGTAAGCATTTAGTTGTGTCATTTCATTGTACCTTTTTAAAAATGTTTATCTTTCTATTTGTTTGCTTTATCCAGGGTGCAACTATAAAGAGGAACGACGCCACAGGAGAGATCTTTATAGCACGGGTGATTTACGGAGGCCTGGCTGATAGAAGTGGTGAGTCTCTCTCTCTCTCTCTCTCTTCATTCTTGTGTCCAGCACGTACTGTATGTCTGAAGGTATCTCTCTCTCTCTCGCTGTCTCTCTCTCTGTCTCTCTTTCACGCACAAAATCACTTCTAATCTCATCGGTTCTGAGAAGAAGCGAAGTTCATGGCTTTAGAGTGTTAATCTGATTTGTGTGTGTGTGTGTGTGTGTGTGTGTGTGTGTGTGTGTGTGTGTGTGTGTGTGTGTGTGTGTGTGTGTGTGTGTGTGTGTGTGTGGATCTGTGAGGGCACTGGGTGACCCAGGTTGTCTTGAGTCAGCAGGACTGTACTGTGTGTGTGTGTGTATGGGGTGGGTGCTTGTCTGTGTCTGTCTGTGTTTTCCAGCTTTACAAGGACTAAATATTCTTACTGTGTGTCTTCAAGTGGATAAACAGTTCAGGAAAATTAAGGAAAGTGTGGTCATTTTCTTAGTCCTTAATCTTAATGTTAATATGTGCGTGTGTGTGTGTGTGTGTGTGTGCGTGCGCGCGCGCGCGTGTGCGTGTGTGTGTGTGCGTGCGTGTGCGTGTGTGTGTGCAGGTCTGCTCCATGCAGGGGACAGGGTCATCGAGGTGAACGGGTTTCCTGTGGATGGACTGGAGCCAGAGCAGGTCATCCAAGTGGTGGTAGGTCCATGACAGGCCTGTCAAAAAAAAATCGATTCATGAATAAATCGCGATTCTTAATGCCACGATTTTAAAAATCGATTCAAAATATTAAAATTGATTTTTATTTTTTATTTTTTATAAGTTAGTACCTTTTTCACTGGCACTTTGTCTGAAATCAATGTCAGAAAGACTGACTGACATGATCTGTCTGCATTGAAGTGTATGATTCAACTTTTCATGGTTTATATTATATCAAAATGTTCTAGTATAATTAAAGCAAAGTGATTTGGGGTAGAAAATCGCAATAAATCGCAGAATCGAATATCAATTAATCGCAGAATCGAAATTTTAATCGAATCGGCACCCTAGAAAATCGCAATAAATCGCAGAATCGAATCGAATATCAATTAATCGCAGAATCGCAATTTTAATCGAATCGGCACCCTAGGAATCGATTTTGAATCGAATCGTGAGGAAGTGAATCGTGACACCCCTAATATTAAATAGTTAAAATTGCTGATCTATACAAGCTCACAACGGATCGTGTGTTGACGCGCTTTGAGTCTTGCAGATCTGCTATCTTCGTAGAATGTTCGCCTGTTTTCGCCAAATATTTTTTTCAAAGGTTCACCTATGGTGTGAACATTTGGCGAAAATAGGTGAACATTCGGCATTGGGTTTTCCCATTCTACAGTACTCATAATACTATAATGTGTGTAATGTGTGTCCTATCAGCAGGCTAGATCACAAGGCACCATCATATTCAAGGTCGTACCCATCAGCGAGAGACCGGTCCATTGCCAGACCCTGGTGAGTGTTAGCAGTGCCCTCAATTGTAGAGATTGTAAAGTAAAGTGAAGTAACTACGTACATTTACTCAAGTACTGTACTAAAGTACAGTTTTGAGGTATTTTTTTACTTTATTGGAGTATTTCCAATTTTCTGTACTTTTACTTCTACTCCACTACATCTTAGAGGAAAATATTGTGCTTTTACTCCACTACAATTATTTGAAAACTTGAGTTAGTTGCTTTGTAGATTTTGATTATTATTACAAAACATACACTAAACTCTTCAGCCCTATGTACATTTTGGCCATTTGAAAATAGCCGGTCTACAAGCTTGTAGATCTGCTATTTTCAACAACAACAAAAAATGAAACTTGTGAAATGGGACATTCTTCATAATGAGTACTTTCTACTTTTGCTACTTCAAGTACATTTTCATACCAATACTTTTATACTTTTACTCAAGTAAATTTTGAATTCCGGACTTTTACTCGTAACAGAGTTCTCCTACATTGCAGTATTGATACTTTTACTTAACTCATCCAGTGCCACAAGACGTCAAAGACGTCACGTGGCCTGACGCCCCGTGTGCCACAGAATGTCAAAGACGCCATGACATTTTTTTTAAAAACATGTTCAGAACCCAAGATATGATGATTTGAAGATATGCTGCTCCATTCACTCTTTGTTTAACTTCTAACTTAAAAAGGCTGTATCTCGGCTCCTAAGCACTTTTTTTTTACAATGAATTTTAGCTGTGGCACTCAGAGCCAAAAATTACATAAATAAGCTGGGCATTGAATGAGTTAAGTAAAGGGAAAAAAAGTACTTTTTCCACCACTGCTCACCTGTATGGTTCGTTCCAGCTGTACATGAGGGCCATGGCGGACTACAGTCCCCTGCAGGACCCCACCATCCCCTGCGCCGACGCCGGCATGAGCTTCAAGCGGGGCGACGTGCTGGAGATCGTGGACCAGACCGACGCCCTCTGGTGGCAGGCCAAGAAGCTGCCCAGCACCAGCGCCTGCGCCGGCCTCATCCCCTCCACCAACCTGCTCAAGAGGTGGGCTTTGAGGGAAACAAAAATAAATTATGATTTAACCCATTGAGACCTGGAACTGTGTCATTTTTAGATTTGAGCTAAAAAGCATTATTTTACACTTTGGGCTATTCAAAAATAGCAGATATACAAGCTCGTAGCGCGGCACTCGGTGCCGCGCTACGAGCTTGTAGATCTGCTATTTTTGAAAATTTGTGAAAATGTGTGCAAATCTTTGAATATATATATTTTTAAAGCGAACATTTTTAACTCAAATCTTAGCTTCTGGGGGTCCCTGGAACAAAATATTTTGATGGGGTCGGCGGCCAAATACATATCATTTTGGGGGTCCTTGACATGAAAAAGATTGAACACCACTGATATAGAAACATAGGTTTTTCAGAATGCTGTTGAGATTTAGGACACATGTAGAATCGGCTTCAGGTCTCAATGGGTTAAAGGTAGGGTAATGGATATTTTTTTATCAAAACAAAAATGTTTTTGTTAAAAGGTTAAAGCACTATATTCTGACTGTAATCTCCATACAGAGTGTTTGTTCAGTAACAGGAGTCTCTCTGTCTCTCCAGCTTTGATAAACAGAAAATACATTTTCAGGTAGGTGACAACATTTCAGCCAATCAGGAGAGAGTACCCATTTATCAGTTTAATTATTTAAAGTGTTCCAGTTCCAATTCTGTCTGTCATCACTTCCAATTTCACTTGTTTAATCTGTATCATGTCTGAGTTCTCTATCCTGATTGGATACGATTTGCATCCTGACCTGAAAATGCATTTTCTGTTTAATAAAGAGCTTGAGAGACATGGAGACTCCTGTTGCTGAACAAACACTCTATAGCAATGAGTACTATCAGAATATAGAGATATTTAACACTTATTTTAACAAAAGAAAATCACTTACCCTACCTTTAATGTATTCTCATTGGACCCAGCTGAGTGCAATAGCTACTGTAGATATCTATCTGTCTGTCTGTCTGTGTCCCAGGCATAACTTGGGGAGTCGTCCGACCAAACGGCATCAAACGTGGCGCGTGTGTCCCATGTGATGCAGGGCTGTTCAGTCACTGCCACGTGGCAATCGGGGTTGCCAGATCTGCTTATTATAATTTCCTTCCCCGCGAGATTTTATTTGAAAATAGCCGATCTACAAGCTCACAACGCGTCGCATCGCGGCGCGTTGTGAGCTTGTAGATCTGCTATTTTCAAATAGCTGATGTACATGTGAAAGTGCTCATGTGGCCCATAGTCGCTTCCTTTGGGCTGGTTTTCCTAGACCTGGTTGCTTGTTTCTCTCACAGAATCTGGCAACGCTGGTGGCAATTTCGAACGGACCAATGGTTTCAGAGACATAAAAAAATCACGAATATCTGTGTCTTGATTATCCCTGGGTCTGCGGTGGATGCACCCAATCTCAGTGTGTTTGAGGAGAGTATAGTAGGCATCGGCTTCCCTGATTGGCCAACCCGGGCCTTGTCAACGGGTGGAGCTTTGCGTCACGTACATTCACGCATGCCCATTCACGCCATCAAAACGATGTCAGCATTGCTCCATATTTGGGCGATCGGTCGTACAGTATGTTACTCGGTACCAGTGGCGTGCACAGACATTTTGAGGGGCAGGTGCTCAAGTAAATTATACTTTTTTTTGTTTACTTGGTCTGCTCTTTTTTCCCTCTACACCTATACCCCTTTGTCAAAAATAGCCGATCTACAAGCCCACAACGCCTCGAATCGCGAGGCGTTGTGGGCTTGTAGATCTGCTATTGTTGGCTAAAGTTCTCCTCAGAAAAGGGACGCTAGGTTTCGAGTGGTTATGGTAAAAAGAAAAATCATATCACATAAAAAATTGGCGGACCCCCTGTAGTAACTCTGAGGACCCCCTAGGGGTCCCGGACCCCCTGTTGAAGACCCCTGCTGTAAACTAAAAAAAAACAAAAAACGTTTTTTTCCCTTTTTTTCAAAAGGGCACTTCTGGTCAAGAGGGCAAAGGGCAGGTGCTCTAGCACCACCTAGAGTCTATCTGTGCACATCCCTGCTCGGTACCACCCTGGGTACTCTGACAACGAGTACAACAAGTATTGCATAAGCGGGCGGGGCATGCATTCCCGACTTGCATCGTTACCGACTTACCATCTAGCGTTGATAAATAGAGAAAGAAGATAGATACTGTTAACTCAGTGACTGCCATGGACGAGTACAACTCGTCAGTTGGCCCGAAGTCCACAGTGCTTTTTTTTTGGCAAAAACAAGCCACAACTATTGCAACGGATTACTGCGACCGGACATCTCCCCCCCCCCCCAGATTCAACGAGACCCCCGTGTGTGTAATAAGGAAATCGCCGTGAGGGCGGCAACCGCGAAAAATATTCCATGATTTTTCAAAGGTTTGTTAAATCGTGACATTTTTCAAAAAGAACTCTGGCAGTTAAAGAGTTCATAGATGGATCGGTGGATGCCAGGTTATAAAGATTTTATCCGTCTGTCTGTCTGTCTGTCTGTCTGTCTATATATATATCTGTGTCCTGTTGTAATATGCGTGTCATGTTGTGCCTCTCTCCACAGGAAGCAGAGGGAGTTTTGGTGGTCTCAGCCTTACCAACCACAGACCTGCATCCACACCTGTAAGCACAGTCGTTAAGCCCCCATGACGTTAACCACGTACAGTACAACGGGAGTGGGGGGGGGGGGAGTTGGGGGTGGAGGTTATGGGAGTGGGGGGTATATGCTCGGTAGTCGGGAATAATCAACAGTACCCACTTTGTTTGCATTATTTTGCACACAAAAAAAAGCTAGCAAAGAACCCAAACAGCACGTCCTGCGATCTGTCTTCGCGTGTGTGTGTGTGTGTGTGTGTGTGTGTGTGTGTGTGTGTGTGTGTGTGTGTGTGTGTGTGTGTGTGTGTGTGTGTGTGTGTGTGTGTGTCTGTGCTCTCAAAGAACTCAATGGGCATTCAAACAGCGTTCACTGTTATCCCTTGAGGAATCGTGGAGAAAAAAAACAGACAATGCCCACTGTAAAGACCAAGAACTTTGTTTTGTCTTTGTCTGGCCCATAACTCTGTATCAATCAGTTAGAGCAGCGGTTCTCAACCAGTGGTCAGGGGACCACCAGTGGTCCTTACCAGGGTGTCCCCAGCTAAATTAGTTAACATAGCGTCACAATAATTTTAACCACTTGGCTTTGGCTATTCAAAAATAGCAGATCTACAAGCTCATAGCGCGGCACCGAGTAACGCTAATTAAGCATGAATTAAGCATGAATTCCTTAATCATTAGTTAAGCAAAGTTACCTAATACATTAATTAATAATGAATTACAAGGAATTCATGATGAATTAATGCTTAATTAACGCTTAAATAATGTATTAATTAAGTCATCAAAATTAAGCGTTAATTACGGGTACCTTATGAGGAAGTGTTACCCTTCTTATTAATGTAATGACAAAATGTAGGCCTAGTGCAAGTAATATACATTTTATGTACGGATACATTAAGCATGTAGGAATACACAACACAGTCCACTAGTTAATGATTCAGCTTCAGAATAGACAGTTTCGTAGCTTTTTCATGGATGTTTTCTACTGTCTTTTACCCCACGCTTCACTGAAGTGAGCACCGTGGACGAGGGTAAGGATTTGTCCCTTTGTCTCTTTATATTTGTTTGATTGTCAGCTGTAAGGCTTCTGTTTTTTTTATTTCCAGCAATCTTTCAGAGGACAGGCTTTACTGTGGATGTGATTTTTAGTGAATTAAACCGTTGATTTTCCTCGTTTTCCCCTGCAGAGGAAGACAGCATGGGTATTGATGAGAAGTGCGTGGAAGCAGGTACGCCAATGGTTAAATCATTTCTCACACATGCTAGTTTCCTGCTTCTATTATTTTAATGTGTGTTCAGCAGTGGTGGACAAAGTACTCAAATGTTTTACTTAAGTAAAAGTATCAATACTGCAATGTAGAATTACTCTGCTACAAGTAAAAGTCTGGCGTTTTACTTGAGTAAAAGTACAATTCAATTCAAACTTTATTCAAGACACACACAGGGGGGGGTCCATAGTGAAGAACACATAAAACATATAAAAACAAAACAATAAATAAACAAGGCATAAACAAACAAGGCAGGACTTTCAGCCTTAGGCTAGGCTAGAGCGCCAGTGTCTCCATAGCTTAGATGACAGCCTAACAGAGCTCTTGGCAGGATTAGAGAGTGATACAATGATGCTGTTCACAGAGTCTGTTAACCTGTACACAGGTTTCGTAATACAGCAGGGCAAGTGGGTACATTTATTTCTACAAACATTTGACTGGCACTACAGCATCTTGGGGCCTTGAGCAGTAGCCTCATGCAGTCGTTATAGGCCACTGTTATTTTTCGCAGACTGCCCTTTTTGTAGTGTCGCCACAGGTGGGCGGTGTATATAGTGTACAGTAAGCTTTAACAAGTGAGATTTTCACTGTAACTGAGTAGAAATTTAATTTGCGAACAAGCATGTTGGCTTGGGCATATAGTTTACGGCATTGTCTAAAAATATCTCTGTCATCAGATACGTCATTTGTTATAAAATGACCTAGATATTTGGTCTCCTTGCACTCTTTCAGTGTCATACCAGACAGATAGAAGTCAGGAAATACCAGCTTACTGTCTTCCTTACTTCTCATGATCAGAGTTATGCTCTTTTTTGCATTGTACTTGATATCAAAATATAATTCCATACTGTGAGCACACTCTTAGTAACTGCTGGAGACCAGCACTACTTGGACATAGGACCACCAAGTCATCTGCGAACACGGGGTGGTTGATGATACAGTCACCAATGATACACCCTATTTTACAGGCATTCATTTGTACAGATAAATCATCCATAAAAACATTAAAAAGGAAAGGAGATGCAATGCTGCCTTGTCTTACCCCATTGGTCACATGGAATGGGCAGCATAGCATAGTGTGCATATCAGTAAACCAGAATCCTCATCAAATATCTGGGGGCCCCTCGCAGTACAAAAGTGGCTATTATTATGACACGCCCAGAATAAGGATGCCTATAGGGTTCATGTGGTTAACTCTTTATGTTTTGTAATAAAATCCTTTGCGTTTTTCTCTGTTTATGTTACAGACGAGGAGGCATTTGAATCGGGTAGGTAAGTCTTTGTTAATTACAGCCACTATGATATGCAAGAAAGGAGAGGAAGTTATTGGGCAGTGTTATGTCAACCTGTAGCTGGTCTGACAGCTTACTTTGCATGATACAGGACACTACAGTGGGCGGCCATAGCTGAATGGTTAGTGAGCCCGCCTAGGGAGCCAGAGGCCCTGGTTGCCCCAGGTTCGATTCCAGGCCAGCATATGTGTCGATGAAATGAAATTTGTCCCTGAGCAAGACTCTTAACCCCTAATTGCTCACAGGTTCTCATTGGAAACAAGACCGTAAGGACTTTCATGAACAACCTGTTAAAAGGAATTATACACTGTTACAACATGATGGGTGGAGGTGTCATATAAGGCCTTGCCAGGCAGGCAGTTATAAGTGCATTAAAATAAAAAAATAAATAGATCTCTGTTTTTTTTTATTTTATTTTTTATGGAGAGACACATATATTCGCATGACATACAAAGCAGCTCAATCCTGTGTTAAAATATCCCTTGTTGCTTTCCTAACTCTTTCCTGCATGCGTAAATGTCAAGAGGAGCTCAGGGACGGTTAGTAGAAACTACCCTAACTGTGTTGTGTGACTTTGTAACCACTAATCCAGCAGCCTTTGAACCTTTGTGACTGTCACGTACAGTACCTGTACCTGTCACGTAAAAAGTTACAGGTTATACGGTCAATTTATGCAGTGGCGTGCACAGGCATTTTGAGGGGCAGGTGCTCAAGTAAATTATACTTTTTTTTGTTTACTTGGTCTGCTCTTTTTTCCCTCTACACCTATACCTCTTTGCCAAAAATACCAGATCTACAAGCCCACAACGCCTCGCGCTGCGAGGCGTTGTGGGCTTGTAGATCGGCTATTTTTGGCAAAAGTTCTCCTCAGAAAAGGGATGCTAGGTTTCGAGTGGTTATGGTAAAAAGAAAAATCATATCACACAAAGATTTGGCGGACCCCCTGTAGTAACTCTGAGGACCCCCTAGGGGTCCCGGACCCCCTGTTGAAGACCCCTGCTGTAAACTGAAAAAAGGGCACTTCTGGTCAAGAGGGCAAAAGGCAGGTGCTCAAGCACCACCTAGAGTCTATCTGTGCACGTCCCTGAATTTATGCCATGGCATAACCATGTTTATGGCAGGCAGCTCATTGTCTGTTTCAAGTAAAGTAAGAGACCAAGGGCGCATTTAGATTAGTATCTTTACCTACCTATAAACATGATATCATGCGCTCGTTCTTGAAGCAGGCAAAGAGCTGTCAAAGGTCCTTAAAATTTAAAAGTTTGAGAACCACTGGGCGGCAGTGGCTCAGGGGTAGAGTGGCAGGTAGAGCAGCCGGATGGTGAACCGCGAGGTTCCCAGTTCGATCCCGGGCTCCCCCCAGAGTCAGTGTCGAAGTGTCCTTGAGCAAAGACGCTGAACCCCTAATTGCTCCCGATGAGCAGGTTGGTGCCTTGCATGGTTTCCTCCGCCATCGGTGTATGAATGTGTGTGTGTGTGAATGGGTGAATGTAATGCACAATCTATGTAAAGCGCTTTGGATAAAAGCGCTATATAAATGCACCATTTACCACTGGCATACAGTATGCCAGAGGTCTTCAACAGGGGGTCCGGGACCCCTAGGGGGTCCTCAGAGTTACTACAGGGGGTCCCCCAAATCTTTGTGTGATATGATTATTTTGTTTTACATTAACCACTTGAACCCTAATATCCCTTTTCCGAGGAGAACTTTGGCCAAAAATAGCCGATCTACAAGCTCACAACGCCTCGCGCTGCGAGGCGTTGTGAGCTTGTAGATCGGCTATTTTTGGCAAAGAGTTATATATGTAGAGGGAAATAAGAGCAGCAAAAGTTTATCTGAAACACAATTTTATACAATATAGAGGGGGTCCCTGTTTCATCTCTCTCTCAGCTAGGGGTCCTTGACCTGAAAACGTTGAAGACCCCTGCAGTATGCCATTTGCACGTTCTCCATCCATAATGGTTACAGAAAGCACCGTTCTGTTCATAAGACCGTATAACCTGCCATGCAGAATGGGTGGAGTGAATATGAAATAAGGTTGATTCCTGACCTTTATAATAGTCCAAACATCATGAGACATTATGAAGGCTTGCCTTACAGCAACCCTATAACACATTATTGCTGCTTTACAAACAATATCTGTGATACAACTCCTTGCAACTGCCACTAGGGGTAATGGTTGCAAGTACAGTGGTGTAAATAACTAAGTACATTTACTCAAGTACTGCACTTGAGCACAATTTTGAGGTACTTTTACTTTACTGGAGTATTTCCAATTGTCTATACTTTTACTTCTACTCTACATCTCAGAGGAAAATATTATACTTTTACTCCACTACAATTATTTGAAAACCTTAGTTACTAGTTACTTTGCAGATATAAATTATTATATTATAAAACATTAACCACTTTTATACATAGGCTATTTGAAAATAGCAGCTCTATACAAGCTCACAACGCGTTGCGACATATTGCTTGTAGATTTGCTATTTTCAAATATTTTTGTACTTTTACTTTTGCTACTTTAAGTACATTTTGATATCAATGCTTTTGTACTTTTACTCAAGTAAAATTGTAATTCCGGACTTTCACTTTGTAACAGAGTACTTCTACATTGCATTATTGATACTTTCATTTAAGTAAAACATTTGAGTACTTTTTCCACCACTGTGCACGTAGTTGCAAGGAGTTGCATCGGTGTGGACTGGCTTTTAGAAATTGTCTTCCTGTCGTTTCCAAAGCGCGCTGCGAAAAAAAACTGAATAGGCTCTATGCACAGTAGCCATATTGGAAAGAAATTGGGCCTCTTCTTACTTCCTTCACAGGTGTTACCAATGATACTAATGAAGGCTCTGTTCCATTCTGGTTAAGGTGCTGGTATCGTGGATGTTGGCTCACTAGAAACACTCCATTTTGGTTCCCAAATGGCCCCTTATGGTGGGTGTGTAACTCTGAGAGTTATGGGGGTCCTTGAAAATAAGACAACCAATATGCCACACTAAATGGAACAGAGCCTTAATTAGTATTATTGGTAACACCTGTGAAGGAAGTAAGGCAGGGGCCCAATTCATTCCCAATATGGCTGCTGTGCATAGAGCCTATTCCACCCATATTCTCCTGTGTTTCTCACTGTGTTTCCCGCTTTTCCTCCATTGCTACCAGGAGAGGTTGAATTCAGCAATAACATTGATGGCGTCTACATAGGTAAGCGTCTGCTGGGGACACTCTAAACCACTTGTTCTCAAAATGGGGTCCGGGAACCCCAGGGGTCCTTGGGACAGCAAAATTAGTTAACCCATTGAGACCTGAAGCCGATTCTACATGTCTCCTAAATCTCAACAGTATTCTGAAAAACCTATGTTTCTATATCAGTGGTGCTCAATCTTTTTCATGTCAAGGACCCCCAAAATGATATGTATTTGGCCGTGGACCCCCATCAAAATATTGTTCCAGGGACCCCCCAGAAGCAAAGATTTGAGTTAAAAATGTTCGCTTTAAAAATATATATATTCAGAAGATTTGCACACATTTTCACGATTTTTGAATAGCCCAAAGTGTAAAATAATGCTTTTTAGCTCAAATCTAAAAATTACACAGTTCCAGGTCTTAATGGGTTAATAACAATAATTCTAACCTCTTTTTATCCATATTTTATACTTTGGCTATTAAAAAATAGCAGATATACAAGCTCATCTTGTGGCACAGATTTTGTAAATCTTGGAATATATATTTTTAAAGCGAACATTTGTAACTCAAATCTTTGCTTCTGGGGGTCCCTGAACAAAATATTTTGAGATGGGGGGGTCCGTGGCCAAATACATATAATTTTGGGGGTCCTTGACATGAAAAGGTTTGAGAACCACTGATGTATTCATCCATGGACCCATATTATGTGACGTACAGCGGGGTTCAGGCGGAGCATGCGTCTGTGCCGGCGGAGGGCCCACAGCACCGCCCAGCCGTGCTGCCACGTCCGCTGTCCCACCAACTGCTCCATCAGCTCCCTGGCCAGCCCCTACGAGGAGGTGGTGCGCTACCAGCGGAGCCCGCACGACCCCTACCGCCTCATCGTCCTGTTGGGTAAAAAAAAAAAAAGCTTCTTCATCTCCTAATGTATTCATTCATATTTCCATGGTTCGATGTTTTGTTGTGGAGGGTTGAGGGGGGGAGAGTTACTAATCCATGCCTCTGTTTTTGGTATCATTTATATTAAACGAACACATTGTACGATGTGTTTGCGGTTCAACATTTACGAGAGCCTGATTTCATAGGTAGAAGAAAGAAATCGTCTCTGTCGGTGGATGTAAACCTCATGTTTGCCAAAATTGGCAAAAGTAGCAGATCTACAAGCGTTGTCTGCTTCTTTCGATGCTTTTGTGTGACACTGCAGTATGATCATGGGGCAGATCATGGGGCGGCGATAGCTGAATGGTTAGTGAGCCCGCCTAGGGAGCCAGAGGCCCTGGATGCCCCAGGTTCGATTCCAGGCCAGGTCAGCATATGTGTCGATGAAATGAAATTTGTCCCTGAGCAAGACTCTTAACCCCTAATTGCTCACAGGTTCTCATTGGAAACAAGACCGCAAGGACTTTCATGAACAACCTGTTAAAAGGAATTATCCTTATCGTTATCAATTAGGGCGTTAATTTACGAAAAAACAGCAAAAGTTAAAATATGGCGATAAGCAACGATGTGACATTTGATATAAATACATTTGTGTTTCTTCCCCAGGACCCACTAGTGTGGGCGTGAATGAACTTCGCAGACGGCTCCTTGAAATCGATCCCCGCGTCTTCCAGGGAGTCGTGCCTCGTACGTAAAGCACACACACGCACGCAGGCACACACACACACACACACACGCACGCAGGCACACACACACGCACACACACACACACACACACGCACGCACACGCACACGCACACGCACACACACACATGCACGCACGGCACTATCAACTTCAATCAGTGCCCAAAAGGTTTTTCATGCAGCAGGTAAAAACTGTATAAGCTAACACAGATCTTGTGCTGATCGCTGCACAACTACAGCTACAATGTTGAGCAACCAAAACCAACACATCTTACTCCATGCACCTTGACACTGCACACAAGGCATTGTGAGGCTGTTAGATCTATTTCATGATGTTTATCTGTGGAACCGAGTCAAACTAAATGTAATGCCTACGATTCCAAATGCTTGTCAGGGTGGGGGTGGGGGGTGTCCCCAGTTCAAATTTGCATTTAGTTTTCACTATGTCAGCATGGCATTCAATGCCGGTTCATATGCATTGTATCCAGTGGTGGAAAAAGTACTGCATTTTTTTGTACTTGAGTACAAAAGTATTGATATCAAAATGTATTTAAAGTACCAAAAGTAAAAGCACTCATTGTGCAGAATGTCCCATTTCACAAGTTTGAAAATAAAAACATCATTTGAAAATAGCCGATCTACAAGCTCACTATGCGTCGCATCGCGGCTGACATACCGTAGGTTCCTCTGAGTTTTTTTTAATGTACTGTACATGTACATATAATGTGCTATACGTGTGTTTTATGTTTGTTTTTTTTAATCAGACACTACAAGGCCTCCGAAGAGTTACGAGGAGTCTGGCAGAGAATATCACTTCACCACCAGAGAAGTCTTTGAAAACCTGGTGTATAACAACAGGTACAGTACAGTGCATCTGTTAAATGGTAAAATAAATGGTAAATGGTGCATTTATATAGCGCTTTTATCCAATGTTATCCATCTGTTGTTGGACTTCTATTATGAGATTCAAGATTCACACACACACACACACACACACACACACACACACACACACACACACACACACACACACACACACACACACACACACACACACACACACACACACACACACACACAGTGGTGGAAAAGGTACTCAAATGTTTTACTTAAGTAAAAGTATCAATACTGCAATATAGAAGTACCGTACTCCGTTACAAGTAAAAGTCCGGAATTCAAAATGTACTTGAGTAAAAGTACAAAAGTGTTGGTAACAAAATGTACTTAAAGTACCAAATATAAAAGTACTAAAATGTTTGAAAATAGCAGAACTACAAGTTCACAACGCGTCGCGATGCGACGCGTTGTGAACTTGTAGATTGGCTATTTTCAAATAGCCTATAAAATAGGTCTAAAGTAGTTAATGTATGTTTCATAATATCATAATGTATGTCTTAAAAGTAACTAGTAACTAAAGTTTTCAAATAATTGTAGTGGAGTAAAAGTACAATATTTGCCTCTGAGATGTAGTGGAGTACAAGTGAAAGTATTGGAAATTGGAAATACTCAAGTAAAGGACAAATACCTAAAAATGTTACTTAAGTACAGTACTTAAGTAAATGTACTTAGTTACTTTCCACCACTGCATGAGTGTACTACACACTGAAGAACCTCTGCTTTACAGACTTTCCATTGACCTTGCTGTAACCACCTCACCTTGTTTTTTCACTCTCTAGAAGTCACGCTCTTTCACAGAACATTCAATATTTGGTCCTAGATTCCTTTGTCCTTTGTGTCGGCGACGGGGCTTTTAATTGAGCACTCGGCATTGTGTTAGTCTTATATTAACACCAGCACAGCCCTGCATGTATTGATTGCATTGATGTGCCTTATCACTTATTGATTGCATTGATGTGCCTTATCACTTATTGATTGCGTTGATGTGCCTTATCACTTATTGATTGCATTGATGTGCCTTATCACTTATTGATTGCGTTGATGTGCCTTATCACTTATTGATTGCATTGATGTGCCTTATCACTTATTGATTGCATTGATGTGCCTTATCACCGAGTGCATTGATGTGCCTTATCACTTATTGATTGCATTGATGTGCCTTATCACCGAGTGCATTGATGTGCCTTATCACTGCTGTCAGGTGGAAACCGTTCCTTTTTTTTATCATTATAAAAAATACATTCAATGTGTCTTCATGGTGTCCCAACAGGTTTCTAGAGTATGGCGAGTACAAAGGACATTTCTATGGAACCAGCACTGAAGCGGTGAAAGACGTTTTGACCAGCGGAAAGATCTGCATAATCGATATAGAGCCAAATGTAGGTCTTAAAACCCCATTTATTTTCCATTCATGATTTAAAGATAAGATCAGACGTTTGACACCTTATCTCAGGGGTCTTCAACGTTTTTTTTCCAGCCCAAGGACCCCCTAGCTGAGAGAGAGAGAGAGAGAGATGAAGCAGGGACCGCCACTATATTGTATTCATGTTAAATGTGTGTTTTCAGACATTTAACCACTTAAACCCTCAATACTTTGTAAACTTGACCATCCGTTGGCTCTGTACTTAGTTCTTTGTCGAAAATAGCCGCTCTACAAGCTCACAACGCCTTGCAGCGCGAGGCGTTGTGTGCTTGTAGATCTGCTATTTTCGGCTACTGTTTCCCTCAGAATAGGGAGGCTATCAAGTGGTTAGTGTAAAAAAAAAAGTCCCTATCTGCAAACATTTGGGCGGCCCCCCTGTAGTAACTCTGAGGACCCCCCACCTAGGGCTCCCGGACCCCCTGTTGAAAACAGTCTCTATGGGGTGACTAATCGATAGAAGAAAAAAAAATGTTTTTGGGTGAACTATCCCTTTAAGAAACATACTTATAGCTCAAATGTTAGGCTTTCAATAATTTTGTAAGAAAGTTGTAACTTTTTTTCTCCAAAACAGCAGAGATGTCAATTTAAAACCACATACTCTATGCTTGACATCTTTCTCAGGCCATTCACGCGGTGAGGACACACGAGCTAAAGGCCTTTATCATCTACGTTAAACCTCCACCAATGGAGCGCCTCCGAGAAACCAGAAAGAACGCCCAGATCACCACCAACTACTATGTCAACCGACCGTTCAAAGTAAGCCCACGGTTTAGTGCATCTTTTTTGGAATGTCGTACAATAGTTGACACGATTGCAATCCAGAGTAATTTGTGTTATTCCTGCATGTCGCACGTTCAACTTCTTGCTCAAGAGCGCATTGACAGGCCTTTTACAATAAACCTCAAAACCTAAAAAAAAGCTCAAAAAGCTCAAAACGCGTCCCTTCCCGTCGCGTTTCGAACTTGTGGATCTGCTACTTTTGATGCTTTTGTGTGACGCTGTAGTATGATCATTTTATTCATGGATATTTTTTCGTTTTTGTCGCATTCCTAAGCCAATAATTTCATGATGACCAGCGGACTTAATTTTGGGGGCGAACTATCCCCCGAAAAAACAAAAAATAGGTTTCTGCCCAACAGCAACAATATACTTAATTGACCCAGGGGGTCCCTCAGGGGTCTATACTTGGTCCCCTCCCCTCCTTTTTTCACTCTACACCTGTGATTCTCAACCTGTTGTTTTATTCCATGGACCCCCAGTGCATTGATGTGCATTAGGCCACGGACCCCCCATTTGATACTTTGTGTTGTTACAGTGATTGATTTAAAAAAAATCACACCCAGTGTGAAGTGGGCGGTGTGTGGTCATCACAACATGACTCACTTTAAAAAAAGGATAAATGACTTTTTTTAAAGTCCATACTGCTATTCATAGGGCTGCACATGTGTCATGTGTTTAGCTAGCCAATCACAGTCCTGAATTTGCAAAGTCAGCCAATCACATTACAGTTAGTGGTGATGACACTAGCTGTAATGTGATTGACTGATATGAAAAAAGTATCGATTTGCATTAACAATGGAAGGGTTAGGGGGTACACAAATTTTTTGGTCGGTGTCCAAAACTCACTTATAGGGGGCGGCTACACCGCCCCAAAAAATCACACCCTGTGTGACGGTTGCGGCGCCTTTGATACATTTTGTCATCGATATGTGTTTATAATGTGTTTATAGCCACGTGTCATGTGAAGCTTGACCAATCACTTTGTTGGACAAAGTCAGGTATAGAGCAGGATCTTTAGCGCCGCTAAAAATCACACCCAGTGTGAAGTGGGCGGTGTGGTCACAGTGGTCATCACGGACTATGCACATGTGTCATGTGTCTCGCTAGCCAATCACAGTGCTGAATAGAGTCAGCCAATAGAGTCAGCCAATCACAGTGCAGCTAGTGGTTATCACAGTGATGGAAGCTCACTTAAAGAAAAGTATAGATTTGCATTGAATGTGTAGGGGTTAGGGGTGTACAATGGGTGGCCAATCACAGTGCGGGGTTAGGGGGGTACAATGGGTGGCCAATCACAGTGCAGCAAATGTCAATGTCCCAACCTCACATATAGGGGCGGCTACACCGCCCAAAAAGCTCTGGAACACCCAACGTACACTGTAAAATCATCCGTGTGTTCTAACCTCAATGTGTTATCATGGGATCGCGTGCAAACAAATCAGTCATTTGGGCGCATGCCCATATATGGGCGTATACTGATGACATCAGGGGCATAAAAAGGGCATGGGCTGACAGATCTAGAGATCTCCATGTATGGGCATAAAAGGGACATACAAGGTGTCACCATCATGACAGATACAGGAGGCAGTGTTGCCAGATTCTGCGAGAGAAACAAGCAACCAGGTCTATGGGCCACATGAGCACTTTAAACCTATACATCAGCTATTTGAAAATAGCAGATCTACAAGCTCACAACGCGTCGCGATGCGACGCGTTGTGAGCTTGTAGATCGGCTATTTTCAAATCAAATCTTTGGGGGAAATTATAATAAGCAGACCTGGCAACACCGCACAGAGGCATGTCGGTCGGATCGGCGGTGCGAGCGCCCGAACCTCTAGTTTGGTTAAAAAGGGTTAATAATTCTCTCGGTGAACCGACAAATTGATTCTTTGTCACTCCCCCAACCCACCCACCCCACCCACCCACTTCCAACACCACCACCACCACCACCACCAACAAACAGGACGAAGACTTCCAGGAGATGGAGGAGGCGGCGAGGAAGATGGAGTCCCACTATTGCCAGTTCTTCGACCAGGTCATCGTCAACGAGGAGCCCGAGGCGGCCTGCGAGGAGCTGCTGGACGCCGTCACCGGGGCCCAGGACGGGCCCCAGTGGGTCCCCGCCAGCTGGATACGGCCCACGGACGAGTCCTGACTGAGAGAGGAGGAATGATATAGGGCATCGCAGTTCCCGCCCACTTCCTGGTTCCACTTCAAAATACTCAATGCATTTTTCCCATTGACATTTCCAAAAATATATATATAAATTATTTTAAGCCTAGAATCAAGCCATCCAGGGTCCTGGTGAATCATTTTTATTTTATTTATTTTATATTGAATTATATGATATACTATATTTAATAAATACCCTTTGTTTTGCCGTTTTCAAAAAAAGCTTTTTCACTGAATCAAACGTTTTATGGTCATGATTCACCAGGACCCTGGATGGCTTGATTCTAGGCTTAAAATAATTTATATGAATATTTTTGGAAATGTCAATGGGAAAAATGCATTGAGTATTTTGCAGTGGAACCAGGAAGTGGCCGCAACTGCTATGCCCTATAGCTGCTGGGGGGGGGGGGGGGGGGGGATTACCCAGTCCATAATAACCCACCCAGTAATCCATGACTTCCAACCAGCTGTGATGGTTGGTATAGGTTTGACCTCTCAAAGACTGAATGAAGTGGAGGTCACGTCGCATTTACTCTGATGGAGGCCAGAGGACAGTATTGATTGATTGATTGATTGATTGATTGATTGATTGATTGATTGATTTAATACTTTATTAACCCATTCAATGCGGGAACGCGTCTTGTGTGTCATTTTAGATTTGAGCTATATAACCATTATTTTATACTTTCGGGCTATTCAAAAACAGCAGATCTACAAGCTCATTGCGCGGCACCGAGTGCCGCGCTATGAGCTTGTAGATCTACTATTTTTTGAAAAATCTTGAACATTTTGTGCAAATCTTGGAATTCATCTATTTTTTTAAACAACTTTTTTAACTCAAATCTTTGCTTCTGGCGGGTGGTCCCTGGAACAACATATTTTGATGGGGGGTCGGCGGTCAAAAACAGATTTTTTTTCATTGTTTCATGTCAAGGACCACCCAAAATGATATGTATTTGGCCGCGGACCCCCCTCCCCCCCCACCCTCCCCATCTCAAAATATGTAGTTCCAAGGACCCCCAGAAGCAAAGATTTGAGTTACAAATGTTCGCTTTAAAAATATATATATATTCAAAAGATTTGCACACATTTTCACATTTTCAGTGGGGTGACTCTCTGGTGGCAAGCTAGAAGGAAATTAAGTGTTTAGTTTGGGTACAAGACCCCCGACATTTGGGACCACACGTTTGCATAGTGTTGGGGGTTTAAACCTTTGTACATGTGTGTGTGAAATGGATGTAATAAATTCAGAAATAAATGAGAATAATAATGACGGTGAATCATCTGCTCCGTTCGGATGTGTGGTGTCTGACTTCTCTCTCGTCTAAAATAAACTATTTGAATAGCTTTGTGTTGTAATTGATGTTCATTTGTGGATTCCTATCTTAAAATATAGACTTATGCAGTGGTGGAAAGTAACTAAGTACATGTACTGAAGTACTGTACTTCAGTACAAGTTTGAGGTACTTTTTTTGCATCACTTCGTGTGTATGTATCACCACGCTGGGAGCTTGTACATCTGCTATTTTTTTACATGTTTGAAAAATGTTGAAAGTGTTTGATTTTTTTTAAATAATTTTGATTTTTTTTTTAAAACAAATCTCCTCTGGCACAAACATTTTCCGATGGGGGTCCGTGGTCAGATTATATATCAATTTGGGGGTTCTTGACATGGAAAACTTTTGAGAACTACATTTCTCAGCATTTGTAGAATCGGCCTCAGATCTTAATGGTTTAATAACGAGGCCATTTGTACCAAATTACATTTAAGAAATCACCTCCCCATTGCCCTGGGCTGTTAGTCAGGATACAAAGGTTGAGGCAAGGTGGATGTCCAGTAATTAGATAACAGACAGCCTACAGATACTTCTCTGTTTTGGAAAGTGTGTGGTCTGAAACAAATTAAACAGAAATGAATGTACGGTCTGTATACTGTACTGATCACATATAAACACACACACACACACACACACACACACACACACACACAAATAAAATGTAATTAACACAGGTAAGCCACTGCACTAAACAGCACTGCATGTGCTGGCACTTAGCAATTAACTAAAGATAGAAACATCGTAGAATATGGAACTAAATATACATAAAACGCATACCAACAAACAAATACAACAGACAGGGAACATGTGTAGGTAGTGTGTATAAGATTAAACAAATAATGATAATCAACTAAACTAGCATCTCTGAAGTTGATGGAGGTAGATCACCAGATACTGTATTAATCACTGTAACAACACAAAGTATTCTTAATCACAGGGTAAACACAATATCTATCTAATTTAAAACATATATAAAATGTGAAGAAAAACTTGTGTAGCTTCCTTGGCCGACCGACAAATGGACAGACAAACCTGGGTGAAATCTTAATCTCCCGCTTGCCTTCGGCCTGGCAGAGATAATAAAAACAAGACTGGGGCTAATAACGGCATGACTTTCCTGTAAAAAAAAAAAAACTCTGTTGTTAAATTTACAATGTCCCATTGATTACTTAAGTCTTGCACAGCTTTGGAGCTCACAAAATGGGAAAAACATTCACAGAAAAAAGGTGAGATATTTACAGAATGTGAAAAATATTATATTCCGCAGCCCTCACAAGACATTTGGCACTGATCAGTGTGGTGGTTTGTGAGATCAAAGGACACGAGGACACACACACATTTGAGGGACATAATAGTATATACATACAAACAAACAAACAAACAAACAGATGAGGCTGTTCTAGACGGCTGCCCACTTCAGTGTCACCCAGTAAAAATCCTAATTCATAATTACTTTCATGTGAATTTCCCCCCTCCACTTGCCTGTAATGCCTATGCATGATTTTCATTCGATTGCAGCAGCAATTCAGTTGTTGGGTGCGGTCACACGCCGAACTTTAATTCTGCCTATGTGGGTGGATTCTGACAACGCTTTTTCCCATTGAAAAGCATTGGCCCAGAATCCGCCCGCATAGGCAGAATCAAAGTTCGGTCGTTCATACTATTCCGTTTCTTGCTCTGTATATTTTCCTTTGCGCTCAATAATAATTTAAAAAAAGATCTAAAACATAACTTGAAATAAAATCAAATAAAATACTATAAAAAAATATCACATGGCTCTGGAAAGTGAGGAGTTTCACCAGGGGAGCATAATACAAGTGGAGATTTCTGTGAATCAACAGCAGTCTATAAGTGCTTCCCTCAACAGCTTGAAATGCCTCAACATCACCCATGATGAAAAGTGTTCTCTTTCCAAATCCATGTTCTCTTTCTCCTTTATTTCTAAACAAAAAATAATTGTCAGGTGCCTATTTTGGCCACCGTCCACAAGATCATACAGTATGTGCCTCTATAATTGCCTTTGCATTACTTTTGGTATAATGATTGCTCCTTTGCTGCTTGATTGCATCATTTCCTCATTCTACCTTCATTTTGTACATCTATTCCCTGTCTTCTTCTGTATATTTTCCTTGTGCTTAATAAAAAAGGTACAACAAATATAACAAAAAATATATAATAATAAGCTATGCATTAACACAGTCAGGGGCAGCGAGGAGTTTCACCTGGAGGGCATGATCGAGAGATTTATGTCCATCACAAATAAGCAGCACTGTTGAAGTGCCTCAACACCCATCTTTGAAGTGCCCTTAAATGTTCGAATAGTCGTCTCCACACACGATACCTCTCCTTCTCCACGATGCTGTCCACAGATTGCACCATCCGGCGTTCTGCTAGCTGTTCGTAATCCGACATCTATTCCTTGAGGCGCTCCGCTTGCCTTCTCCAGTGTTCCCTTTGCATCGCCATGCTCTTTATTTTGCATCCATCTGCTCCATCTGTAGGAGGAATTGGTCTTTCTCGGACGATGTCGTGAACCAAATTCCCCGAACAGAGACTGCTTGGCTGTTGTGTCATATCTATTGTCTATAATCTCCATCCATAAATGTCTGCGTCCGCCCACCACGTAACTGCATCTCGAGAACTGTCTGACCAATCGACTTCAAACTCGCCATGTGTATCACCGAGCACCCAAGAGAGTAGAGTAGTGGAGTGCCAAGTGGGAAACCATTCGGATCAGAGGTTGTGTCTGTCTGTCTGTGTGCCATTAATGCCCATATTTGGAGATTGCTGATGTCATAAATATAACGTCATCGTACTGCAGTCATAGACTGGCCTCCAAGTACTATGATGGGTGCTGCACAGTGTACTCTAACAACGGGTACAATGGGTAATGCTTATGCTAGTCTATCTATTCTATTAAATGCACGAAGTGAGGAGTACAGCATTCTGATGTTTCTAAGCAGAAGAGGGGTGACAATGGGGTGACATAGCATTGTCCTCTACATCGTTGCATCATGATGAAAGCTGTGGTACATCATCATCATCACAATTCATTCCCGCAACCATCACTTTGTCTGGCATCAGACCGCCTAGCTTTCGTCGCAAGGAGTCCAGGGTCTCAGTGGGGACCTGGTCTGCGATGGTTTCCATGTACTTCAGCACAAAGAGGTCAGCATCTTCCAGGATGAAGCGGTTTCCGAAAACGTCCACGACAGATCCAATTGCAAAGTCACATGGTCCGTAGAACACAGGATTCTCCACGGAGCTGCCTTGCTTGGGGATGCGCGTCTTACTCAGGAACATGCCGCCGACGATCCCGCGGATGGGCCGCTCGTAAATGTTGATCGTGTCGTTGGCCAGGAAGTAAGACAGGATGAAGAAACGACCCTCGTCGTTGACGTTCTTGGTGTCCAGCCTGGCGACGTAGCGCAACACTTTCTTGTCCATGTCCATCATCTTAATGTAGTCCTTTTTGGGGCGCTTCGGGAATAGAGGATTCAGGCAGTTCTCGATAGTGTCCTCGAGTGAGCCGAAACCGTTGTACTTAGGAATCTCCCTCGACACTTCATCGAACTTCTTCTCTGGCATTTCCTTGGGCCTTAGATTTATGCGCGGGTAGTTCTTCTCATAGAAGGTCTTGGTGAAGTCATCACATTTGTACAGTGTGAAGGTACGGCCCAGAATTTCCACCTTCTCCCCGACCTTGAAGTCTTTGGGAGTGAAATATTCAACCACTTCCCGTTTGGTGACTTCCAGCACACAGCTGGGGAAAGATTGTCTAACCTCCTTGGGGAGCTTCTGCCTTTTCAACAGGACAGGGAAGGGGTCTCGGCCGCAGTTCTCCTCGTGGACCTCTAGGATCTCCACCGTGTCATCTGCAAGGTAATACTGAATGGTCACGGGCCTGGCTTCAGTCGGAACTTCACTGCAGTGCCACATGCCAAAGAAACGCAATACCTTGCGGTCCAGCGTGAGGAACTGCTTCAACCGGTCAAAGTCGGGCGGTGTGGTAAAGCAACGCTCTGGTTGGAGACGATGTGTGATGTAAGGATCCCTCGGGGTCGGCTCCGGGTCGTTCAAAGCTATGCCTTTGCTCTCCATGAAGTTCTGCGTGAAGAGGTCACAGTGCGTGATGCGGTATTTGACCCCGTACACCGTAATGTCGACGGCTATGTTCAAGTCGCTCCAGTGGTAGAAGTCGCCCCACTCGTTCTTGGGCAGACGCTGGCGCTTGGTCAACTTGCCCTGACACAGTCCGGAGTTTTCCACCTGTGGCTCGATGATGTACATGGTCTCGTCCTCCAGATAGTAGTAAATGACCACAGGTCGCACGCGGTAGCTCTCCATCTGCGAGTGCTTCACTTCCTCATAGATGTAGGCGTAGAAACGCAGAATCTTCTTGTCTAAGGCCACATAAAACGGTTGCCATGGGGTGTTAGCTGAAAACAGCATATTGCTGGTTTCGGTATTTTTAGACATGGCTGCTTTTACGGTATCTAAGTTACAACACTTTTAAGTTCTTGAAGATATTAAAAAGATATATCGGGCCAAAAGTCCTCGCCTGGGTCTTTTTATACTCTTGGCTGTAGAACTTTGCTGACGTCATTCTGTTGAGAGAAGCCCAATAGTGGGTATGCGCTGATGTCACTTTCCAGCCACCAATCCGTGCTTAGTAACTGTTGCCAGGAAGTGTTTCCTCCCACACACCTGTCTAGAAGTAAAAGTATTGACAATTGGAAATACTCAAGTAAAGTAAAAGTAAATGTAGTAAATGGAACCAGTTGCTACCATTTCTACTGCCTCTGAGTACACTGTAAGTGTCCATTTCGACCCTTGGTGGAATTGCAGAGATACGAGATAAGATTTCCCGACAGCAATGATATTTTAAATGATGATTAATTATATTTATCATTAGCCCAATCTACAAGTGTTGTGAGCTTGTTGCACACACACACTGCTGTGAGAGAACACTGCTATGCTGTTTAGTTGATTCACTCGTGTTTGTATATATGTCTCTACGTTTCTGTAGTGGTTCTACAAGCAGGTCAACGCATGCCTGGGGGTTTAGTTTGACTAATGGGGTTGTGTAGCTACTAGTACAGACACTGAACAGCTGCATAGTATATATACTTTCACTTTCAGTTGTGTGTCAGAGGATCATTTCTGGGAAATGGCCTGATCCGCTGTAAAGCATGTGTCTCTACCACTGGGGATCAATTAGAAGTGTGATAAACACACACACACACACACACACACACACACACACACACACACACACAAACACACACACACACACACACACACACACACACACACACACACACACACACACACACACACACACACACACACACACACACGCGCACACACACACACACACACACACACACACACACACACACACACACACACACACACACACACACACACACACACACATACACATACACATACAAACACAAATATGTTTATCAGACATTGTTGAAGTTACAGGGTAGCCTAACAGATAACTGTAAGTTGGACATTGACCACACGTACGCAGGAAGAGATAAAGTAGATGAAAGCAAGTATTTGTTAAACATTTTTGACATTCTTGACTAAACGGTCAAGGCCTCTCGCTCCCCATGGGGGGGTTGAGGGGGGAATGTTTCCGTTTATAATTTATATCTACAATTATCACTTATACAGGGATAATGTTTATTAATTTCTTAAGAACATAAACAGTTAGTTTTGCCTTCTCTGTGTGTAAAATGCCCATAGGCGACAGCTGACCCTCCGTGGCCTACTTTCAGAGGCAGATAGGATCAGTGACAGAGGCAAGAGACGCAATAAATCAGTGGTTCTCAAACTTTTTCATGTCAAGGACCCCCAAAATGATATGTATTTGGCCGCGGACCCCCATTTCAAAATATTTGTTCCGGGCACCCCCCAGAAGCAAATTTGAGTTACAAATGTTCCCTTTAAAGAATATTTATACAAAGGTTTGCAGAAATTGTCACGATTTTTTCAAAAATAGCAGATCTACAAGCTCATAGCGCGGCACTCGGTGCCGCACTATGAGCCTGTATATCTGCTATTTTTGAATAGCCAAAGTATAAAAGGTTAAAGTGGTTAAAATTATTGTGATGCTATATTAACACATTTTGCTGGGGACCCCTAGAACCCCCCATGGACCCCTGGGGGTCCTCGGACACCACTTTGAGAACCAATGCAATAAATAACATGTTGCATTTGTGGGGGAAATATATCTACCACGATCAAACAGGCCTACATGACGTCTATATTAAGATGTTGGTGTGTATTTTAATACTAGGGCGATGCCTGTTGGTAATGCATGGGGTTATGCAATACCCGTTGTACCCATTGCCAGAGTACTTGCAAGTACATTACCTAACCCTTATCATTGTACTTGGAGGCCCGTCTATGGCATCAGTACTATTTTTTTAATTTTTACTTTAATCCCACGATTTTTGTAACCCATGTTTTTTTTTCACCCTGCAGTGCCAATTGCCTATAAGCTGTCATCATGGGCACTACTCTCCCTCTGCCAGCCTGGGGAAAGACCCGGACTGAGCTCATGCATGCTTCCTTCAATGCATGAGGAGTGAGCAGGCCGCAACTGAGGTAAGACTTAAAAGGCACGCGTCTCTAGCACTCACTGCAGAGGGGATCAATTAGAAGTGTGAACACACACACACACACACACACACACACACACACACACACACACACACACACACACACACACACACACACACACACACACACACACACACACACACACGCGCACTTTTAACCATTAATTTATGTATGTATTTATTTATGTCCACATAAAGTAGAATACATACAGGGACACACATATTATAGGTGCAGTAGGGTTACATTGACAAAATCATGGCATATGTTTTCATGATACAATAGGCATGTCACTCTGTACTCTATGGGTATAAGTAACAGCGTCTCCGCCATATAAGGCGGCTGCCAATTATAGCACACAATACTTTGCCAGCCTTTTTGCCTCCTTTTTGGCCATCCTAAGCTGTTGGAACCCTCTAACAACCAGTCTGTGGGTATAATGTCCCAGGCTGCCAAATATAAAAACAAATAGTCTGCACCTATAACCCAGCTCTGAGATGGTATGTAGGAGTGGTTGCTATTTAATGACCTCCTCTAGGCTATAAGGTCAAAGGTGCATGCTATCTCTAAAACAGACGCCTCTCTGGACTCTTCATCAACCACAACAACGTCTGGTGTATTAGCTGTCAAGGATGTAAATATGTCTGGGTCTATCTGTGGTAATGGGGATGTCATATCACCCTGAACACGCACAAACTCGTCTCTAACAATCCTGGCGTTGTTTCCCAGAGCTCCATTTGTCAGGCACCAGCGTTGACAGGTTTGTGTGTCTTAATGGTGGTGGTGGTCTCCCAAACAGGGTTGCCAGATCTGCTTATTAAAATTTCCCCGCAAGATTTTGTTTGAAAATAGCAGATCTACAAGCTCACAACGCGCCGCTTCGCGACGCGTTGTGAGCTTGTAGATCTGCTATTTTCAAATAGCTGATGTATACGTTAAAGTGCTCATGTGGCCCCATAGACGCTTCTTTTGGGCTGGTTGTCCTAGACCTGGTTGCTTGTTTCTCTCACAGAATCTGCTGGCAACACTGCTCCCGAGGCGTGCCATGGCAGACGCAGACAGGCACAGATCCCATCCTTCCTTCCTTCAGGAAACTCTACACAGTTTATTGAGTTCACAAGGTTATCACCCATTCGAGGCATCGTGTGCATAATATGGAATCCCTGCTAGTGAACATGAAGTCTCAACTTGTTGCAAATTGGCCTGCTCACTTTGGAAGAAATGTAAAGTGTCTGCAGGCTTTGGGATTTACATGCTTCACAGCCAGTGGTGGAAAACGTTCTCACATTTTTTACTTAAGTAGAAGTATCAATATTGCGTCGTAGAAATACTCTGTGAAAAGCACTTGAATGAAACATTTACTTGAGTGAAAGTACACAAGTATTGGTATCAAAATGTACTTAAAGTACCAAAAGTGAAAGTACTAAAACGTTTGAAAATAGCAGATCTACAAGCTCACAACGCGTCACATCACATGTTGTTATACATATTAGCTATTTTCAAATGGCCTAAAATAGGGCTGAAGTAATGTATTATATCTGCAAAGTATAGGTTTTCAAATAATTGTAGTGGAGTAAAAGTACAATATTTGCCTCTGAGGTGTAATGGAGTAGAAGTAAAAGTACCTTGAGTAAGTGTACTTAGTTACTTTCTACCACTGTTCACAACAGGAAAGATGATCAGAGAGAGCTTTTCATGAAGTGCAAATTCAAGTTGTCATGTTGCCATGGCGTGTGGTTTCTATAAAGACAGTGTCTTCTGGTGTTAATTATTGAACAACAGACGGGCTTCAAACTGTAAACTGGCAACGTTACCACTGACACACACTACTTATGGGCTCCTTTGATCTCTGATAGGCAGAGGAAATTAGTCATCACCAATCAAGAAAAGTGGGAAAAACTGCATTCACGCAGGCAGAAAACATTGTTATACAATATGTTAATCTAACATGTGGAGTGTTTTAAGATTTTATTCTTGAAGACGCTTGATATCTAACCCTCAAATGTTCACTTTCAAACCCCACACGAGATGGCATAATATTCCATCCCCCATTTAACAGATTATGTGAAAGTCCTATAAAGTCCTATATAAGCAGACACCAAAGAAAGCAAGATATCACATGCTGAGAAGTTATTACTCATAATAAAGTCACATCAAGTCCTTTGTTGCATTGACACCACTAATGCCTATCGTGAGGGGATGCCAATTCTAAGGGATTATGTGAGCTTTCCGCACCGAAGTGTATTGAGTGGAAAACTAGAAAAAGTGCTCCTCGGAGCACAGGTCTCCGCCAGGTCAGGTAGGTTGTTGTGGGCCAGCAATGTTCGGAATTCGCCAATCAGGATGGAATAGGAAAAATTGGATGGAACCATCTTGATCACTTGACTACAGAGATAATATGTACCGATTTGCATGATGTTTGGACAAAATGTGTTGGAGTAATATAAAAAAGAAAAGTGTTGCAAAAATCTGCCTCCTGGTGGCGCTATAATAGGGCAATGTTAAAAGGGTGGCATTTGTTCCTCAACAAAGTGCGAATGTGTGTGCAAAGTTTCACCGCAATCGGACGCTGGGTTCATGATTTGCGGCATTTTGTTCAAAACAGGCCACTCCTGCAAAGTTTAGATGTCAATCTTAGCCAATCAGGATGGAATATGAGAAATCAAAGAGATCCGTCTTGATCACATGACTATAGAGATCATGTGTACCGATTTGCGTGAAATTTGGATAAAATCTGAAGGCTTAATATCAAAAAATGGATTTTACTTTAGACGGCCTCCTGGTGGCGCTATAAAAGGCAAATGTGAAAAATGCAGGGCAAAGGTTTTTCCTTGGCCTCTAGAGAGTGTGCAAACAAAGTGTGTGTGCACAGTTTCGCTGCGATCAAGCCAACGGTGCCAGAGATTAGCTGCTCACAGACGGACGGACGGACGGACACACACACGGACACACAGACGGACGGACGGACAGGGGGTAAAACATACTCTCTCGCCATCCTTTCGGCCTGGCGGAGACAATAACGCCGGCGACAGAAACACTTTATCCCTTGACCATGAAAGAAGATTGGAACTTCTGAAATGGCTCCTTTCTTATGATTGGCACTGGAATAATGGAGTAGCCCAATAAAAAACCCTCTGGTTTTGTGAATCGCAATCTCTATATAAAAACAGTTAAATAAGGGCCTTGCCATGCTACTGAAGTCATCTACATGGTATTGCTCAGTATGTGTCAATATGCCTTATCAACCAATAGTTGAAGCTGTTTTCAGAACAGCATTTATGCCCGATGTCCCCAGTGACAAACCTTGGTTGTTGGATTATTTATTCATTTATTTGTATTGTCAAGTGTGATTATATTACTTGTGTATTATGGTGTTTTGACACACAAGTGTTGAGATACATTCTCGGGCTACATTGAAAATGAGAGCCTGCCCCTCGATTGTATTTCTGAGCATAAATAAAGGTTATGATGATGATGATGATGTCAAGATTCAATTTATCCCCTGAGCAAGCATGCCGGCTCTATTAGCTCAATGGTAAAAATGTCAGCACTTAAGCAGGAAACCGCAGGTTCAAATCCGGGGTAGAAAAGGAAAGTTACTTAGTGCTGCTTTAGCCCAAGATGATGTGTTTTTATCTGTTCTCACGTTATTGCCTTTTCTGTTGAATTAGATTGGAGTAGCATATTTTGAATATGAAGTTCTAGATCATATTATTATTTGTATCTTGTCAGTACGTATGTGTTTTTTATTTATTTATTGGGTGACATGGATGTTTGCCAAAGGTTATTTGCCAAAGGCTATTCCGTCTGCTGTGTGTACCAAATATTTGCACGCTTGTCTGACATAATTGCAGCTCTATACGCAGCTGTGGCAGGGCGTGTGTTGTTTATTTTACGGATCAGATGAGGCTGTGGATGCACACAGCATTAAACAACTGAACTCAAGCTTTTAAAAGGCCATTTAAGCTATAACTAGGCTAAGTTTGAACTTAGTGTGAGGTGGTTCCAGGTGTCAGCCCCAGATCAGTAGCTATACCACCAGTGGTGTAAAGTAAGTAAGTACATTTAAAAAAAAATATGAAGAAAAAGAATAGCAGATCTACCAGTGAGCTTGTAAATAAGTATATTTTGATGCCAATTATTTTGTGCTTTTACTCAAGTACAACACCTGACTTTCTACATTGCAGTATTGATCCTTTTACTTAAAGGAGACACACCATGAATTTCACTTTTTTTTTTGGGGGGGGGGGTATTTTTTGGGCTCCCCAGTGTCTCTTGTACCCCCAATTTTTTTTTTCTAACATTCAGTCATTCATTCTCATTTCAGAGATTTTCAGAATGGGCGTGTCTAAACAGGCCATCTCAGAATGGCAAGTTTGCTTACATCACCAAATTTTCTGCCCATGTATTTTGACAGACAGAATTGCTCAGTACCGCAGTACAGCACCCCTCTGCCCAACAGGACGTTTTGGTATTGCAGCTGAAAGTGCTTTATAAGCCTGAGAGAATTGACTTGGGATGAGTATATCTGAGTGTTGATTTAGGCTCTAACCTTTTGAAAATGGTTTGAGGGACATACACCATATGATATTAAATATCAAATATTTTTTTTTAAATTCATGGTGTGTCTCCTTTAAGTAAAGAATTTGAGTGCTTTTTTTCTACCACTGTTCTGCTATTCCCTGAGGTGGGCCAGTGACATGTGTGTCTGTCTCTGTCCCCTAGCTGTCAGGAAGGAGGACGCGACAGTGACAAACACTGTCCTCTGTCTGCAGAACAGTAGGAGGAACATAACAAAACAACAGGCATCCGCATGGCGGATCCACACGGCAACTTTTCCACGCGGAAAACATCTTCTCAGACGTTTCATTTCCTGCTGTAGCCCCTCTATACCCTATAACAGGAATAGCCTGTTATAGCCCCTCACTTCCACCAGTGGTGGAAAGTAACTACTGTAAGTACACTTGCTTAAGTACAATTTGGAGGTATTTGTACTTTACTTGAGTATTTCCAATATCCAATACTTTTACTTCTACTCCACTACATCTCAGGGGCAAATGTTGTACTTTTACTCCACTACATTTACTTGAAAACTTTAGTTACTAGTTACTTTTCAGATATAAATTATGATATAATGAAACATACATTAACCACTTTAAGCCTATTTTATACCTAGGCTATTTGAAAATAGCCGATCTACAAGCTCACAGCGCGTCGCATCGCGACGCGTTGTGAGCTTGTAGATCGGCTATTTTCAAATATTTAGTACTTTTACTTTTGGTACTTTAAGTACATTTTGATGCCAATACTTTTGTACTTTTACTCAAGTCAATTTTTACTTCTGGACTTTTACTTGTAACAGAGTATTTTTATATTGCAGTATTGGTACTTTTACTTAAGTAAAGAATTTGAGTACTTTTTCCACCACTGTGTGCCACAGCTTGATTGCCCTGGATGCCCGCCAGGCCGCCACTGGTCATACCATACCAAACAATACAGTAAAGCCTCTGGCAGTGAAACCCCTGAGCTTACATTACAGAGTCAGGGAAGGGAGGCTCCTTGAAGGGAAGGATGTGCAAACGGAGCGGGTGTACATCCTACTTTCTCAGGCTAACTAAAGAAGGCCGGCCATGGTCCCAAAGGTCATGAGAGCAGCTTAATCACGTCTTTCGAAACCAGCTGATCCATGAACGTTTTGATGTATAGACCCCTTAAAGGGGAAATCCACCCATTTTCAATATTTAACTATGTCATTAATATAGCATAAAGGAGTTGTGTGGAAATAAGAAAAAAGTTCCCCCCTTTCTGTGTTGCCTTGAACTGGAGGATTGATTGTGGGTTTAACATTGCAAATTACAACATGATGAGTCATCACGTTGTAATTTGCAATGTTAAACTCACAATCAATCCTCCAGTTCAAGGCAAAAAGAAAAGGGGGGAACTTTTTTCTTATTTCCACACAACTCCTTTATGCTATATTAATGACATAGTTAAATATTGAAAATGGGTGGATTTCCCCTTTAACAGACGACGTCACACTGATAAGAACCAGTATGCGTGCAACCAGTATGCGCTAAATGAAACCCATTCTATCAGGTCTCGCCAGGACGTGCCACACTAGCCAACACACACGAGGGGGTTGGGGTGTGCTGAAACTAGCGCACCCCGAAACAACAGGTTGGAAATTGATTGCGTGAAACAATCACCTGCGCATCCAGTCTCAATGTTAGTAAACAATTAATTGGTCTCTAGAATATAACTAGTGTAAAGATTCCCGGGACTAGAGACTTTACAAAAATGTGTCAACGTTTTTTTATTTCATCCGACGCCACTGTAGTTAAATGGCATTTTCCAATTGAAACCTCCTTTTTTTTTGCCATTAAAAATGACATAATCTCAAACAAAAGATATCAAAGCATAAAGTAATAGCTTAGTAATGTCCTAAGCAAGCTGAATTAGAGCTGGAACAGAGTTTCTAACTAAAAGTATGAAGGACTTTGTATAGGTGCCAAAAACAGACAGAATGAATAAATAAAGGATAATAATTAGTGAGGATAACATTGTTATGGATAGCATCGTAGTGCGCTTGCCTTAGTGAGCTCACAATGAACCTGCAGACTCGGGTAGAGGCTGTTGTGTGTCTGTGTGGCATGAAGCTGCTTGCTTATTATGGCTTGCTGTTTCAACAGAGGAGCGTTTTTCAAATCAGATAGTAGAAGATCCATGAGCGACCTCATGTCGAGACACGTATAGCTCTTTGCTACGCAACACACAAACCCATAAATCACCATTATCTTCAACCTTAACATGAGTCTCTCCAGTGCAGAACAGAGTAGGCTACTCAAACTGTGTGTGTGTGTGTGTGTGTGTGTGTGTGTGTGTGTGTGTGTGTGTGTGTGTGTGTGTGTGTGTGTGTGTGTGTGTGCGTGCGTGCGTGCGTGCGTGCGTGCGTGCGTGCGTGCGTGCGTGCGTGCGTGCGTGTGTGTGTGTGTGGGGGGGGGACCACAATGGAAGTCCCCAGGACTTTGTTGTGTTAATTTAATTTTCTTTTTAGCTCTAATGTCTTTACCACGTGCTGTTTAGTAATTTCTGACGAATAATAATAATAGCGTGTGTGTGCATGCTCCTTTGATCCTAGCCTAGAGGAGGCTTTTATGACTAAGGTCATCAAATTCCATCTCAGAGCTAGGTTATAGGTGCAGACTATTTGTTTTCATATTTGGCAGCCTGGGACGTTATACCCACAGACTGGTTGTTAGAGGGTACCAACAACTTGGGATGCCCAAAAAGGAGGCAAAAAGGCTGGCAAAGTATTGTGCTGTCTACTGTGCTATAATTATATATAATGATATGGCGGAGACGCTGTTACTTTTACCCATAGCCTACTGAGTGACATGCTTATTGTATCATGAGGACATATGCCATGATCTTGTGAATGTAACCTTACTGCACCTAAAATGTGTGTCCTTGTGTGCTCTCCTTTGTGTGGACATAGATAAATGGTCTCCTTTGTGTGGACATAGATAAATGGTGTGTGTGTGTGTGTGTGTGTGTGTGTGTGTGTGTGTGTGTGTGTGTGTGTGTGTGTGTGTGTGTGTGTGTGTGTGTGTGTGTGTGTGTGTGTGTGTGTGTGTGTGTGTGTGTGTGTGTGTGTGCTAATACCATATAACTAGCACATCCGCAGTGGTTGGAGGCATGGCATGTATGGCTGGCTTTAGGGCCACAGAGCTGCAAGTCTCTGAGTGTGTGTGTGTGTGTGTGTGTGTGTGTGTGTGTGTGTGTGATTTTCTCGACTAAAACTATGACGAAAAATGTTCGTCGACTACCTTTTTTCACTGACGAAAAACTAAGCTACGATGACTAAAAACTAAGACTAGATATATTGACAATTTCGTCAAACAAATAAAAACTAGACTAAAATGTTAGTGAGGGACTAGTGGAGAAGAGATCCAGTAGAACTAAAAGACGAGTCATTTTATGTTTGTTTGCGCTCGGGTGTTGCGCTCTGAAAATGGCAGATCTACAAGCTCACTGTCGCGCTGCGACGCGTTGTGAGCTTGTAGATTGGCTATTTTCAGCATGCGACCAAGTGTAAAATCAGCCATTACAAAACACATTTTAGTCGACTAAATCAACTGTAGATTTAGTCGACTATAATCTTATGATATTTAGTCCATTGGTTCTCAAAGTGGGGTCCGGGGACCCCCAGGGGTACTTGAGGGGGTTCCAGGGGGTCCCCAGCTAGATGATGGACAGGAACCAAATGGACCCTTATGGGTCTGTAACTCTGAGAGTGTACAAATGGAACCAAATGGACCCTAACGGGTCCATTTGGTTCCATTTGTACACTCTCAGAGTTAAATTAACATTGGTTTTACAATGTGAATTGGGGTCCCAGAGGTATAAATGCCATTAAATGGGGGTCCGTAGCCTAATGCATGTAAAACTGGGGGTCCTTGAAATTAAAATGGTTGAGAATCACTGCTATAGAGCCGTAAAAATCTTCTCTTATGGGGGTCCCTGGCTTATCTTTTCAAATGGGGGTCCGCGGGCTAACGGTCCTTGACATGAAAAAGTTTGAGAACCACTGTGTTAGAGGCTGTAGTGCTGGGAAAGGGGCCGTGTTCGCTGTTCGGTGACTCATCACAACAAGTTATCAACGTTGAAAGGATGTCTTCCAGATGCCCTGTTCTGTTCCCACTGGGTTTCTCGCTGTTGTAGTCGAGGATGACTAGTAATACCTCAACACTGCAGGGCGGTTAAAGGCCTACTACATATACCTCATCATATGCAGTGGTGGGAAAAGTACTCAAATCTTCTACTTAAGTGAAAGTATTGATACTGCCATTTATAAATACAATAAGTACAGTGTTCAAAATGTATTTGAGTAAAAGTGCAAAAGTATTGGCATCAAAATATACTTTAAATTACTCAAAGTACTCATTATGATGAGAGCCCCCTTTCACAAGTTTTCTAAAGTATTAGAATTAAAATGTATTAAAATCTTTTGGAAATAGCAGAGTTGTGTGCTTGTAGGGATCTGCTATTTTCAAACAGCCAAAGTTTAAATGAAGTGAAGTGGTCAATGTATGTTTTGTAATAATAATCTAAATCTACAAAGTAACTAGTGACTAAATATTCAAATAATTGTAGTGGAGTAAAAGTACAATATTTGCCTCTGAGACGTAGAAGTAAAAGTATTGAAAATTCGTAAATACTCCAGTAAAGTAAAAAAAATACTTAGTTACTTTCCGTATAAATGAAGCCCCATTGCCAACAGTTTCTCTCTCTCTCTCTCTCTCTCTCGTATCCTCAGCTGCCCCCACACCAAAGGAAATTCCTGACGTCCTGATTGGCTGTTGTTCTACCACCTCCAGGCCAAACCGCTGGCTTCCATCTGTAACATGTGTAGGCAAGTATGTAGGCCAGTGGTTCTCAACCTGTGGGTCGGTACCCCCCAGGAGGCTACCCACATGATTCTTTTTTTGGGGGGGGGGTCCTCAGATGACGGCAAAGTGCTTTTAAGACCTTTTTAACACCAAAAATAAGGAAGAAAAGAAAAAGACCATTACCGCATCAAAAGTCAACAACAAACTATACATTAAAAACTGTTCAAACAGCCAAATTACCAAATAATATACGAAAGAGGCAAACATTTTGAAAATAGCCGATCTACAAGCTCACAACGCCTCGCGTCGCGAGGCGTTGTGAGCTTGTAGATCTGCTATTTTCACAATCTCAATGTAAAAACTAGACTAGTCAATCTATGTAATGCCTCAACTCCTACATTCCAATTGCTTGTCAGGGTGGGGGGGGGGGGGGCGTCCTCAGTTCAAATATGATTGTTTTGGGGGTTGAGGCACCAAGGTGTCTGTTAGAATGGGTTGAAGAGTGCAGCATGCTATGTAATAAAACATAAAGCGGTTTTATGAAATTGCACATCACAATGACAAAGCCTAATAGGTTCACATAAGCAAGCATATATAGTCACCGAAGCACACACTCTCACACGCTTTTTTATATTCAGAATATAATTTAAATGAGCAGATTGTATTGGAGGCATAATCTGACATTTCGATTTGGTTTACCGCTTGTTTTCAAACTGACCAATAGGCTTAGGCTAGTGGGAATAGTTTATTACTATAGCAACGTATACGCCCTTTACAGATGTGTCACAGCTCACAACAACAGGCAGATGTAACCTGACACTTTCTTTCACTTCAGAGCAGTCTGACGTTGCACAGATGTTTTGAAGAGAAATGAGAATGTGACCACTCCTCCTTCATCAAGTCACACACACACTCTCAGGACTGATGAAGGTGAAGATTGTCTTCTTTGTCTGCGTCTCCTCTGCTCTGCAAGGATCAGCTTGACTTGATCTGGATGTGAATTCAACAGGTAAGGATCTTAAAAGGAAAGGTTTTGTGAGATGTTTATGTGCCATTTGATGAACAGGTTAAATAGCGTGCATTTCATGTTTAAATGTATGATAAAGTAGGCCAATTTGCGACAGGATTTAATTATGTACAGTATAGTATGTTATTCTTGCGGTTGTGCACATTCATTCAATTCATTGTGAGATCATTTCTAACATTGACTTTATAGGTAAAAATGTACAGCAATGGTCAGAAACGTATTTTTTCTTTTTTTGCTTTATGATCAGTGATTGCCAAATAGAACACATAAATACATTGTTTTAAAAATGTATTTTTGCATGTACATCCATTCCTACAAACAGGTCGGTGCAGGACAGACAGAGATTATTATTTTTTTTTTAATCACACTTTGTTCAACATATTATTGATGATCAGTGGTGGAAAAAGTACTCAAATGTTTTACTTAAGCAAAAGTATCAATACTGCAATGTGGAAGTACTCTGTTACAAGTACAAGTCCAGAATTACAAATCTACTCGAGTAAAAGTACAAAAGTATTGGTATCAAAATGTACTTAAAGTACCAAAAGTAAAAGTACTAAAATGTTTGAGAATAGCAGATCTACAAGCTCACAACGCGTCGCATCTTGTGAGCTTGTAGATCGGCAAATAGCCTAGGTATAAAATAGGGCTAAAGTGGTTAATGTATGTTTCATGATATCATAATTTATATCTGAAAAGTAACTAGTAACTAGTTTTCAAATAATTGTAAGTAGTAGGAGTAAAAGTAAAAGTGCAACATTTGCCTCTGAGATGTAGTGGATTGGAAGTAAAAGTATAGAGAATTGGAAAGTACCTCAAAATTTTACTTAAGTACAGAGTAAATGTACTTAGTTACTTTACACCACTGATGGTGATCCATGTTTCAGTCAGATGGATGTTCATCTGATGATACCAGGGTTGTACAGGTCAGACCAGTTAGAATAAGGACAATGGGACAGAACAAAAAAAACTGGGTGTTTAACAATAGATTAACAATCTGCATTCCATCCATGAGTCATGCATAAAGTCTCTGTCTCTGACAGCTTGGATGAATATGATAGATTCCCCTTTATGCCCCATTAAGTGAGCAAAACACCCTCACCGCCCCCAGGAATGAAAAACCTCCCTATACTTGAAACCATAGCATCTATTACGGGACAAACGTTCATTGAAGATAGCAATTTTTTGCCAAAGATATTTGGTGTAGAGGGGAAAAAGGAGGGGACCTTGTACAGACCCCTGGGAGACTCATGGTCAAACAAAGTAGTGTTTAGTTGTTGTAGTACATAAAAACCTCTCTAGCTCTGTTCTGTCTGGTACCTGTATCTTTCTCATTAAATGTGGATATTGTTCACCATCTATTGGACTGATTGTGAAACTGCACCACCTACTCTCTGACTTCCCTGCATTCTGTAGAGTTTTAAACCATTCAATCCGGGAAAGCATCTGTGTCATATTAGATTTTAGATAAAAATAGCAGATCTACAAGTTCATATCGCTATGAGCTTGTAGATCTGCTATTTTTTTTGTAAAATCTTGAAAATGTGTGCAAATCCTTGAGTATATATATATTTTTAAGCGAAGATTTGTAACTTAAATCTTTGCTTAATCATTTTGGGGGTCCTTGACATGAAAAAGTTTGAGCACCACTGATATTATAGCAACATCAGAAACCTGTTAGGATTTAGAAGACATTTGTAGACACGTTCCCCGATTGAATGGGTTCCACAGATTCATTTTGGACTGGGCACAGCTATAGTAGGTTTGACTCCATTGTATTTAATCCACTGTTAAAACAAACTGGATGTAGAAAATAGAACACTATATCTTCCCAGTGTAGAGTTCCACTCCCTTTTCAACACTATAGAATTTATATTGTCCAACCTAAACCTCTTAATGTACATGAATGAGTCCAACTATAACAGGATGTTGGATGTGTTTGTGTTAAAGGTGTCTGCTCTGCTATGGAGAGAGAGGAGGGGGGCCCTGCCTCTGAAACCACTCTGTCTGGAGAACATGAAAGCCATGCCAAAGCAGAGAGGTAAGATGAACATCCAGAAATTAACAATAATTTAACTCTTGAGAGCATAAAATGAAACCAAATCCATTTGGACGCTCTCAAGAGTTAAAGATCTATAAGGGTCCATTTGGTTACCAACTCTCCATCATTTAGCTGGGGACCACCTGGAACCCCTTCAAGGACCACTGGTTGAGAACCACTGCTCTACAATGACATCAGGTGTCAGAAATGGTAGATAACTGCCTGCAACTGACTACATGGACAGTAGGCTATACTGTATTCTTTCTTCAGCCTATGAAATCAGGCTAGGCCCTCATAATGTTGAATCACAAACACGTACAAAATAACAAGAAAGCCAGTCAGAGTGAACAACTGACCACAACATGTAATATCGTTGCTGTTCGGCAGAAACCTCTTATCTCCATATTTTAACTTTCTATGTTTTTTTCCCCGTAAATTAATGCCCAACTTTGTCATACTACAGTGTCACACAAAAGTACCAAAAATAGCCGATCTACAAGCTCAAAACGCGTCGCGTCGCCACACGTTTTCAGCTTGTAGATTGGCTATTTTTTTATTTACATCCTGAAAAGTAACTTTTGGACATACGTTTTGGACATTCAGTATACTGAGTTTTCCACCCAACAGCAACAATATACAGCATAGCCTACTGTCCATGTAGTTACTTGCAGGCAGTTAACTACCATTCCTGGCACCTGATGTCATTGTATAGAGCAGTGGTTCTCAACCAGTGGTACAGGGACCACCAGTGGTCCTTGAAGGGGTTACAGGTGGTCCTCAGCTAAATGATTGAGAGTTGGTAACCAAATGGACCCTTATAGATCTTTAACTCTTGAGAGTGTAAAATGAAACCAAATGGACCCTCACGGGTCCATTTGGTTTCATTTTACGCTCTCAAGCATTAAATTATTGTTAAACTTCTGCATTACTTAATTTACAAGAAGTCTACACAATTAGAGAATGTAGAAGAATTGTTATTTTCATCAACGTTTGCCTGTTATCTCTCCTATGGTACTAGCATCAATACAGCATGGAATTGTGGACAAAATCTCATCCAACAAAAGCAAAATATTTTTGGGTCTGAGAGTCTAAATCTCATCAAACGGTGGTTCCGTGGCTCAAATATCTAATAAATAATGGACCTTGATATGAAAAAGGTTGAAAACCACTGCTCTAGAAGTTGAAACAAAGCAGACATCAGGAACAGATCATATCTTACATCAACCAAAACAGTGCATAAATAAACTCTGTCCAATGTAGCAAAAGACAACAATTAACAGCACATAAATACAAATAAGTTACTGTGTATACATCAAACTGTATAGGCATCATAACTACAGAGAAGCTACATTGCCATCACATACTAATGTTTTAGTAATATATTACTTTTGATAGACACAGCTACTTCAAGAGTCAAGAAGGTTTTATTTGTCACTAAAGTAGACTACAGGCAGTGTAATGTTGTTGGGGCTTGTTCTGCAAATTGTGCTGCCTGCAATCCAACATAATAATATATTAAAGCAAAAAAAGAATGTAATATAATAATGAAGAATATACATTAGGTTTAGGGACTTTTCACGATAACTTTTAGCAGCATTTTCCATACATGTACAGGTAATTGCAGATACATACAGTATCTAATCAAAGCAGCAATGTTCGATCAGACGTGCAAAGAGTCAAGCATAGACATAGAATAAGCAGCAGAATTCCATCAATGTGCAGGACGTCAATCATACGTAATAGGTATTTCTACCTTGCAGTATCGGTACTTTTACTTAAGTAAAAAATGAGAGCACTACTTTTTCCACGACTGGTCAGATGTTTTCATTGTTATTTCACTTCTGGCACATGCTCTGGAATTCCCCGTCGTCTCACTAATCTGCTCTGTCTCCTCCCAAAACTAAAGCCCCGCCGTGACGCCTGGCAGGGTGGGCGAAAGGATCGGCAGTCTCATCAAACAGCTCAACCTCACCTCAACCGAGAAAAGGACAGAGGAAACAGCACCCCCCACCCCCCGTGCAAGGACCTCCCGCCCCTCAAGTCGGTGAGTCAGTCGATTAAACATGTCTTGCTTCCAGCGGATAACAAAGTACTCAACCCCAGTCACTTCAAAGTATAGATACTCCAATTTACAATTTAGGCATTTAGCAGACCCATTAAGACTGGGAACCCATCTGTGTCATTTTAAGATGTCTTTGGGCTATTCAAAAACAGCAGATCTACAAGCTCATAGCACAGCACCGAGCGCGCTATGAGCTGCCGCACTATGAGCGATAGATCTGCTATTTTTTTTAAATCGTGAAAATGTGTGCAAATCTTTATATATTTTTTTAAGCAAAATGTTAACTGAAATTGAACCACTGATACAGACACACACGTTTTTTTTTTCTTTCTTTTTCTAAAAACCCTGAGCTACAGAATAGAGGGAGCCTTGCATGGGCCCTTATAGCCACCCAATTCCACCTTTCTTCTTCAACATTGTTTTGTCTACCAATCCGAAATATTGTAACCATATTAAACCGTACATATCCTGGTCATGGCTTTTTTCACGTGAGCTTGGTCAGAGATGACAGTGGTTCTCAACCTTTTCAGGCCGCGAACCCCCCAAAACATCATATTTATATTGAAGTGGGGAGCCGTTGTGAGCTTTTAGATCTGCTATTTTCAAAAAATCCGCCTCTATCTCAGGTAATATTTCACAATTTGGCCATTCTTTGAATATGTTTTATAGTATAGTTGGTTGATTACATTTGACGTAGTAATAGTCTATGATAGTTTTTGGAGTATTAAAAATGTCTTAAAAGTCCTTAAATTGTTAATCTAGAGATTTACAGTAAGCAAGGAAAACACGAGGTAATACATCAAATGCATAGAAATAGTAATCTAGGATCATAGGTAAACCAAGAACCTATCATCAGTCTAAACAGTAAAATATCCAATAAATCAATTTCTATGTACCGAGGTCACTCGATGCAGTCAGTGCAGGAATTCACACAATGAGTTGTAGTCTTTAAGGTGCTTGTGTTCCATTCGATATCCTTCTCCTATCATAGCAGCTAATCCTATCACGAATATTGCTGTGGTGTGCGCACATTGTTGTACTTCGCCCAGCAGGTATGGGAGTTTTTTTTGTCATTAGTCATGTTTTCAAACTCTCCTTGACTGTGGGAAGTATGTGTCTCTGATGTCTTGGTACAGTGGGCAGGCGGCAGTGGTGTAAAGTAACTAAGTATATTTACTCAAGTACTGTACTTAAGTACAATGTTGAGGTACGTTTACTTTACTGGAGTATTTCCAATTGTCTATACTTTTACTTCTACTCCACTACATCTCAGAGGCAAATATTGTACTTTTACTCCGCTACAATTATTTGAAAACTTGTTGTTACTTTGCAGATATAAATTATTACATTATAAAACATACATTAACCACTTTAGCCTTATTTCATACATAGGCTATTTGAAAATAGCCGATCTACAAGCTTGCGTCGCGATGCGACACGCTGTGAGCTTGTCGATCTGCTATTTTCAAACATTTTAGTACTTTTACTTTTGGTACTTTAAGTACATTTTGATACCAATGCTTTTGTACTTTTACTCAAGTAAATATTGTTTTCCGGACTTTTAACGCAGTACTTCTACTTTGCAGTGTTGATCCTTTTACTTAAGTAAAGCATTTGAGTACTCTTTTTAGCTCAGTTTCCACTTCATTGTGTCCACAGTGGGTATATAGTCTGTCTTGAGTCTTCTCTAGGGAGCCAGGTCTGCCTATGACGTCTGTACCTAGTCAAGACTTTTCTTTGTTTTGGGACGGTCACAGTGCTCAGGTATTCTGCCAGGGTGTATTCTTTTTAGGTTTAGGGCCAAATAGCATTCTAGTTTGCTCTGCTTTTGGGTTGCTTCTTTCCAATGTGTCAGATAGCTCTCCTTTTGCTGTTTTTCGTCCAGTGGGTTTTCTATCTGGTGGCTGGAGTCCCAGGACCAGTCCTGGGCTGAGGGGGCATGTCTACAGAGAGTTTCTCTATGTGTTATGGAGTGCATCTCTTTCTACCAGGGTTCATCAGCAGAGGCCAGAGTCTCCTGTAACCAGCTGTGACTCCATGAACAGTGACCAGTCCATGGATCCAACTCATGACGTCAAAGATGATGAACACCACTCTACTGATCGGAGGTAAGCATATCGAAACGGACAGAAAAACACAGATTATATATGTGTCTCTCAGACTCTATTGAGCAGAGGCCACTCTGTTGATTTAGTTTTCTGATTGTGTGTGTGTGTGTGTGTGTGTGTGTGTGTGTGTGTGTGTGTGTGTGTGTGTGTGTGTGTGTGTGTGTGTGTGTGTGTGTGTGTGTGTGTGTGTGTGTGTGTGTGCGTGTGCGTACGTGTGCGTTCCCTCTACAGAGACTGTTGTTCTTTCAAATATTATAAAGAACAACAGTCTTCTGAAAAGAAGTGAAGCTCATTTTTTTAATTATTACATAATCATTAACTAAGCATTAACTAAAGATTGTCATCTGTGTGCAGTGTGCATGACCATATCGTCTCAGTTGGTGGAAACCTCATATATCCAAAACTGTGACTTTTCAGGATTCAAATACAAAAACAGCAAAAGTAGCAGATCCACAAGCTCAAAAAGCGGCGCGAAGCGACGCGTTTTGAGCTTGTGGATCTGCTACTTTTGATACATTTGTGTGACACTGTAGTATGATCAGATAGCCGGGCATTCATTTACGAAAAAACACAAAGTGTGGAGATAAGAGGTGTCTGCCCGACAGCAACGATAAACAGTGTGCGGGGTCGCACTGCGACTGCGTCATAGGTTCCATTGTCAGTGTGTCTCTACCTCTGTGCAGTTTGTGTGTGCAAATTGTCGTATCTGATGACACACATACAACATGCACACAGACACACACACATACACACAAGGCCCCTCACCAGTGGTGGAAAGTAACTAAGTACTGTACATTTACTTAAGTGCTGTACTTAAGTACAATTTTGAGGTATTTGTACTTTACTTGAGTATTTCCAATTTCCAATACTTTAACTTCTACTCCACTACATCTCAGAGGCAAATATTGTACTTTTACTCCACTACATATACTTGAAAACTTTAGTTACTAGTTACTTTTCAGATATAAACTATGATATAATGAAACACACATTAACCACTTAGCCCTATTTTATACATAGGCTATTTGAAAATAGCCGATCTACAAGCTCACAACGCGTCGCATCGCGACGCGTTGTGAGCTTGTAGATCTGCTATTTTCAAATATTTAGTACTTTTACTTTTGGTACTTTAAGTAAATTTTGATACCAATACTTTTGTACTTTTACTCAAGTATATTTTTAATTCTGGAGTTTTACTTGTAACGGAGTATTTCTATATTGCAGTATTGGTACTTTTACTTATGTAAAGAATTTGAGTACTTTTTCCACCACTGCCCCTCACACACAGACACACACACTCCTCCACACACACACACACACACACACACACACACACACACACACACACACACACACACACACACACACACACACACACACACACACACACACACACACACACACACAGACACACACACACACACACACACACACCCACACACACATATACATTCCTTGACAGATTGATGCCCTAAACATACACACACCCACACGCACGTATCACGCACCCACATACAAACACAGTGATCTTACACATACACATTCCATCCTAAAACAGACAAATGACACTTGACCTTACATGGTTTGCGTTACATACCTGCACGACACATGTACGCGCGCACAGGCTCATTCCAACACCTTATAGGAGCAAATACTGCTATCTCCATCCATGCACGTTTGTCTAATACACACACACTCACTCACACATGAATGCGCATCTCCATCACGCAAGGACATCTTACCCCACACACATGTGGACAGTGAGAGCACATACATACATATACATGGACAACCAACATATAAGTACCTCAGACATGACAATAGCCCCAGCCCTTACCCCGAGAACCTTCCTACGATGTACTAGAGAAACAGCCCGTTAGACAGACCATGTAAACCTTTTTTAATAAACCCTATTTGCCTCTCCAAGGCCAGACTCAATATACCACAAAATACACAACAATAATTCACCACAGCAATGTTGGTGTAACTAAGAGATCTGCTGGAAAATATGGCTTCAGTCGAAGGGAGGAGAGAATTTGGAATAGTGTTGATCCCATGCAAGTGCTGGATAGACAGCTCGCGCCCGATTGGCTATACCAGTGATTCTCAAACTTTTCATGTCAAGGACCCCCTAATTGACACTTATTACCCCGCAGACCCCCATTTGAAAAGATAAGCCAGGGACCCCAATAAGAGAAGGTTTTTACGGCTCTCTAGCAGTGATTCTCAACCATTTTAATTTCAAGGAACCCCAGTTTGACATGCATTAGGGCTACGGACCCCCATTTCATGGCATTTATACCTCTGGGATTCCAATTCACATTGTAAAACCAATGTTAATTTAACTCTGAGAGTGTACAAATGGAACCAAATGGACCCGTTAGGGTCCATTTGGTTCCATTTGTACACTCTCAGAGTTACTAATACAGACCCATAAGGGTCCATTTGGTTCCTGTCCATCATTTAGCTGGGGACCCCCTGGAACCCCCTCAAGTACCCCTGGGGGTCCCCGGACCCCACTTTGAGAACCAATGGGCTATACCCACTCCATACTGTTGTAGACACGTATCACATAGCCTGGAGGGACGGTGGGTCTGAGATTACAGATTCCCAAATATAACATACCGTTGTTGTCGGGCAGAAACCTCTTATCTCCATATGTTTTGTGTTTACTTTTTTTTTTAAAGGAATGCCCTACCTGATCATACTACAGTGTCACACAAACTTATCAAAAGTAGCATATCTGCAAGCTCGTAACGCGGCACGAAGCGACGCGTTTTGAGCTTGTAGATCTGCTACTTTTGCTATTTTTGAATTTAATGGACAACTTTGTTTTTTTACAACCAAGGTTTACATTTTAGCTTGTAATTAAAGTAAATTAAAGATGAGTGTTATCTTTTTTCCATTTACTGCTTTCTATAGTTTTAGCAATTTTCGACATATTTTTTACAGTGGGCGGGGGCATTCTGTCCGGTGGCTAAATATGTCTTTTTTACACAATAAAAAAGGTCCTGTGGTCTTTGATGGCCAGATGTGAGTTATTGGGGGCTAGAAGAGCTACTGTAAATAATAATAAAGAAATCGCCGGGTTAATGTGTAAAAAAATACATATTTAGCCACCGGACAGAATGCCCCCGCCCACTGTAAAAGATTTAGCGAAAATTGCTAAAACTATAGAAAGCAGTAAATTGAAAAACTTAACACTCATCTTTTATTTACTTTAATTACAATCTAAAACATAAACCTTGTTTGTAAAAAAACAAAGTTGTCCTTTAAATCCCGAACAGAGTAACAGAGTAAATTGTAACTATTTGAAAATGTTTTTAAAAATAGTTTTAAAAAAGTAGCGTGACGGTCCAGGCACCCTAGGCTGCAATGCCAGCCTGACAGCGTATCGCGGGTTCGACTCCCGTTCCCGACGACCTTTGCTGCGTGTCACTCTCCATCTCTCTCTCCCCATTTCCTGTCAGCCTACTTTCCCTATCCCTCTCCAAAAAATAAAGGCATAAAAAGACCCAATCACTTAGAAAATTGGCACCGGGTGAAAAAAAAAAGGGTTCCAAAATCGTGGGATAAAAAATGTAGTAAAAAAAAAAGAAAGTGTTGCAAATTTTTCATCTTGGATGTCATCCTGTCAGGGTCCATCAGGAGAAACCGGAATCGCCGGTAGCCAGTGTCTCCACGAAGACTGACGAGGCCAATTGTGAGAAACCAGAGTCCCCTGAAGACAATGTCTTCATGGAGAGTGACCAGTCCATGTGTGATCCTGCTGGGCTCGAACATGAGCCCCAGGCTACTGAGGAAAGGTCAGAATTTGAAAGAGAAAAGAGCTAAACTAACAGGAAACTATTGAAAATGAGCCGCAACTTAATTAAAGGACGATTTCACCCATTTTCAACCTATCTTCATATAATTGGTCCTCACTAATACTCATGATAAAATAGTACTTTTTTTCCCTACTTGGTCTGTGTCTCATAGGAGGGCTGTGGACAGTCCAGAATCCCGTCTACCAGTGACATCATCGTTAAGCAGGATTTTTTTTCCAACAAGATTTCGATTTTTTTATTTTGATTTTTAGTAACGCGAGAACAATGGCTTCTATTATTGCATTGTAACTTTCCAGGAATAGAAAGCCTGCAGTTTCTATTAGCTTGGATTCCCCATCGATGATGTCACTGGTAGACGGGATTCTGAACTGTCCACAGCCCTCCTCTGAGTACAAAAAAATGGTACCATTTTATCATGAGCATTAGTGAGGACCATTTATATGAAGATAGGTTGAAAATGGGTGAAGTCGTCCTTTAAGCACGCGTGTGTGTGTGTGTGCCTACATGCGTGCATGCGCTATAAGTGGGTGCGACAACCTACGACAACGAATGTGACGCGTTGTATATCTGCTATTTACCCCAGGCAACACCAGTGTGCAGCTAAGTAAATCAGGCTTTAGGCGTTTCCCATTTCGCATCATCACAAATAGTTCGTTGCTAGGATGAGGTTCATAAATCTTCTCCTTTACATGTTCGTAAAACTTGTTTGTTTAGTCTGTCATTATCACCTTGCACTTGTTGACATATTACATGCTTAGTCAGATGTTTTAATTGTTATTTCACTTTTGGCACATGCTCTTGAATTTCCCCGTCGTCTCACTAATCTATCCCCTCCCCAGTGGTGTAAAGTAACTTCAAGTACATTTACTCAAGTACTGTACTTGAGTACAATTTTGAGGTACTTTTTCTTTACTGGAGTATTTCCAATTGTCTGTACTTTTACTTCTACTCCACTACATCTCCGAGGCAAATATTGTACTTTTACTCCACTACAGTCATTTGAAAAGCTTTAGTGACTAGTTACGTTGCAGATATAAATGATTATATTATAAAACATACATTAACCACTTTAGCCCTATTTTATACCTATGCTATTTGAACATAGCCGATGCGACGCGTTGTGAGCTTGTAGATCTGTTATTTTCAAACATTTTAGTACTTTTACTACTTCATGTACATTTTGATACCAATACTTTTGTAATTTTTGTATTTTACCCAACTACATTTTGAATTCCAGACTTTTTACTTGTAACAGAGTATTTCTACATTGCTGCTATTGATACTTTTACTTAAGTAAAACCTTTGAGAACTTTTTCCCACCACTGCCCCTCCCAAAACAAAAGCTGCGTGCGAGTGGGTGCACGGATCGGCAGTCTCATCAAACAGCTCAGCTTCACCTCAACCGAGAAGAGGCCAGAGGAAACGGCACTCGGTGACTCGTTCCCCAGCCCCCGTGAAAAGGCCTCTCGCCCTTCAAGTTGGTGAGTCAGTCGATTAAATCTGCACTTCGTAGCTTTCCTCTTCTTCTACCCCTGGATTTGAACCTTGGTTTTCCTGCGCAAGTGCTGACATATTTTTTTTTACCATTGAGCTAATAGAGCCTGCCTGCTTGCTCAGGGGATAAATTCAATCTTTGTGTCAGATCCTGTGTCTAGGTGATACATGACCTTTGACACGATCTAACTGTCTCAATAGAAGAGCAGGAAGACTAAATGACTCTGCTGCTAGACTGCTTCAGTGGTGGAAAAAGTACTCACATTCTTTACTTAAGTAAAAGTACCAATACTGCAATATAAAAATACTCTGATACAAGTAAAAGTCCAGAATTCAAAATTTACTTTCAAATAGCCTATGTATAAAATAGGGCTAAAGTGGTTAATGTAGGTTTCATTATATCATAGTTTACATCTGAAAAGTAACTAGTAACTAAAGTTTTCAAATAAATGTAGTGGAGTAAAAGTACAATATTTGCCTCTGAGATGTAGTGGAGTAGAAGTAAAAGTATTGAAAATTGGAAATACTCAAGTAAAGTACAAATACCTCAAAATTGTACTTAAGTACAGTACTCAAGTAAATTTACTTAGTTACTTTACACCACTGGACTGCTTACTAGTACGAAAATGCCCCTCAAATGCACTTCATTGGCTGCCTGTGAGCTCCAGGAGTGATTTAAAATGTGTAATTATTACTTGTAAAACCCTGCATGGACTGGCCCCTACTTATATCCCTGATATGCTGTCCCCTTCCTAAGTCTGAGCGCATCCTTAGATCCTCAAATAAGGCTCTTCTTGAGGTCCCTAATGCTCACCTAGTAACCCGGGGTGATCGGGCCTTCGCCGCCCGGGCACCTAGGTTGTGGAATGCACTGCCGGTGCAGCTGGTTAGTACCAAAAAATACAGTAAATAAAGTATTAAAAATTACAAAATACAAAGTATTACAATACAAATTACAAAATATGAATAATTGTGAAAATAGTGTTCACGATGTGACGCGTTGTGATCTTGTAGATTGGCTATTTTCACTATGTTTGAAATAGGCTTAAGTGGTTAAATGTACTTTTTCCCCTCCCTAGAAATGTAGTGGAGTCAAAAGTACAATATTTGTCTTTGAAATGCAGTGGAGTGAAAGTCATAAAATTATCCAAAAATACAAATACTCAGTAAAGTACAGATTATTGCATTGTTTGCTCTTAGTTTTTTTGTTTCTACCTGTACAGCACTTTGGTTGACCTGGTCATTTTAAATGTGCTAGATAAATAAAATTTGATTTGATTTAATATAAAAATCAGTTGAACCGCTTTAACCATAGGCTATTATATACACTAGCTATTTGAAAATAGCCAATGTACAAACTCTCAAATCAGCTTGTAGTTCTGCTGTTTTGGGAATATTTTAGAACCACTTTAACAACATAATATATCTCGTACATATCTCGTATGGGGTCCCTGGCACAAAATATTGTCAGATGGGGGTCCCGCCGGCCAAAAACATATTCATTTGTGGGTCCTTGACTTGAAAACGGTTTGAGAACAACTGCTCTACTAGCATGGAGCAACTGTAGAAGAACCTTTGAGGAAAAGACTTCAGACATAAATATATGACAGACAGACAGTCTTGTAAAATTATGACTTGTAGATGTAGTCATAATTTCATCGTTTATTACAGAGCGGTGCAAAAGCAAGTCCATGGACCGTTGGCATGTTAGCTATAGCAGTGGTTCTCAAACCTTTTCATGTCAAGGACATGACAAATATTTTAATACTTTTTGTGTATTTTTTTGTAATTATCAAATGAATGTCCTCCTTGATCATATACTAACTACAGCGTCACACAAAAGTATCAAAAGTAGAACATCTGTAAGCTCGAAACGCGGCGCGAAGCGACGCGTTTCGAGCTTGTAGATCTGCTACTTTTGCTATTTTTGAATTTCAGTCCTGAAAAGTAACAGTTTTTGGACAGTTTTCCACCCAACAGAGACGATATAGTAGTTGTTGTTGGCGGATTGCTATAGGCAGATTATAATGCATTATGCATAAGGCAGTATGTTTATAATGCATTATAGAACACGGGCTTCATAGAAAGTGTTACTTCATTTTTCATCTTGGATGTCATCCTGTCACCCTGTACCCAGTGTCTCCACGGAGAGAGACCAGTCCATGAGTGAGAAACCAGAGTTGCCCGTACCCAGTGTCTCCATGGAGAGTGACGAGGCCGATTGTGAGAAACCAGAGTCTTCTGAAGACTACGTCTTCATGGAGAGTGACCAGTCCATGTGTGATCCTGCTGGGATCGAAAATGAACCCCAGGCTACTGCTGAGGACAGGTCAGAATTTGAAAGAGGAAAGAGCTAAACTGACCAGAAACTATTAGAATGGGAAACTATTGAAAATGAGCCACAACTTAACCCATTCAATCCGGGAACGCATCTATGTCATTTTAAGATTTATTTGGCTAGATTATTATTATTTATATACAAGCTCACACCGCGGCACCGAGTGCTGCGCTATTAGCTTGTAGATCTGCCATTTTTGAAAAAAGGATTGTGAAAATGTGTGCAAATGTTTGAATATATATCTTTTTTACTCAAATCTTTGCTTCTGCTTCTTCCCTGGAACTAAATGTTTTGAGATGGGGGGGGGGGGTTCCGTGGACAAATACATATAATTTTGGGTGGTCCTTCACATGAAAAAGTTTGAGAACCACTGATATTATGGCAACATAATTATTTGTAGAATCACCAGAAGCAAAGATTTGAGTTAGAAATATTTTCTTAAAAATATATATATTTTCAAAGATTTGCACAAAGTTTCACAATTAAAAAAATAATAATAGCAGAATAATACCGAATAATAGCAGAAGAATAATAGCAGAAGCTCGTTGAGCTTCTGCTATTATTCGGTCTTAATGGGTTAATCGTCACTGTCGGGCAAAAACCTCTTATCGCCATATTTTAACTTTTTATGTTTTTTTCCCCCCGTAAATGAATGCCTTAATTACCTCGTCATACTACAGCGTCACACTTTGAATTTGAATCCTGAAAAAGTAACAGTTTCGGACATATTATGGTTTCCAACCGATAGCAACGATAATATATGTTGGTGTTAATCAAATAAACAATGGTCTTGCAGTGAACTGATTCAGCCTCTGAGGAGAGTCAGGGCAAAGCGGTGGCGAAAATCAAGGTCTTCAGAAAAGTGAGTACATTTTTTATCATTACCTGATCATTAACTAAGCATTAACTAAAGTTTGTGTTCTCTCATATCAACAGAAGAACGCAAATCCATTCATTGTGTTCATTATGTGTTTCAACTTGGTCCATATAAATGGGTACCTAGTGCGTCGACAAGGGGCTCCTGACCTATGTCAGTATGTCAGTAATGTCATTACACACTCACACCATGACATAATTGTGTGTGTGTGTGTGTGTGTGTGTGTGTGTGTGTGTGTGTGTGTGTGTGTGTGTGTGTGTGTGTGTGTGTGTGTGTGTGTGTGTGTGTGTGTGTGTGTGTGTGTGTGTGTGTGTGTGTGTGTGTGTGTGTGTGTGTGTGTGGGTGCGTGTGCGTTTTGTTTCCCCACAGAGACCACCAAGAGAGCTCCCAGGATCTCATTGGTCAGTCTGCTCAGGAGCAACAAGTAGACCTGACCTCTATATTCAAGGTGAGTCAAAGTAAAACAACAACCTTTTCTACATTTTCTGCCACAGAGTAGGCCTACACATGAAATGAAAACTGATTAGTTGTTCAGAATAGACACAATCTCTAATCCAGGGGTCTTCAACGTTTTCAGGCCAAGGACCCCCTAGCTGAGAGAGAGATGAAGCAGGGACCCCCTACTCTATATTGTATACAATTCAGATACACTTTTGCTGCTCTTTTTTCCCTATACACACCTATAACTATTTGCCAAAAATAGCCGATCTACAAGCTCACAACGCCTCGCAGTGCGAGGCGTTGTGAGCTTGTAGATCTGCTATTTTTGGCTAAAGTTCGCCTCAGAAAAGGGATGCTAGGGTTAAATGATTAATGTACAAAAAATAAATCATATCACACAAAGATTTGGGGAACTCCCTGTCGTATCCCTGAGGACCCCCTAGGGGTCCCGGACCCCCTGTTGAAGACCCCTGCTCTAATCTGTTGTTTTGAAACCAGTGGACTTTTTCCTTTCGGCATTGTTGAAATAGTAACTTTGTTATTTTGCATTTCAGCTGCTTGAGGAGAATCTTGGCGAGTATTTGAAGGACGACCTGGAGAGGATCCATAGTGTTCTTACAACAGACTACCCAGAATGCTTAGAGAGTTTGAGGGATGAGAAGGGGGTCAGTGGTGAGGCCGAGACGCAGAGGAGGCAATTCAGAGAGGGAGTCCTGAAGATCACACAGCACTTCCTGAGGACTCTGAAGCAGGATGACCTGGCTGAAAATCTGGAGAGCAGTAAGAAAGTCTTTATTCACTACTTTAACTTGAACGAGAGCAGTAAAGAAAAGTATATTCACAGCCATAACATGATGTTGAGCAATCTTTATTCATAGTTTTAACATGCACCCAATGTGATTGCTATCAGCCTATTGAATAGGCGCTCTCTATCGTGTCAAGACTGTCTCTGTCTCCACCCTCCATATTCCATATGTACGGGGACTGACCCCCACGTGGGCAGTGACGTGGATACTCTTTAAGAGACACCTGTAGTGGCCACGCACTGATTATCCATACGTGTAAAAGCTCCGTGTAACTTTGATTACTTGATTTCCACGAGAGCAGAAGCAGACGTGGAGTTATCTGTCTTAGCATTTGAGTGGAAGAGGTTGTAAGCGTGTGTAATTTGAACATATAGCGGTGTCCACGTTTGTAAAAAGAAGAGCTGGTCTTACGAGGCTCCTCTCTGGATTGCTGCGTGGGTCATTATTACGCATGGGATGGGGGTGCAACAGCTGATCAGCTTGCTGTGAAATCCGACCTCGTCGGAGGAAACGGCAAGTATGCTGCTCGCTTACTTTACTAACTTCCCATCGCTCCCAGTGGAGCATAGGCCATCGGCCACTCTTCTTCTTTTCTGCCTCTCCCAAGCTCGTTCCCTGTCTCTTGAGCTCTGCCTCAGTGTCCTGCCTCCAGGTGTTCTTAGGCCGCGCCCTCTCTTCCGCTTCTCCTGGGGGTTCCAAGTAAGGGCCTGGCGTGTAGTCAGTGGTGGAAAGTAACTAAGTACTTTACTTAAGTACAATTTTGAGGTATTTGTACTTTACTTGAGTATTTTCAATTTCCAATACTTTTACTTCTACTCCACTACATCTCAGAGGCAACTATTGTACTTTTACTCCGCTACAATTATTTGAAAACTTTAATTACTAGTTACTTTTCAGATATAAATTATGATATTAATAAACATACATTAACCAGTTCAGCCCTATTTTATACATAGGCTATTTGGAAATAGCCGATCTACAAGCTCACAATGCGTCGCATTGCGACGCATTGTGAGCTTGTAGATCTGCTATTTTCAAACATTTTAGTACTTTTACTTTTGGTACTTCAAGTACATTTTGATGCCAATACTTTTGTACTTTTACTCAAGTAAATTTGGAATTCTGGACTTTTACTTGTAACAGATTATTTCTATATTGCAGTATTGGTACTTTTACTTAAGTAAAGCATTTGAGTACTTTTTTCCACCACTGCGTGTAGTACTAGCTGCCGGTTTCCTCAGGGTGTGACCGATCCATCGCCACTTTCTTCTCAGGATCTGTTTCTCCACTGGCTCCGGTCTCCCTTTCATCCAGAGTTCCTCATTTCTGATCCTCATTTTGTTCCTCATTTTTCCCGAAAATGCGGTTCAGACAGCTTTTAATGAAAGTCTGAAAGTGTGCGGATTCCCGGTGGCTTATTTAATAAACCAATTACACACCAAACGTGCTAAATCCAACCGTGTCGAGGACACGCGCGAGCGTGCATTACCGCGGGTGGTTCCAAAAAAACTGAACAAACTAACGGAGAGACGCAAACAGTGTGACAGCGTGAAGTGACTGTTCCGTGACTGACAACGCCCATTTGGCGTGTGTCAGCATGGTAGGGGGGGTAATTGGTGCAGCTGGGTACAAAGTTGTACTTGCCCTTCAGTTCACGAGTTCACAAGCATTCACATTTTATCCCCTCTCTCTGCCTTCTGGGGAAAACATGGCCCACGCCTGTCTGGGCTGTGGGGTAAAAAAGGCCAATGGAGGACGGCCATGATCAATGTGTACATTGCTTAGAATGTGAATGATTGACAGTGGCGTGCACAGACATTTTGAGGAGCAGGTGCTCAAGTAAATTATACTTTTTTTTGTTTACTTTGTTCTGCTCTTTTTTTCCCTCTACACCTATACCTCTTTGCCAAAAATAGCCGATCTACAAGCCCACAACGCCTCGCGCTGCGAGGCGTTGTGAGCTTGTAGATCGGCTATTTTTGGCTAAAGTTCTCCTCAGAAAAGGGATGCTAGGTTTCGAGTGGTTATGGTAAAAAGAAAAATCATATCATACAAAGAATTGGCGGACCCCCTGTAGTAACTCTGAGGACCCCCTAGGGGTCCCGGACCCCCTGTTGAAGACCCCTGCTGTAAACTTTTTTTCAAAAGGGCACTTCTGGTCAAGAGGGCAAAGGGCAGGTGCTCTAACACCACCTAGAGCCTATCTGTGCACGTCCCTGATGATTGATATTCTGGGGGACTTGACTCGGAGATTGAAGACTGGTCAGGTGTGTGTGGAGGCGGCACAGGGTAGAGGAGGAGCAGGATCAGCTTCCTGCCCTCTGTCGCCAGCTCATTATTCGGGCCGTTCAGGCTTTGGAGATGGGGCTGCTAGCAGAACAAGGCTGGAGGGCCTCCCGTTTTGATGAAGAGGCGTACCAGCCGTGCTCTTTTGCTGTACCATTGGTCTTTAATGTAGAGGTACTTGAACAGTTTGCTACACCAGCTGAGGCCCATTGCTGGTCAGGTCTATGTAGATGGCATTGGCTAGCATGTATGGATGGTCGTTGGCTGTGTGGACTGCCACCTTCCATGGATCAGGTCTTAGGCCTTAGGCCTGAGGCGGCCATAGCCTGCCTGGGGAGCCAGAGGCCCCGATTGTCCCAGGTTCGATTCCAGGTCAGTCAGTCTCAGAGCAGGCACTTAATCCCTAGCTGCCCCCCCACGCTCCTCTGTGGGTGGTCACTCAGCTGGAAGTGAATTTCCCCTGTGGGATGAAAAAGGTCTCAATTATTCCCCCACCAAGTCGGCTTTGGGGAAACTGATCAGCTGCCCGAGCCAGAACACAAAGGCATGCTCTGCCATGCTCGCATACAGTATGGCAGTTCAGGGACAGCTGGTTAACACAGGGGCTATCCTAGCCCTGTATCAGCGCAGTCTGGCCATGCCGCTGGAGTGTGGAGGCTCCAACCTAGCTTCTGAGGTGCAGCAGGTGTCCTTGCTCCTCACTAAATTGATGAAAGAGCAAGCAGTTGCAGTTGGCAGGGCCTTGGCCTCTCTTTGGATGGCGAGGAGCCACCTCCGGTTGTCTCAGTCGCGGTTACAAGCGAACCTGTCTGCTTAGGCTGCCTGCGGTGCCATCTACCATGTTTGGGCCGGATGCAGCTACAATGCTTCAGCAGGCCCAAGATGCCTGCCGGTGTGCTCGGTCAGATGTCGGGATGCTCCGGCATGGCCGTGAGCAGCGCCTCAGCCTGCGCCGCCACAGCTGGCTTCTACAGCTCCAGGTGACCTAAGGGTCCGGTTGGGGGCCAACTGGCGGGGTAGGCTTATTTTCAGATCCCAATATGGGAGGAGCACAGACGCTCTCAGGTTTGCCTTCGACGGCAGAACCTTTGAGTTCTGTGTCTTCCCATTTGGCATATCTCTAGCCCAACCCACGTTTAGAAGGTGCATGGACAGAGTCCTGGCGTCGGGAGGGCCTTTGCATTCTAAATTATCTAGACGACTGGCTGGTGTGTGCTCGCTCAGAAGAGCAGTGCCGCAACAATGTGGCCCGGCTCTTGGAGCACTAAGGCCTGCGCCTCAACAGGAGGAAGGGCAGGCTTCAGCCAACACAGTCCACAGAGTTCCTGGGCATGTGTTTGGATGCCAGAGCAGGGACTCTATCCCTTACTCCAGTGAGACAGGCCGCCCTCAGGGCTTGCTTGCTGGCACTTTTGCACCTCCAGCCAGTGCTGAGGAACCACCATGTGAGAACAGACAGCACAGTGGCGGCAGCATATATCAACAGGTAAGTTCCCCTAGCCTTGGGAGTGGGCGCATCCCCAGTTCAAGTCCCTGAGTGCGATACATGTGCCGCGTCAGGTAATGTTACAGCGGATCAGCTCTTCAGAGGGGGACCCCTCTCCGGAGAATGGGGCATTGGCTCGAATAATTCTTTCATTGCCTTCAGTGGACCCCCCCCCCCCCCCCCCCCCCCCCCAGCCCTTAGCAGAAAAACTACAGCTTATTTCTCACGACTTTGAAACCCCATACTTAGAAAAAAAGAAGTAAACATTCTAATTTGTTGGGTGGTTTATAACAAAGTGTTGTGTGGTCTGACAACATTTTAATACATAATACTGCTCATAGGCCTACTCATACCGGGTTAGGGTACTTCCTGTTTACGGGGTCTTTAAAGAATATCCACGTCACTGCCCCCGTGGGGGTCAGTCCCCGTACATATGGAATATGTAGGGTGGAGAGAGAGTCTCTCCACTCAGAGCACCTGGGTTACAATGTAACCTTCCGTTATCAGCACACTACTAAACTGCAAATTTGTTTCAGTGAGGCAGGTGCAGACGGCCTGTTATCAGGCATATGCTGTCACTTAACTATCAAGTTTCTTTGGGGAAAATAAAGGCTCACATTCCTTTTATTTTCAGTGGAAAATTATATATCTTAAAGCTGCACTATATAACTTTCCTCTTCTACCCCGGATTTGAACCCGGTTTCCTGCGTGTGCTGAAATGTTATCCTGTGTCTAGGTGAGACATGACCTTTGACACAATCTAAATGTCTCCAAGAATTTTGTAGATTTTGTCCAATCTGTATGGTAGAGTATGGTATTAGTAGTACAATATAACTTACACCATTGGGGTGGTTGAATTTTGTCTCCCTGCTCTTCTATTGAGACACTTAGATTGTGTCAAAGGTCATGTCTCACCTAGACACAGGATCTGACACAAATTTTAACCTGATTGTCAAGATTAAATTTATCACCTGAGTAAGCAGACAGGCTCGACTAGCTCTATGGTAAAAAGGAAAGTTACATAAGGATTTTTTAACAGTGGGAATGCAGTTTTAATGCCACACACGTGCACACGCACGCAAACATACGTGCACATGTTCACAAATATTCATTGTGGGCTCGTTTTATTTCAGTTCAGTTTTAGTTTTAGTTAGGAAAAGACTAGTTTTCGTTTAGTTTTTATTTAGTTTAGTTTGTTCTTTATTTATTCTAAGAAATGCCTTGATATTTTATAGAAGCTAAAAATGTAGCATAATAGAATGCATGTCAAGTCAACATGTTGAAGAATTATGATTTTTTTATTTCCACAGATTACTGCTATTACTGTGTAAACAGTAAATCATCACTTTAGGTCTTCAATGTTTTAGCAAACCACATTGATAGTGACATACTGTATTGCATCGACTAGCTTTTTCTTTCAATTATTATCAGTCCTTCTTCCATCAAACCAGATAAACAATATGCTGTATTTGACTTGAAATGCAAAGCCTATCAAGGTGTGTTTATTAAGTACTATTGTATAATCAAAGAAACATTTAATTGCAACCCTACTCTGCAAACCCTAAAAAGAATACCAGCTGATATGTTTTTGTTTAACAAGTGCAGTTGCATGGGAATTGTAGTTTTTAAATATGTTCATATATTAGAAGTTTGCAGCATCAAACTGTAGGTACCCCAGGGGGCCTTAGGGGATGGGAGACACATATGTACAATCATTTTCTACTTAAACTGCTTGTATTTAGACTGCTAAAGTTAGTCAACAGAGTCATTATCACACCAGAAATGTAATTCCATGTCAAGTGATCAATTATGATATAGCTAGTGATTCATGACAAAATAATCATTGAAACGGCTCGACTTAAACTGCAGTTTAAATATGGTCAATATTTAAGATAATCTGATTGAAGATATTTTGCTTGCTACAGCAGTAGACACATGTTCTCATTTTAACCTCTCATTTGAGGCCAACATTTACCATAACATGCACTTGATGTCCTTGTTCATTTAGAAACGCTTGCTCCTGTGTGTCAACAACAACTCAAGTCTAATCTGATGAAGAAGCTTCAGTATAACTCAACACTTCTGAATGAGCTCTTCACAGAGCCCCACATCACAGATGTCAGGAGTAGAGAGCCCAATAATGAACTTGAGGTCAAACAGATTGAAACAAAGTCCAGCAAGGATACCGGTCTGGTCAGGAAACCATCCACAACAGAAACAACAATCAAATTAGATGACATCTTTAAACCTTTACCTGGACAAGATAGAATCAGAACAGTGATGATGAAGGGAGATGGTGGCATTGGTAAAACAGCCGTAACTCAGAAGTACACTATGGACTGGGCAGAAGACAAAGCCAACAAGGATATCCACTTCATGTTTCCATTCACTTTCCGAGAGCTGAATTTGATGAAGGAGAAACATTTCAGCTTGGTGCAACTTCTCCATCACCTTTTTGGTGAAACCAAGGCAGCGGAAATCTGCACCTTAAAGGGGTCCAAAGTTGCTTTCATCTTCGATGGATTAGATGAATGTAGGATTCCTCTAGACTTCCAGAACAATGAGATTTGGACTGATGTCTTAAAGCCAACCTCAGTAGATGTCCTGCTTACAAACCTCATCCAGGGAAACCTCCTTCCCTCTGCTTGCATCTGGATAACTACACGACCTGCAGCCGCCAATCAGATACCCTCCAAGTATGTTGACAGGGTGACAGAGGTGAAAGGGTTCACTGAAACCCAGATGGAGGAGTACTTCATGAAGAGTTGCAGTGATGAAGAGAAGGCCAGAACAATTGTCGCACACATCAAAACATCACGAAGCCTCCAGACCATGTGTCAGTCTCCACTCTTCTGTTGCATCACTACTACAGTTCTGGAGGACATGTTGAGAACAGCAGAGAAAGGTGTGCTGCCAAAGAACCAGACTGAGATGTTCATCCACTTCATGGTAGTTCAGTCTGAACAGAAGAATGTCAAGTATCATGACAGAGCACAGACACATTCTGACAGGAATCCAGACAATAGTCCGGCCATTCTGTCTTTGGGAAGACTAGCTTTTGAACAGCTGGAAAAAGGCAACCGGATCTTCAGTGAAGCAGATCTTACAGAGTGTGGCATTGATATCAGAGATGCATCAGTGTACTCAGGAGTGTTGACACAGATCTTTAAAGAGGAGCGTGGGTTGAAGGACAAGGTGTTCTTCTTTGTACATCTGAGCATTCAGGAGTTTCTGGCTGCTCTTTATGTCTTCCTCCAATTCGTCAACACTGGTGTCAACCTTCTCTCAGATCCACAGGCATCCAAGCGGCCCAAGTCAAAAAGCCCTAAGATAAATCAACTCTTCAAGAGTGCTGTAGACAAGGCCTTACAGAGTCCAAATGGACACCTAAACATGTTCCTCCGTTTCCTGCTCGGCCTCTCGTTGGAGACAAATCAGACATTCCTACAAAGACTACTGGAACATACAGAAAGTAGTCCACAGACCAATCAGAGTCTATTAGAAAAACTTCCGGAACTAATGAGAAGTAAGGCACAGACCAATCAGGAAACAGTTGACTACATCAAGAATAAAATCAAAGACAACCCCACTATAGAAAGAAGCCTCAATCTGTTCCACTGCCTGAATGAGCTGAATGATCACTCTCTAGAGAAGGAGATACAACAGTACCTGAGGTTAGGGAGTCTCTCCACCGGCAAACTTTCTCCTGCTCAGTGGTCAGCTCTCGTCTTCATGTTGCTGACATCAGAGAAGGAGCTGGACGTATTTGATCTGAAGAAATACTCTGCTTCAGAGGAGGGTCTTTTGAAGCTGCTGCCAGTAGTCGAAGCCTCCAATACAGCTCTGTAGGTGAACTGATAACTGGATACATTTACTATATTAAGTCATCTTTCTTTTACAGATTAGAAAATATACTAAATTGATTTTATCGCTATTGGTTCCTCAGGCTGAGTGGCTGTAACCTCTCAAAGAGAGGCTTTGAGGCAATATCATCTGTTCTCACCTCCAACTCCTCTAGACTGCGAGAGTTGGTTCTGAGCAACTATGATCTGCAGGATTCAGAGCAGCTGCTCTCTGCACTCGGGAGTCCACACTGTAGACTCAAGACACTCAGGTCAGTATTCATGAAACTGAATTAGATGACCATTCATATCCTGACTTAAATACGGATGTGTGTGGAGTTTCCCCTGATGAATTGAGTTGTTGTTTTTTTTATCTCGGGGGTTGGGGGCAACTCCAGTCAATAACAGCTGAAAACAATTAAAAATATGTGAATAGCTTTTTATCATTTATTGCCAGTAGACTTTACTACAGTGTGGAACTATTCACTGTTGACATAATCTAATTTTAACCTCATAACCAGTCTTGGTTACAAAGGACAAATCATGAAACACATGAAATTACCTTAAAAATACAAACATGTCGATTTTATTGCTTGTTCTTTAGGCTGAGTGGCTGTAACCTCTCACAGAAATGGTGTAGGGAGTTATCATCAGCTCTCAGCTCCACTTCCTCTAGTCTGGTAGAATTGGACCTGAGCTACAATGATCTGGATTCATTGAACTTGCTCTCTGCGGGACTATGGGGTCCAAACAGCAAACTGCACACTCTCAGGTCAGTATTCCTGAAGGTGTCCAACAGATGAACATGTATACCCTGACTTAGATACATACAATGGGGGGGGGGGGGGGGGGGGGGGGGGAGTAGGTGTGTCATAGCAGGTGTGTCAGTTATTTTCCATTTCCCACTATGTTATTGTGACAGCCAAACATCCAGAAATGCTACGCGAATGTCAAGGTATGCAATTTCTGTGACTTGGCCGATTATATCATTACTAGGTTAGGGCGGCTATGTGGCCCTCTTATCTATTGTTCGGGCCGAACTATTTAACATATAGACATACAAATTAATAGATGGGGTGAAAATATAACCCCTATTCAATTCATTTTATTATTACACATCTGAAGGTAATGGTACAATCATGAAAATATGAGTAAATAATTACTAATTGAAACATTTGAATATAACATTTAAAGATACATTTGTAAAAGTTGCTCTTTAACACTAGTTACTGTATACATTTAATATGATGTGATCTTTTACAGAAAAACACAAATAAAATGCAAACATTGATTTTATCACTAATGTTCCTTCAGACTGAGTGGCTGTAAGCTTTCAGACAGATGCTGTAAGGAGTTATCATCAGTTCTCAGCTCCAGCTCCTCTAGTCTCACAGAATTGGACCTGAGCAATAATGATTTGCTGGATTCCGGAGTGCAGATGATGTGTGGTGGACTGGGGAGTCCACACTCAAGACTGAAGACACTCAGGTCAATATTCCTGACGCTGTTGAACAGATGACCATTCATATCCTGACAGCATGGAGTTAAATCTGATAACTTTTCTTTTTCTTTTTTTGTGGATTGGTTGATGGTAGACAATAGCTATTGTAAATAATATAAAGTGTATTTAAAACAATTGCTCATTCATGCAAGTCAACAGTGTGGAACTATTCATGTATTTTTGACTATATTACACCAGTGAAGGACAACGATAACATGTGCTCACTTCCACTGAGTCCTCTAATACGAAGTTTGTTGACTTCCAGTGAGCCCACTAATAACTGGATTTATTAAAAATGTTATATGATCTTTCTTTTACAAGAACAAATATATAAAATACAAACATTGATTTCATCACTAATGTTTCTTCAGGCTGAGTGGCTGTAGCCTCTCAGGGAATTGCTGTAAGGAGTTATCATCCGTCCTCAGCTCCAACTCCTCTAGTCTGAGAGAATTGGACCTGAGCAACAATGATTTGCAGGAATCAGATGTGACTCTGCTCTTTAATGGACTGGCAAATCCACAATGTAGACTTGAGACACTCAGGTCAGTATTCCTGAAGCGGTTCAAGATTCAAGAGATGTATTTGTCACACTCATACAAGTGTGTTCAACGAATGACTTTTTATGCTAAGTTAACTTTTTTTGGTGCAGGGACTATAGCTATCGCAAATAATATAAAACATACACAGAATCAAAGTGATAAAAACAGGCAGAACAATTGTATTTGTAGATAACTTTGCCAAACTTGACTTTGGATTTGACCTTGAAAATACACTTTTATTTTCTCCATTGATTTTTATCACTACTGTCTCTTCAGGCTGAGTGGCTGTAAGCTGTCAGAGAGATGCTGTAAGGGGTTATCAGCAGTTCTCAGCTCCAACTCCTCTAGTTTGAGAGAACTAGACCTCAGCAACAACAATTTGCAGAATTCAGGAGTTAAATTTCTCTTTGGTGGACTGGGGAGTCCACATTGTAGAATCAAGACTCTCAGGTGAGTATTCTTGTTCAACAGATGAGCATCGGAAAGGCTAACAATTGCTGTAGTTGTAGGGGGTGGGGGGCACTGACAGTAGTGTGTCAGTGTATAGCTGTGTGCATCTGATATTACTCCCAAGTTAATGGTAAAAATATTATTATTATTATTATTTTTAAAGACAAGGAATAAATAACGTTTAAATGATCATAAGTGATCATTCTTTTACAGAACCAAATGTATTAATGTTAATTTTATCACTAATGTTTCTTCAGACTGAGTGGCTGTGGCCTATCAGAGGGATGCTGTAAGGAGTTATCAACAGTTCTCAGCTCCAACTCCACTAGTTTGAGAGAGCTAGATCTCAGCAACAACGATTTGCAGGATTCAGGCGTGAACCTCATATGTGGTGGACTGGGGAGTTCACACTGTAGACTCGAGACACTCAGGTCAGTATTCCTGAACCAGTTCAACAGATGATCATTGCAAAGGCGGACAATAGTTGTCCTTCTTCACTCACATAAGTGTATTTAGGGCAACATTCCCATTATGTTTCATGATAATTCAGCGATTTTGTCCTCATGTTATTTGCTAAAAGTCAAACAGACAGAATGGTGCAAAAGTAAAAAAAAAAAGGTAAAAGCGTTCAACTGATTTTATCATTACCCCCCAGAGGTAATGATAGAATCATAGAACTTCAGAGAACTTTTTCTCTGTTTTCTAGTCACTGTGAACTGCTTTCAATGTAATCTTTTCTCCTCCTTATTGCCTCTGTTGTAGGAGCTTAAAATGAACCTTGATATTTTATATTTGAAAGTAACAGTTATTTATCAGCATTACACACAATTAACATAAATAATGACAATTATCATAATTAATGTCAATATACTGATGAGAAAACGCATCAATATTGACAGTGAAGTACATAGAAGCTTATGTTTGTATTGACATAACCAGACTCTCTCCCCCCCTTCCCCTGTGTGTGTGTGTGTGTGTGTGTGTGTGTGTGTGTGTGTGTGTGTGTGTGTGTGTGTGTGTGTGTGTGTGTGTGTGTGTGTGTGTGTGTGTGTGTGTGTGTGTGTGTGTGTGTGTGTGTGTGTGTGTGTGTGTGTAGCTTATCAGGCTGTCTCGTCTCAGAAGAAGGCTGTTCTTCTTTGGCCTCAGCTCTGAGCTCCAACCCCTCCCATTTAAGAGAGTTGGACCTGAGCTACAATCAATACAATCAGACAATAGTGGAGATCTTGTCTGCTGGACTGAAGGATCTGAAACTGAAAACTAAGTATGCAGAGACGTGTTGCTACTCAGTGCCAATTTTTTCTAGTGGTTCTCAAAGTGTTTCAAAGGATTTCCAGGGGGTCCCCAGCCAGATTTGTTAATATAGCATCACAATAATGTTTGCCACTTTATCCATATTTTATCATTTGGCTTATCTGGTATTTTTTAAACTAGATTTTCAGGCTACTATGAGGCCTTCAAATCCAGTCCTATATTGCGCTGATCGGAGCAATGGTCATCGAGTTATGGCCATTTGAAATGTTAGAAACCGCTGTAGTGCCCCACATTTTCTTTTAAATACACGTATTGTATATCCCTAAACAGCAGTTGTGCCATGTTTGGTGATGATTGGAGCAACGGTGTGCCTTTGGCCCCCGAGGGACCCTGACGTGGCCTATGGTGTGATTATTGTCATGGTAGACCACTGAACAGTGTTTGTGCCAAGTCATACCTGTGAGACCTTGCGTTTGGGAGGTAGGGGGCAAAGAAATTATCAGACTGGCGGACATATTGTAATTTCACCCACCAGTGGTCGGATCGACTTCCAGCTTTTACCGTTGGACTCCTTGTGCCCAAAAATGGGGGGTAGGAAGAGTCGGGTCTCTACGACCACTTGTCGTAGAAGTTGTCTACGGTGAAGTTGTAGACAGTCCACCCACCCTCTCTGCAAAAATCTGATCTCTACTTGGGGTCCCTGGCGCCCATCTTTTCAGATGGGGGTCTGCGTCCCTTGACACGAAAAGGTTTGAGAACCACTGGTGTAGGGAAATCATACTGTGATGCGGTGTAGTAGTGTTTTAATGTTTATTGTTGTAAAAATCCTTATAAATCATTGTTTCTATTATCAAAGACAATATGCAGGCCTGACTTTGTTTGTCCTCCATCCCCAGTGTCAACCATGGAGGAGTCGAGAGGCTGAAATCTGGTTTGAGGAAGTGTAAGTGTGTATTCTGTTTTATTCATGACTAAATCAAAGCAGCACACATAAAGTTGATGAGATAAGATAAGATAAGAATGTGTCATCTATTAACATTCTATCAACACTGAGTTTATCAAATTAATTTATGTACAGACTATCAACACTGACTATATGAATGAATATGTGTACAGTGCACAAACAGTGAACATTTGAATGTATATACATAGTCTGTCAACAGTCCTTCAACAGTGAGTATTTCTTTGTGTGCGCATGCCTGAATGTGCTTGATGGTTTGTTTGTATACTACACCCACTGAGCATTTTTCGGGCTATTAGACGTCTAAAATCCGTCTAAGGGCTAGTCTAAAACGGAGTTATAATTTGCCTAACAGTGAAGGTTTTTTAGACGTCTAGGCTAAGCCTGGTTGATAAGCAGTTTTTTAAGCGTCTATTTATAGACCGTCTATATTATAGCCGTTGAAATTATATAGACGCTTACAAAACAGATAATCAACGTCTAGTCTAAGCCTAGACGTCTGAAAAACTTTCACGGTTAGACCAATTATAACCCTGTTTTATACAGAGGTCTAATAGCCGACTATGGCTCACTGGGCAAGGACAGATATACATGTAGTCTGTGATAATTAGGCATCATTTTCATATTTGCATGCCAATTTCAGTTTAGATCAGTGCTAGACAAGTGCTAGACAAGTATATGTATATATTTGTTTTTCTTTTATTTTTTGGACAAATGAAAATGCATGATGGCTGTTTTGCTCTCCTGTAAATTGTGTTGCTGTGTATGACCTAAATTATTAGTAGTAGTAGTGTTATATTTGAGTGTAAATAGGTTCTGCTTTGTATCTTGTTTTCTCCATCAGATGCCTGTGAACTCACACTGGACCAAAGCACTCTGAACAGAAGGCTCTCTCTGTCTGAGAAGAACAAAAAGGTGACACGTGTGAAAGAGAAGAAGTCCTATCCTGATCACCCAGACAGATTTGATAAGGAACAGGTTATGTGTAGGGAGGGTCTGACTGGACGCTGTTACTGGGAGGTAGAGTGTAGTGGACTCGTTTCAATCGCAGTGACATACAGAACAATCGACAGGAGAGATCTAGGTGTTGTCAGTCTGTTTGGAAACAATGAGAAGTCCTGGAGTCTGGTACTGGCCATGGATACTGATGGTATCCATCGCAACAGTTACACTGTCCGTCACAATGGGAAGAGTATTGTCCTCCCTGTTCCTCCCTCCTCTGTGTCCAACAGAGTAGGAGTGTATCTGGACTGGCCTGCTGGCACTCTGTCCTTCTACAGCGTCTCTTCTGACACACTAACACACCGGTACACCTACCAGTCCACTTTCACTGAACCCCTCTACCCTGGGTTCTGGTTTGGTTCTGTTGCCTCTGTGTCTCTGTGTCAGTTATAAGATGTAATGTACAATAGCACGGTGAGTCTTGGAGGAACACTCACACTGCTACTGAAATGACAGTTCACTCTGTACAGGATCGCACACTAGGGATGTAAACATGTACACTTGAGAGTGTGAGTGTTTAAAAAGTTAAGCAACAGAGAGAAAAAATGTTTTTCGTTCAGAGCAGAAAGAAAGGGACACCTGTAGCCCCACAAAGAGAGGAAACTGCTAAAAAGAAATGTTGTGCTGATTGCTGTGTTAAATAGAAAAGATAGGTGGAGATGGGGATAATATCATGGTAGATTTGGGAATTGATTGGGATTTAGGAATTGATTGGGAAGAGCCACAGAGAAGGGCCAAAGAGAAAGTATGGGAAACTAAACTACGATAGTTAGAGTACAGCTGTGATCACTTATCAGGATGATGAAAAATGTCTCTGATGATGAATTCTGTATAAAAGCTCTATTATGTAATTTCTTTGTGAATAAAATGTTATTTTGTCCTATCTGTGTGGTGGATTATGCTAATACCATATAATGAACTTGTATTTTGTCTCCCTGCTCTTCTATTGAGATATTTAGATCCTGTGTCTAGGTTGGACATGACCTTTGACACAATCCTGTTTCTAGTTTGACACGAATTTTGACCTGAAGGTTAATATTCAAATTCTCCCCAGAGCAAGCAGGCAGAGACTCAGGTTCAAATCCGGGGTAGAACAGAAAAGTTACATATTGCTTTAGATTTGGATTAGACTTTACAAATTATATTTCATGTGTCAATTGAATCAAATTAGAGCAGCTGATAAAGAAAAATGCAGTGAACACCTTGAATGCTATGTAACATGACGATATTGTCTATACTTACTTTAAACTAAATATAAAAGTTTATTATGTACTAATCAAGTAAGGGGTTAATAGGTATTAGAGCCTGTCTTGTGTAACTATACCAATTGGGCAGCCTACATTTTAGCAGAGCTATTAAAAACAGGAGACATACATGTAGCTATCCTACCCAATAACAGAAAGGTATCTCAAACTCTGAGGATGTCAGACAAAAGTTCAATGTTAGGGGGAAATTATTCATCTCTGAGTGATTTGAAGTGTATTCATTTAGAAATGTTATCTGTACGATTGTATTGGTGGAATCCAGTGGTGGAAAGTAACTAAGTACATTTACTTAAGTAACATTTTGAGGTATTTGTACTTTACTGGAATATTTCCAATTTTCAATACTTTTACTTCTACTCCACTACATCTCAGAGGCAAATATTGTACTTTTACTCCACTACAATTATTTGAAAACTTTAGTTAGTTACTTTTTAGTTTTTGATTATTATTACAATAACATTAATTAACCACTTCAGCCGTATATACATTTCGGCCATTTGAAAATAGACGATCTACAAGCTCACAATGCGTTGCGATTCGACGCATTGTGAGCTTGTAGATCGGCTATTTTCTTGTGAAATGGCATATTCTGCATAATGAGTACTTTCTACTTTTGGTACTTTAAGTACATTTTGACACTTGTACTTTCACTCAAGTACATTTTGAATTCTGGACTTTTACTTGTAACGGAGTACTTCTACATGGCAGTATTGATACCTTTACTTAAGTAAAACATTTTAGTACTCTTCCCACCGCTGGTGGAATCGGGGGTGTGATGTGTTGCAACAAAGCATTGGACCAGACTAGAATGTTAGGGTGGAGAGATGAAGTAAATGAATAAAATGGTGAATAAAAATGAAGTAAAATAGAGAAGCACATGGATTTATCGCCTGGATGCTGAAGACTCAACAACATCCTGAAGATTTAGCCAGGGATCCAGCCTGATTCATTACGTTCGGGTGATCTTTTTTTTTCCATATTAGCACAGTTTATGGATTGTCTGTTTTAATTCGATTGATTTTTATTTTTGTAACAAAATCGGCAACTTAGAGTCACAGTTGGGTGGAAACCTTGTATGTCCAAAACTGTTACATTTCATAAGATTTTAGGGGGGGGGGTGTTCATATGGATCCTGTAGTTATTATTTTAATTACTTTAAAATAAAGTTATTATTTTAAATAATAACTCTAGCTGGGGGGATATTATTTTAAATAATAACCCAGGATCCATTGGAACACTTTTGAAATGAAAAGTATACTATTTCATTGGTTATTTTAGGGGGGGGGGGGGTGTTCCTATGGATCCTGTAGTTATTATTTTAAATACTTTAAAATAAAGTTATTATTTTAAATAATAACTCTAGCTGGGGGGATATTATTTTAAATAATAACCCAGGATCCATTGGAACACTTTTGAAATGAAAAGTATACTATTTCATTGGTTATAAAACCCACAGACGCAATTCTCTCATTTATTCTCTCTTCCAATATTCGCCAACTGTATGCATTGTGAGCTTGTAGATCGGCTAATTGTGCAACTTTTTTTTGTGTGACACTATAGGCTATGCCAATGTAGGGCATTGATTTACAGGAATAAAAACAAGAAAGAAAGAAGAAAAATTAAAACACATACAAAGTTTAAATATGGAGATACGAGGTTTCTGCCCTACAGTATAGGTCAGTGGTTCTCAACCTATTCAGGCCATGAGTGACCCCCCAAAATAATGATATTTGAACTGGAGACCCCCTACCCTGACCAGCACTTGGAATTGTAGGAGTTGAGGCATTATATTTAGTTTGACTTGGTTCCACAGATACATATTGTGAAAATAGCAGATCTACAAGCTCACCACGCCTCGCGTTCCCCTTTCTTATATTATTTACAATGTGGCCAATGTTTGACCAGTTTTTATAGTAGGCTATATTTTGTTGATCACTTTTGATGCAGTAATAGACTTTTTCTTTTCTTTCTTTCTTTTTCTGAGGTATTAAAAAGGTCCTTTAAATTGTCACTTCACTGTCATCTGGGGACCCCTCCCAAATCATTTGGTCCCGACCCACAGGTTGAGAACCATTGGCATAGGCCATAGGCGCCTGTGAGTCTCTTGGCTGAAGACCAGAGGTCAAGTGAAGTTGAACAAGTCAGCGAGAGGCTGTGATGCTGCTGCAGCTGCAGGTTCATTCATTTTCATCCATGTTGTCTCTTGTTCGCCTTTATGTGTGGGAACTGTGAACATATTATACCATATACGAGCTACTGGTGCTCAACACTGGACGTTTTTTAACCGACGAGGTAAGTGAATGGTAAATTAAACGTATTAAGCGCACGTGTGGTGCAGCAGCCTTCGTTGGACGCAGGCAGGCTTGCATGCATGAGCGCAATTACTGCGATGGACGGTGTCGCCTGCGGAGAGAGACGTTGTTGGTTTGTTGTGTAGTAGTAGACCATTTATTTTCGTCAAGCCACGGCGTAGTGCGATGGAGACTATACATTCATTACGCTTTAAGCAACTTCTACTGCTTCAGCAACACGACGTGGTGGTATTTTACTAGCTGTAGAATACAACTCTCGTAGACGTATTTATGATTCTGACGTTTTCAATCTACGAGAGTTGTAGGGTTCACCCCCCATGGACACAGGGACTTTTGGCGCTATGCTCCGTAGACACTCCAAACTGAAACTGAAATTGAAAATAAAGGTGCTTACCCCCACGATCAAAATGTTAACTCTCACTACGGGGCAGTAGTTTAATGTAATAATCCATATCTTTCAATAAAGAAGTGTTTTAATGCCGTCTGTGGCCGATTCTGTTGGAAGTTCCCAATGGGTAGTGACGCGCCCATCTGGTGAAACCCGGAATTACACTCAATGTAAACAGGAAGTAAACGAGGGTGAAAAAATGGCGTTCGGCCACAGACGGCATTAAAACACTTATTTTTTTTTAAAGATATGGATTATTACATTAAACTACTACCCCGTAGCGAGAGTTGACATTTTGGACGGGGGGGTAAGCACCTTTATTTTCAATTTGTTACGGGGTATAGTGCTGAAAGTCCCTGTATACATGGGGGGTGAACCCTACAACTCTCGTATATTGAAAACGTCAGAATCATAAATACGTCTACGAGGGTTGTATTCTACAGCTAGTATTTTACCACTGGTAAAACTCTCAAATTGCTGCAAAACGCCTGTATTGGGCCTATACATCTAAACTGCTTATATAGCCGCTTTAAATACACTTTTGAGGAATCTTTACCTCACTGGAGTATTTCCCATTTTCAGTACTTTTACAACTACTCCATACTCATAGGAAAATATTGTATTATATTTGCGAGGTGTTTTGAGCTTGTAGATCTCAAAAATACTTTTCAAAGTATTTTTTACACATTTGGAAACTTGTGTGAAATTAGACATTCTGCAAAATGAGTACTTTTACTTTTACTACTTAAGTATCATTTAATGCTCGAATACCTTTGTGCTTTTACTCAAGAACATTTTGAATACCGGACTTTTATTTGTAACAGAGTAGTTCTACATTGTAGTATCGGTACTTTCGCTTAAGTAGGCTACAAAATGTGAGTACTTCTTCCACCACTGCCAACTTCAATGAGACAAGTGGTGGGTGCCTGGTGCTCAAAGTGGTGCTCTGGTGCCCTCATGTGGACAACATTGGGAAATGTTTCTTTTTCGTCGTGGGCGGGGCCTTTTTAAAATTCATAATAATACAGTAAAAGTCTTGGGGAACCTAAACTCGCTATGATAAGAGTTGTAAGTTTACACACCGGCTATTTTCAAAAAGACACGTGATAACATGGAAACAAGATTTCACTTTTCTTTAGAGATTATTCTCTAAAGAAAAGAATAAAAAATACACCCGTTGAGTACAGTAGAGTCAGGGTTTATAAAGCATACTTTTACAGTTCTGCACCAGGCCTCGTTGGCGCAGTAGGCAGCGCGTCAGTCTCATAATCTGAAGGTCGTGAGTTCGAGCCTCACACGGGGCAGTATTTTTCCTTTTTTTTGTCATCCGTGGTGACGTTCAGTGGTAGAAAAAATATTCATCTTTTGTACTCAAGTAAAAGTATCAACACTGCAATACAGAAATACCCTATCACAAGTATAAGTCCGGAATTCAAAATGCACTCGAGTTCCAGCTTCATGAATGCCATTGTGCTGTTATAGCCGTGTTATTATATACAGAACTAAAGTGGACGAAATCGAATTGTGTGAGTTGCTGGCTGGTTCCCTTTCACGTGTGATTTTGAATGGTTAATGTGGCATGCGACCTGTGTGAAATAGGTAATAACTGTGTAATAACTGATTTATAAAGTATGCTGAATAGGTAGAGCACCAGGCCCGGCTAGCTCAGTCGGTAGAGCATGAGACTCTTAATCTCAGGGTCGTGGGTTCGAGCCCCACGTTGGGCGCTACCTTTTTCTCTGTTCCTGCTTTGATCCTATAGTCCTAGTGCTGTGCTTTTGTACTATATATGTTCATGCTGGGAATAAGTGTGTGTTTGTAGCCGTGGCTGAAGTTTGGGGAACAACAGACTGTCGTGTTTTCTGTCGTGTGTGTGTGTGTGTGTGTGTGTGTGTGTGTGTGTGTGTGTGTGTGTGTGTGTGTGTGTGTGTGTGTGTGTGTGTGTGTGTGTGTAATCAATTTGTACATATAAGCCTTTATCGCTTAATGTGTACGAAAGTGTGTTGGTTCTGAAAGCAACTGGCAGTGTTGCCAGGTTTGGAGAGAGAAACAAGCAACGTGGTCTCTGAAAACGAGCCCAAAAGAAGCGACTAGGGCTAGAAAAATAGCCGATTTGCAATTTCTTTTTAAAAAGAGAAAACATGGGGAGAATCTTGGCTAGGAAAAGGAATTTTATTTTTAATATGGTTCTCTTTCAAAGTCGTTCTCAAACATTGTCATGGCAAAGACCGTCTTGCCATGATGACAATGTTTGAGAACGACTGGTTTCACAGAAGAATAAGCCCAAAGTCGCTTATAATAAGCGGACATGGCACCACTGGTCTTAAACCCTGCGTCGCTCGTCGCCTAGCAACCTTGGCGGGTCACCACTGTAATCAACATCGCAACAGCAGCTGAGTTGTCTATCGGTATGTGAGTTTAGAGAAGTTGTAATCGAAGCAGCAGAGAAACACTGTCTCATCTCATCTCACGGAATAACAAGCCCAATAGTTCATGAGTTTATATGATCTGAATAACAGCTTAAATAGTTATTATGGCTGCAGCTGCAGCACTAGGTGTTGGAGTCGACCCCACTCCCGTTGTGTTTACTGGGGTGAAGGTAGGCCAGGTTTACAGGACTGATGTCACAGTGACCAATGTGGGGAAAACGTCCAAAACGATCAGACTGGGGAGGCCTGCTGCATCAAAGGTGAGTGAACCTAGTGGCTATACACTCGTCAGCATTGGTGGAATTTTTTTTTAGTAAAAGTATCAATACTGCAATTTAGTGTAGTTTTGGTGTAAAAATCGACTTAAAGTACCAAAAGTAGAAAGTATATTCATTATGCCGAATGTCCCATTTTTTCAAGTTCAAGTTTTCAAAAGTATAAAATGTATAAAAAAATCTTTTGAAAATATCAGATCTACAAGCTTAGATCGGCTATTTTCAAATGGCCGAAATGTATATAGGGCTGAAATGGTTATTGGTTAATATTTTGTAATAATAATCAAAATCTATAAAGTAGAACTAAAGTTTTCAAATCATTGTAGTGGGAGTAAAAGTACAATAGTCATTTCTGAGATGTAGTGGAGTAGAAGTAAAAGTGTTGAGAATTGGAAATACTCCAGTAAAGTAAAAGAAATACCTCAAAATTTACTTAAGTACAGTACTTGAGTAAATGCACTTAGATCCTTTACACCAACACAGTTGCCAAAGATTTCAAAGCAATGTACTCAACTTAAGTTGTTATTTGACGTGCTTTAATGGGGGGCTGTTTATTTGCATTGGTTTTTGTACAAGATTTTAGATAATTATTTATTAAACTGCTGCTACATTGAGGCAAACTGCATATATGTGAGCTGTTGTTGTATTTTTGACCATTATTTGCTATTACTTTTTTTTTATTACAGTCAATATTATTTTGTTTTGTATACAGAACAATAGCTGGTAAATTATTACATGATCAAACCTGATTATGTTTTAATGATTTCCAAATGGTCTGCTTATTGACTATGTGTACGAATACAGGATAGGTGGGCACTAGGGACATCTGGGCACCTTCTTGTTAATGCTCCAAAATGACTGGATATACAGGTTTGGTAGCGATTTAGAAATTACACCTTAATTGTCGAATGTTTAAGCATGCATGTAGTGTATACTTTACTTTAAAACATATTTCCAAATAACACTCTTCCTTGGTGCCCACCTATCCTAGGCTGTTACCATGTGTAGGCTACATTCCTTTGGCCGTCTCCTCTGTTCTTATACAGTCAGTTGTGTCACTACATTGTTTATGTTACCATGTTGCTAACGAGAGGAGAATTCACTGCAAATGCACGTTCTTGTCAGTGACTTGACAGATGTGTGGAAAAAGGGGATTCTGACCATAGCAGGGTTCTTCAACGTTTTCAGGCCAAGGACCCCCTAGCTGAGAGAGAGATGAAGCGGGGACCCCCTCTACATTGTATAAAATTGTGTTTCAGATTAAACTTTTACTTGGTCTGCTCTTTTTTCCCTCTACACCTAAACCTCTTTGCCAAAAATAGCAGATCTGCGAGGTGTTTTGAGCTTGTAGATATGCTATTTTTGGCTAAAGTTCTCCTCAGAAAAGGGATGATAGGGTTCAAGTGGTTAATGTATAAACTAAAAAATCTTATCACACAAACATTTGGCGGCCCCCCTGTAGTAACTCTGAGGACCCCCTAGGCCTAGGGGTCCCGAACCCCCTGTTGAAGACCCCTGGACAATAGGGCTGTCACGATTATGATTTTCTTTTGTCGTTGAACACTGGAGCATGTGAATACAAATTACATTTCTGTTAGGCTTTGAAGTTGCACAGGGCAGATGTGACAAATAACCTAAATATACAAAGAAATGACTGACATATTTAATAAGTACCTTAATATGGAACTTGGTACCCTCACCATGTTTTTAAAACCACACTCAAAACCCACCTTTTCAGACTCGCATTCCCTACATAAAATCCCAAACCCCCCCTTTTGTTTACCTTTCTTTTGAACCTATATTTTAACCTTGTTCTTCCCTATAAAGTTGTTTTTATCTTGCTTCTGTAAAGCGACTTTGAGTATCTAGAAAAGCGCTTTATAAATAGTATGTATTATTAATATTACTTTAACGGAAATTCCGATCTACAAGCTCACAACTCGTCGCACCACGATGCGTTGTAAATATAAATGTTTGCAAATTTTGCACATTTTTCAACATGAAAACGATTAAGACAATTATTTTGCAAAAATAATTGCAATCATCTCAAATAATTGCGTTTAGGCAATTATGTAATAACTGTGACAGGCCTAAATTTTGACTATCAAAGTGTTTTCTTTCTTCTTCCTCTCTCGCTTTCCCTCCCAAAAATAAGCTATTCAAACTCAGGGTCCGTGGCCCCCCAGTGGGTCCCGTAGCTCCTGGCCTGTGTGTAACGGGTACACTGGAGTTCACTGCACAGCGAGAGGAGGGGCTCACAGACCGCATGCTGCTCCGCGTGGACCACCATGACGCCATAGAGGTGCCCATACTGGTGTAAGTATGGCAACCCCCATGTGGCATGTTACTATTACACTGTCTGGTTCTTCTCAACCCATTAAGGCCTGAGGCCAATGCTACAAAATGTCTTCTAAATCCCATGTTGCTATATCGGTGGTTGTCAAACTGATCAAGGACCACCCCAAATGATATCTATCTGGCCGTGGACCAAAATAGCTAAAACAAAATATTTTGTTCCAGGGACCCCCCAGAAGCAAAGATTTGAGTTACAAATGTTTGCTTTAAAAATATATGTATATTCAAAGATTTGCACACATTTACACGATTTTTCAAAAATAGCAGATCTACAAGCTCGTAGTGCGGCACTCGGTGCCGCGCTATGAGCTTGAATATCTGCTATTTTTGAATAGCCAAATAAATCTAAAACGTTCTTAATGGGTTAAAAGACCACCAGTTTGACGCATTAAGACCCTCTAAATCAGTAGGCTATAGTTCTCAAACTTTGTCGTGCCAAGGACCCCCATGTATTTGGCCGTGGAACCCCATCTAAAAGTGTTTTGTGCCAGGGACCCCCAGAAGAGAAGATTTGTGTTAAAAAAAAAAAAATCAAAATTATTAGCAGATGTAGTACAAGCTCACAGTGCAAGCTCACAGCACGGCAAGAAGTGACACGCTGTGAGCTTGTATATGCTGTATATGCTATTTTTGAGAATCACTGTTCTCAATCCTAAGAGTTTTCTGAAAAAAACGTTGTTGCTATATATATATATATACACACACACACACACACACACACACACACACACACACACACACACACACACACACACACACACACACACACACACACACACACACACACACACACCGATGCTTTCCCAGTTTTAATGGGTTGATATGCATTTGGCCAAGGACCCCCATTTGATACAATTTCTTTTAAATCTCTGAGACCCCAATCTGTTCATTTAACTTTGAGGCTAAGGATCCGTTTCGTTCCATTTCCAAGTTAGTCAGGTAACCAGGCATTATTCACTGTGTCCTGTTGTAGTTTAAAAAAAAATCTTGTATTGGACTTGTAAAGTAGTACAAGTGGCAGATAACTTTTTTGCAATCTATCTGACCCCAAAAAAGAAAGGGCAAAAATTTGGCTTAAAGTTGGACCCATATTGGTCTGTTTTTTTTTTACACACAGTTAAATGAATACTCAGACTTTGAACAGAGGTTGTTTCTGCAGGTATCCCCAGTCCTGTTCCCTGCTGATGGACTCGGTTGTAGACTTTGGCTGCGTTGTGGCCAGCAGCAATCTGATCAGCAAACGGCTGCCTTTGACCAATCAGGGAACAGCAGCAGGTAAACCAAGCATCATGATCATATTCTCCAATGGGGCTTTATTTGACATCACATTTTCATTTTCATTTTGCAGGGCCGTAAGGCTACACTGAGTTCATTATGATCCCCATTAGCTGATGCATAACATCAGCTAATCTTCCTGGGGTCCACACATAACTTATACATTACATTAATCCAATAAGACCGGGAACGCGTCTGTGTCATGTTTAGATTTCTTTGGGCTATTCAAAAATAGCAGATGTACAAGCTCATAGCGCGGCACCGAGTGCATGATTTTTAAATCATGAAAATGTGTGCAAATCTTTGAATAAATATATTTTTAAGCGAACATTTGGAACTCAAATCTTTGCTTCTGGGGGATTGTACAAATGTCTTCTAAATCATTTTTTTTAAAAACAATTATGTTGCTATAATATCAGACAGTGGTTCGCAAACTTTTTCATTGTCATTTTGTTCCAGGGACCCCCAGAAGCACAGATTTTAGTTTTAAAAAGTTTGCTTTAAAACATATATGTATATATTCAAAGATTTGCACAAAATGTCAGGATTTAAAAAAAATGCAGATCTACATTTGCTATTTTTGAATATCCAAAGTATAAAATAATGGATAAAGTGGTTACACAGATATGTTCCTGGTTTTAATGGGATAACATTAACATAACATCTGCTGTGTTGATTTATGACATCCTTGAGGGCTCTGACAAAACAACAACATCCACATCACAGTAATGCGTGTATCAAATCCTTGTGAGCTTGCAGATCGGCTATTTTCAAACATGTTAGTACTTTTACTTTTGGTAATTTAAGTATATTTTGATGGCAATACTTTTGTACTTTTACTCAAGTAACATTTTGAACACAGGCCTTTTACTTGTAACAGAGTATTTTATTTATTGCGGTATTGCTACTTTTACTTAAGTAAAATATCTGAGTAGTTCTTCCACCACTGGTTATTATCTAGGAAGGGAATATGAGGTTATTACTTAGATGGTTTCAAGGATGTTACTGTGTCTCCGTGAATGGCCACTAGATGGTGCCATGGCACTATACACAAGCAGAACAACATAGGCCGTAAGATGTTTTTGTGGCAGTATTTGTCTTTAATGCAAAGAAATCCTCGAGGTTCTTTTTATTTTTTCTTCAGACCATGGTTTCAATCTCAAAATATTGAAAATGAAAATTCGGCATATTCTTCACAAACTGAATTTAAAGTATTGCACTCGTTTTGTTCTACTGTCAAGGCCACTAAACCAGACACGGCATTTCTTAATAGAAATTATGTTCATCTAATGACTTCAAATGTAAATGATTCTTATGATGTGTAATGTCTTTTTACATGAGGAGTGCTTTTAATTGGAACGGGTGTTATATGCAGTCATATACATGGGGAAGGAAGTAAAGAAAAAAAATCTGGCCTCCCCGTCGGGGAATTGAACCCCGGTCTCCCGCGTGACAGGCGGGGATACTGACCACTATACTAACGAGGAATGGGCCTGGCACCTGCCCCATTGTGTCCGGTTATAAACATAACTGCTATTACACTGTAGTAACCATGGTGCCCTAGGAACTCATTAGATTATAGACCTTTTCAAAAAAAAATCTGTTTATGTGAAAAATGACTTATAAGTGGATGACTATATATTTGTGTGAGATTGGACATGTTATGCATAAACTGAATACCAGGAATCTCTGTATCCATCTATCTATTTGTGTGCCTGTCTCTTGATATATCTGGATCATAAATACTGACATCATGGATTACTGACGTCATAGACTGGTCTGTTTGTGTTTAACTTACTCTGGAAGTGTCAAACAAGCAAGACGGGGTCTAATCACGGCATGGTTTGTGTGCGTGTGCGTGTGCGTGTGCGTGTGTGCGTGTGTGTGTGTGTGTGTGTGCGTGCGTGTGTGTAGGCATGTTCCAGGTTGAGTGCAATGGAGAGCCATCACTCAGGCTGTCGCCCAGCAGTGGAGTCATCGAGGCTGGAGCTACACAATGGTTGAAAGTAGAACTTTTCACAGACAGACCTAGACGGCTTGACCATGAGGCATTGTAAGGCAGATTCTTTACTTTGTTACTTTATATTCTATTTTAATGTTGATGCACGGACGCACGCGCACGCACACGCACACGCACACGTATAGAGAGATGTGGTCTCCTATCAATTTCCAATTCAAAACATTCAGTGTTAGCAATTCATGAAACTGATTAACCCATAAAGACCGGGAACGCATCTGTGTCATTTTGCTACGAGCTTGTAGATCTGCTATTTTTGAAAAATCTTGAACATTCGTGCTTTGCTTCTGGGGGGTCCCTAGAACAAAATATAGTAATAGTTTTTAGCTGTTCTTATTTTAATGTACCCAGTGTTACTGCGAAACTGGGCCTGACTGGACCTGGCCGATGCTGTGCGGGCCAAAAACGCGCGCGGAGCGCACACACATTTTTTTTACATTAATTAATTATGTACGCACGTGCATGTGGGAGGGACTAGGGAGGGAATTGTTATAGTGTTCCCTCCCAAAAAATCCAGAACACACCACTGGTTGGGGCTGCTAAATTTCAGTCAGACAACTCTTGGATTGGATTAGAATATATATTTATAAGCAAGCTTGAGCATGGATATAGAAAGCATGAGGAAGCATAGTTCTGGCGTCAGGCCTCTGAATCCATTCATTCCCTGTAAGAATAATAACATTTTAATGAATGTTACATGCCAAATAACATTTACAGGGAATGAATTAAACCCCCGTGGGGATCTAGAAACAGAGCCTACAGGTAGGGGTGTGCCGATATATCGTCCCGCGATATATCGCGATACGTTTTCGTGACGATATGTATTGTTTTGAAAAAAAACGTTTTTTTTTTTTTTTTTTTACAATCATAATAATCAGGCATGCAAACAGCCCGAGGTGAAAAGGGTGACAACATGTTGTTGTTTTTTTTCGGGTCAGGTGTCACACTATTGCCCTATTTGGATTCAAAACAGCTATTGTAGCTGAAAAGCTACAAGTTTGCATGTCTGAATAATGCAAAAACAGAATTATTTGTTTGCATTTTCTTTTTTTCTCCCCCATATATTTTCATAGTAAAAAAAGTGTGTATCGTATCGAAATCGTATCGAAGTTGTGAGCCAAATATCGTATTATATCGTTTCGTGAAATTAGTGTATCGGCACACCCCTACCTACAGGTGGATGCCGGGGAGGCGGGTGGGATGACTTTCATGGGCAGCAGCATACAGGTAAGCAGCGAGCAGATCACAGCAGCGGTAGCGAAGCACGTCAGCTCAGCTAGACAGGGAAGCCAGAATGAGCGCAGTACCTTTAACCACCCGATCAGGAGAAAAAGTGCATGTGACTAATAGTCACCTGATCGGATGGCCCAATCCCTTGAGTTTCCTGGCCTGAACTAGCTCCGTAAACTGTGTGCATCATTGCCTGTATATGGCTTTATATATCCTGGCTATTATTTTCACAAGACTCTTTTGAAAGTCGTCCTCTCTCTCTTCTCCTCTCCCGTCCCAGGGTGAAGCTCCACAACGGTCCTGCTGTACCTCTCAACATCAGGGCTGAGGTGGTGGAGCAGTGCCTTGAGCTGTACGACCTCAAGGTAATCCACCAGAGTTCAAACGTAACCCATTAAGACCTGAGGCGATTCTTAAAAATGTTTTCTAAATCCTAACATTTTGAAAAAAAATATAAAAAATATTTTTTTCACGATTTTTCAAAAAATAGCAGATCTACAAGCTCATGGCGCGGCACTCGGTGCCGCGCCATGAGCTTGTAATATCTGCTATTTTTTAATAGCCAAAGAAATCTTAAGTGACTTAAAGGGTTAAGTTTTCATGTTGAGCACATGGAGCCTGACAGCGTTCAGATATACGTAATATATCGCTGTTGTCGGGCAGAAGCCTCTTATCTCCATATGCAAACCTTTTGTGTTTTTTTCATAATTTAATGCCCTATTCGAGCGTACTACTAACACAAAAGCATTAAAAGTAGCAGATCCATAAGCTTGAAATGTGTTTTATCTGCTACTTTATTTGTATCTTTAATTTGAATCCTGAAAAGTAACAGTTTTGGACATATAAGGTTTCCACCTGACAGACGATTATGCTGTTTTATATTTACAAAGCTTTGGTGAATCCTTGATTGTGATATAGGGTCAATTATGGAAGTCTGTGATTGAAATCCCAGGGCCTGCTTTTTAGTTATTGACAATTCATTAAGTAGCTGTGTAATAAGTAGGATATTGTACAGTATGCATCAACATGCTACAGTATGTTGATGAATTGAATACATAGGACCACAATGGAAACAAAGTCCCCAGGACCTTTTTTTATGTTATCCTTTTAGCCTTAATGTCTGACTGTACCATGAGCTGTTTCTGACTAATCAAGTATTCAATCAATCAAATCAAAGCCTCATATATCAAAGCCTTAATATATTTGACCTTATATTGCGCTATTCATCGTCATACTCAGGGACGTGCACAGATAGACTCTAGGTGGTGCTAGAGCACCTGCCCTTTGCCCTCTTGACCAGAAGTGCCCTTTTTTCAGTTTACAGCAGGGGTCTTCAACAGGGGGTCCTCAGAGTTACTACAGGGGGTCCGCCAAATCTTTATGTGATATGATTTTTCTTTTTACCATAACCACTCGAAACCTAGCATCCCTTTTCTGAGGAGAACTTTAGCCAAAAATAGCAGATCTACAAGCTCACAACACCTCGCAGCGCGAGGCGTTCTGGGCTTGTAGATCGGCTATTTTTGGCAAAGAGGTATAGGTGTACAGGGAAAAAGAGTAGACCAAGTAAACAAAAAAATAATAATTTGCTTGAGCACCTGCCCCTCAAAATGTCTGTGCACGCCACTGGTCATACTTATTAATAATAGTAACTCTTGGTTCTTATTTTACAGGGCCGTGCTTTGCCTCTGGTGCAGTTTGGGCCTGTCTACTTCGGGACGTCCAGTGTGGAGCATGTGGTTCTGAGGAACAATGGGCCGCAGGTCTGTGACTGGGTCAGCCTGCTGCAGAAGACTGCTGCAGGCACCGAGGTGGTGAGTGGATGAGGAGAAAAGGCTGATGTACACCAGTGGTTCTCGAAAAATGTTTTATTTTAAGGACCCCCGGTTTGGTATTGTATGCCAGTGGTTCTCAACCTGTGGGTCGGGACCCCCAGGGCCAATGATCTGGGGGGGGGCAGATGATTGGCATTAAGCCAGATGATTGGCTTAATGTGCAACTTTGTTTTCTCACTCAGCACTTAACAAACCAACATACAGTCTAAGTGCAGGGGTACATCTGCACATTTATGAAGTGACAATTTAAGGACTTTAAAGACATTTTTAATACCTCTAAAGTCACAATTAACACATTGACTGCCAATCGCGTAGATCTACGCGAACCTATTTAAAGCCGCAGCGTGCCAATCGCGTAGATCTACGCGAAGTGGTCTTTTTTGTATTTTACATTAGATTAAGTCATTACCTACATTGTCAAGAAATTTCATCCATCTAGACCACAGAAAAGTTGTAAAATTTCATGATCTGGTCAAGTGATCACATAAAAGTTGTTATTACAAAACACTAAAGTCACATAAAGTCAGTAATCTGCTCATATAAACCCAAAAGTTTGATCCAGCAGCAAGTGGCTGCAGGCTGTGCTCAGTGAGAGGGCAAGTACCTGTGGAAAACGTGATGATCCGTGTGAACGAGCCAGCATGCTTGTGGTGTGCACGAGCATGCTGGCTCGTGCACGAGGAAGCTGGCTCGTGCACGAGGAAGACCCAAAACACATCAGCCAAGTGATCCGAGGTCGCCTTTACACAGAAGTTTATACACATCTGCGTGAGATCTGAGGCTTTGGGGCATTGTGTTGTATGTGCGCGGGGCTGAACTATTCCTGACCACATCAGCCGAGACACAGAAGTTTACAAAGAGCTGCTGTGAGATCAAAGGCTAGACATCGTGCTCCTATGTGCACGCACTGTTCCACACACACACACACACACACACACACACACACACACACACACACACACACACACACACACACACACCGTAGGCAGGACAGACGGTAAGCTTTCCACGCGCACGTTACCAGCAGCAGCTGTGATGTGATCGTCGCCATCATGTTTAGAAAACAAAGAAAAAAAGAAAACACTCACCATGGATCTTGATTTTGGACGCGCGCACCGAGTCATTGGATAGAGTTGTAGGCCTATTTCTTCATAAATGAAGAAAAGATATTGTGGATAGATCCGTGTTGGAGATGACGGTAGGCTGAGCTAGACTTGCCACTCGCGTAGATCCGTTGGATCATCATGCCTACAGTCATGTCGCTCGCCAATGTCGCCATTGCGTGTCTGTGTGCGCGCGCGCGCACCCGATGCCCCAAAAACTTTAAATCGGGGCCGCGCTAATCCCTCGTTCTTTCTTGCGTTGGATAGAGAGGGCGTGGAGGTATACATAATATAAGGTGGAAGTTAGGCGAAGGTTTAGGGCAGTAGATCGGCGATATAGTATAAAATCAGGTGGAAATAGAGAGGAGATATATATATATATATATATATATATAGGTGGAAATAGAGAGGAGTAGTATAGTTTATTGTGAGAGAGTAGACTATATTCAGTATGCCAAAGCGCATGGCAAGCGCAAACAAATCAGCGGTTCGGCTGATCCATGCCAGCCCACGTTGGATCGCTTCCTCCGGGGACCGAGTGCAGCCCCAGCACCACCGAAGCCTCCAGTGGTGGTTTGAACTGGACCCTCCGGCGGGCGGGTGGGTCGCGGCTGTCGGACAGGACGACAACCGGGACCCACCCGGGCGCCGGAGTTCGAGGAGATCGGTGCCCGTCCTTCAACACCCCCTCCCCCCCCTGATAGCGAGCATGAGTTCGACGGGGCGGCTTCCTCTAGTGATCCCTCCCGCGATGCCTGGCAGCCATCTCCGAGACGTTCACCTCCTCATTTTCCCATTGGTAAGCACACATTCAATGTTTTATCGTCTTTTATTTGTTACATATAGTTGATTCAATGTAGAAAACTAGCGACTGTGTGTGAGACGTAGCCAGTGTTGCCAGGTCTGCTTATTTTATCGCTATGAGCTTGTATATCTGCTATAACTTATAAGCCACACTGGGCTGGGCTTGTTTCTCTGTAAGGCTGCTTGTAAATCATAGTGGCTGAGCTTGTAGATCGGCTATTTTCAGATATATAGGTTTGAAGTGCTCTGTGCTCATGTGGCCTATAGTCGGCTAGTCGCTACTTGTGGGCTCGTTTTCATAGACCTGGTTGCTTATTTCTCTCCCACAACCTGGCAACGCTAAACTGCATGGCCCGTTTCTCTCGGTGTCTGTGGTTCTCAACATGTGGGTCGGGGCCACAGCGGAGCTCACAACAACGCGACGCGTTGTCGCGATCTGCTTGTAGATCAGATAACGACAATGTTTAGGTTTTATTGATATATTGTGGTGCTATAAAAAAAAATAGCAGATCTACAAGCTTTTGAGCTTGGAGATCTGCTATTTTATTCTGCCTTTTTGAAGGGGGGAAATGGCAGTGCTGACCCCCCCATCAAAAGCCTCAGTCCAGGTTTAGGACACAACAACCAATTTGATCATTTTTGTTGATGTTTTCCTGACCTAGAACTGAACCCCCAATGTCTTTCATCTTGCCATCTTGCCACTTTCAAAAAGCAGGTCATGATGAGGTCATGTCAACATAGCGTTTGAAAAATTCACCAGTAACATGTAAAAAAAAAAAAAGCTAAAACCTTACACAGCAACGGTAAATATTCTCTCATATTTATGTATATATATGCATGCATGTGATCTATGATAATGCTAAATGCCTAAATTGATCTCATGTACATAATATTGATCAAGTATTTTTTTTATTTATTCTATCAGGGCCAGACATGGGTGGGCCTGGACCGTCACCCGTACCGCCACCTGGAACTCTGGAACTACTGCTGTCGGATGAGCTGCTCCAGGAAATCTGCCACCAGACCAACCTGTATGCGGGTCAGAAGGCTCCCAGTGATCGGCAATACGCCAGAGGAAATGCCTGGAAAAAAGACAATCAGCTGACAGTGACAGAGCTGAAGAACTTTCTTGGCCTCTTCTTCCTCACTGTGAATCTGGCGTCTTCCTGGTGAAGTGGTAATAGGCCAGGTTTTGGTCCATGTAGGTGTTGTACTGCACCGCGCACACTGGCTTTTGAACGTCCACTCTGTCACTGTTGCCTTTCTGCCTCTTGTTCACGGTCACCATCTCATCCTGGTGGCACGTGTTGATCATCGTGACGATTTTGCTCTCCTTGGCTCGCCAGGCCGTCACCATCTGTAGTTGGGTAGTTATATTTAGTTTGAAATGACTTGCACTTTGTAGTGAAACGGCCGTTGTGGTGACTGCTGATGGTTGACCCGAGGCCCAGCTTAGCCTTGGTCACGGCCTTGATGACAGGTGGCTGCCCTCTATTGCATCGGAGCGTACTGCACACGTGGGTCCCTTTCCCCAGAAGTTCAAGGCACGAGTCCACCGAGTTATAAAGGTTGTCCATGTAGAGACGATACCTGTGCCCTACAAGGTCACACAGCAGGAAGGTCACTGTCTCACGCAGGGTAGACTTGTTGATTCCACCACAGCACGGCTTCATGTGGTAGAGGTACCCCGTCTGAGAATCGCACAGTATGTAGGATTTAATTCCATACTTGATCGGTTTCTGTTATGTGGGTTGTAGACCTTGAAGGACAGGCGCCCACACCAGGACAGCATGCCCTCGTCAATGCTGATGTGCTGGCTTGGCAGGAACATCTCCTGGAACTTCAGCGTCAAGTACGTCAACACTGGGCGGATCTTCCACAGCAGGTCTTTCTCTTTAGGGTCAAGGGGCTGGGGGGTATTGTTGTCTGTGAAGTGGAGGTAGGACCAGATCAGCTGGTACCGGTTCCGTGCCATGACCTTGCTGAAGTAGGGAGTTGCCAGGGGCTCACCAGTGGTCCAATACATGGCAATATCAGGCTTCACACAGATCCCAGATAGTTATATTTAGTGAAGCGGCTGCTACTGCCACTAGAACCTGCCACTTTTCTATTTATAGGCAGAGATGTTATTTGTATTTATTTATTTTGCACTGATTGCACCATTTATTGATGTTGAACTTTGAATGATTATTATTTACCTGCAAACCCCACTCACCATGCACTGCACATTGTGAAAAAAAAGCTGATCTAGAAGTTACGCTCAGTAAAAGTTTGTAGATATGCTATTTGTTGCTATGAATACAGGTGTAGCTTGAGATTGTGGGGCAAAAAGTTGACCAATGTATTGATGTTGCACTTTGAACTTTGAATCATTATTATTTATTATTATTTGATGTATATAACTGGAGTTGAAAAATTGTTTGAATAGTAAAAACTTGTTCAACCTGCCACTTTTCTATTTTGGATTTATAGGCAGAGATTTTATTTGTATTTATTTATTTTGCACTAATTGCACCATTTATTGATGTTGAACTTTGAATTATTATTATTTATTTTATTATACAGTAAAAAAGAAAAAAAGACTGAAAATAGTCACTTCAGTGTTCATTTTCATTCACTTTGGAGTGAAACAGAGCGATAAATGTACAATCTATAGCATATTTCTTTTATAAACAAATATTGTTTACATGACTGATGTCAATGACTGTCAATGAAGGCGCAAAATAAATGTCAAAGACTTTTGAAATCATTTTATGCATCTAAAGTGTGTCCTTTTACTAAAACCCTCATAACTCTGAATCTAAAGAAAAAGGTCTTTTTTTGGTGAAACCAAGCTGTATTCAACTACCTCTAGCTAAAGAACGGAACATGCTATCAACTCACTTTTTTTTCAGATGAAAGAAGAGATTCTAAGCTTTGTTTTGAGATATTCCATTTGTTTATAGTCATAACACAAAATGTTCTGTGAGCCCTAGAATATGAGTCAGAATGGTCAAAATTCCTGGCACTGGCTGATCCTGCTATAGAAAAACCTCTGGCAGTCAATGTGTTAAAGACCACTACTGTGTCAAAAGTAAGAAACAAACTATGCTATAAAGATGGTCAAAAATTGGCCAAATTTTCAAACATTACCTTAGAAAGAGGCAAACATTTTCAAAATAGCCAATCTACATGCTCACAATGCCTCGAAACACGAGGCATTGTGAGCTTGTAGATCGGCTATTTTCACAACTTTTATCTGCGGAATGCGAGACAATTAAATGCCTCAACTGCAAGTGCTTGTCAGGGTGGGTGGGGGGGGTGGGGGGGGGCAGTTCAAATATGATTATTTTGGGGGGTCGCGGCCTGAAAAGGCTGAAAACCACTGCTGTATGCCATGGACCAAGGGTCCATTTGGTTGGTTCCATTTGTACACTCCCAGAGTTACAGACCGGTAAGGAACCATTTGGTTTCTATCGATCAATCATTTAGCTAAGGTACACCCTGGAACCCCCTCAAGGACCCCTGGGGGTCCCTGGACCCCACTTGAAGAACCATCGACGTACACTAGGTTGTGTGTTATACACACAAGCTTAGGGCTTGTGTTATATTGACACTACCAGAAGATTCTATTTTCTGTCCTTTAATTTTTCTATATTTTATGAATATGTAATCTGATTTCCGTCTGTTATCTGATTTTGTTTATAACAAAATATATTAGACTTTCACACGATGCATCATTAGCACAACCTGTATTACGTTGGTTCTCAAAGTGGGGTCCGGGGACTCCCAGGGGTCCTTGAGGGAGTTCCAGGGGGTCCCCAGCTAAATAATGGCTAGTTAGGAACCAAATGGACCCTAACGGGTCCATTTGGTTCCATTTGTACACTCTCAGAGTTAAATTAACATTGATTTTACAATCAAAATTGGGGTCCCAGAGATAGAAATTAAATGGGGGTCCGCTATAAATGCATGTCAAACTGGGGGTCCTTGAAATTAAAATGGTTGAGAATCACTGCTTGAGCAGTAAAAATCTTCTTTTATGGGGGTCCCTGGCATATCTTTTCAAATGAGGGTCCACGGGCTAATAAGTGTCAATTCGGGGGTCCTTGACATGAAACAGTTGTAGAACCACTGCTGTATTGGTCAGTGTTGGTTGTTTGTTTCTCTGTCTATGCTCTAGTGTCTGATAGCAAAACTGATTAGGAAACATTCACTGTCATACTTATGTGTTACGACAAGTAAAGCATCCAACAACATAATATGACAACTGACTCCGTCATTCTGCGTGTTCTTCATTAAGTCAAAATGACCAACGGTTGTTGTTAAAGGCCACGGACCTCCGGTTGAGCACAGACGCCGCCCTGCTGGTGAGGTCGGAGAAGTGCAGCCTGGCCACACAAGACGCCTCCCATGTGCTGGCGTGTGTTCCCAGCCAGGGAACGTTAGGACCGTATAATGAGACCACCCTCACTTTATGCTTTAGCCCTGACTGCAGAAGGTAAGCTGTGTGTGTGCATCTGTGTCTAATAGATATTTTGAATGGTCAATGTAGACAGTTCCAGGAAAAAAACTAAAACAAAGGAGAAAAAAAAAAGTGTGTTCTCCCCGTCGGGGAATCGAACCCCGGTCTCCCGCGTGACAGGCGGGGATACTTACCACTATACTAACGAGGAGGAACTATGTAAGGAATTCGATATTAGGGTTTAAAAAGATAAACCCAGGTTATTACTGTGTAATAACTGTGTAATAACTGTATACTCTTGATTGATTGATTGAATACTTAATTAGCACGTTGCAAAAGAAAAATCACAGGAGATTGCGTTCCCGTTCTGAATGGGTTAATCTGTCCTGTGACATTTGTACCCCTTCTGTCTCAAACGTTCAACTGAAGTACACCCTATGAGTACATGTTTTACTCATGTTTTAATTGCGGCTGAAAAGGGTAGGCTACACATATAGTGAACAATTTACAACTTTAAGTCTCACTTTGCACTCAGTCTGACACTGCTATTACAATTATAAGTCATTAAAACCACATTTTTAGACAGAATATATTTAAAAGAAAATCAAATTTTCCACCACAATTGTGTGAACCCCCTGGCAGTGCTGGTTCACAAAACAACCGGTTGAGAACCCCTGTCCTACATTATAGCATGTTTCAAATGTTAACCAATGCTTTGTTTAACCTTTAGTCAACTATCTAATCTACATAAAATGTTTTTCTATCAGGAGCGCTACTAAGAAGAAAAGTGCTGGCACAGCCACTCGACAAGACTACTCTCTCTTCCTGCTGTTTGAGTGTGTGGGGACAAAGCATGGCTTCACTCCTCACAACGGTAATCTCACATATACTCACATTACATATCAGTTAATTTATCCAGTTGTAGCTCTGAGAGCTACATGTGTAACCAAATGGACCCTTATGGCAGTAGTTCTCAAACCTTGTCGTGCCAAGGACCCCCATCTGAATTGTTTTTGTGCCAGGGACAAGACCAGAAGAAAAAAAATCTAAATTAAACATATTTACAAACGCTTACGATAAGATTTTTCGAAAATGTTCAAAAATAGCAGATGTTCGAAGTGACACACTGTGAGCTTGTACATCTGGCTATTTTTTGAATAGCCAACGTATACATGGATAAAGCGGTTAAAATGGTTGGTCTCCAGCAAAAGTAGTTAACATAGCATTACAATCGTTTTAACCACTTTATCCATTTATATATTGACTATTCCAAAATAGCAGATGTACAAGCTCACAGCGTGTGTGGCGCACTGCGAGCTTGTACAATCTTGAAAGTATTGGAACATTTTACATCAACAGCAATTACAACATAGCGCAGCACTCAGTGCCGCGCTATGAGCTTGTATCTGCTATTTTTGAGTAGAAATGCTTAAAAACCCCAAAAGAGCTAAAGCTGTCTCCTCTTTCCTCTCTAGGTGGAAGGAGTGTCGAGTTGGCTGTGACTGGAACGGGGTTACCCGTGTCCGTGGTGCCCCATCCCACGCAACGCTTCAGCTTCCCCACGTGTCTGAAGGGCCAGCGCGTGGACCTGCTCTGCGTGCTGCGGAACCCGGGGCCTCTGCTCCCCGCTGCCTTCCGTTTTCGCAAGGCGGCCCACTTCATCACAGAACCCTCTGCAGGCACCATCGCCCCTGGACAGTGCCAGGTAGCGACAGTGGTGTAAAGTAACTAAGTACATTTACTTGAGTACTGTACTTAAGTACAATTTTGAGGTATTTGTACTTTACTTGAGTATTTCCAATTTTCAATACTTTTACTTCTACTCCACTACATCTCAGAGGCAAATATTGTACTTTTACTCCACTACATTTATTTGAAAACTTTAGTTACTAGTTACTTTTCAGATGTAAACTATGATATAATGAAACACACATTAACCACTTTAGCTCTATTTTATACATAGGCTATTTGAAAATAGCAGATCTACAAGCTCACAACGCGTCGCATCGCGACGCGTTGTGAGCTTGTAGATCGGCTATTTTCAAATATTTAGTACTTTTACTTTTGATACTTTAAGTACATTTTGATGCCAATACTTTTGTACTTTTACTCAAGTACATTTTGAATTCTGGACTTTTACTTGTATCAGAGTATTTTTATATTGCAGTATTGGTACTTTTACTTAAGTAAAGAATGTGAGTACTTTTTCCACCACTGGGTAGCGAAGGCTGTCGATGATGATTATTGAATGAATGAATGAATGAATGAATGGTTTATTTTCTGTCTTTGTTCACAGCAAATCAAAACAAACGTGTGTGGACTTAGAAAAGGAAAAAATCATTCTCACAAATGTACATATCCAACCAACTCACACACCAAATCCAAATTCAATGACCGAAAAAAAGTAATAGGTTGAAGCACAATGCTTATTCTTTGCCTATGAGTTATTACTTTTTCTTGTGGGGGGATTTTGGGATGTTTTTTCTTCAAAGTAATCCGCAATAATTAGGAAAAATACATTAATAGTAAAATTTAAAATTAAAAGGTAAAAGTAAATTAAAAAACATATGCAGTAAAAAATATATCTAGAAGCAATAGTACATAATTATGTTTGGGCAATAATTATAATAATTGGGTGTGTATAATAATAATAATAATAATAATATATTTTCTAATAACCAGTGATCACTTGCATGCGCGAACGCATGTGCGCACACATAGATGGACTGAATGCACTGCCACAGGCCAGGCAAGCAAATAAATAAGTCGAGGAGCCAGCCTTGTACATGCAAACAAAAGCCAAGTATTGTTCTTATTTCATAAAAGCAAATATTAACCCTTTAAGATCTGGAACGCATCTGTGTCACTTTTTCATTGGGATATTCAAAAATAGCAGATATACAAGCTCATAGCGCGGCACCGAGTGCCGCGCTATGAGCTTGTAGATCTGCTATTTTTGAAAAATCTAATTTTTTTTTAGCAAATCTTGAGATTTGAGTTACAAAAGCGAACATTTGTAACTCAAATCTTTGCTTCTGGGGGATTCAACAGTTTTTGATGAGCTTGTATATCTGCTATTTTTGAATAGCCAATGTGTAAAATAATGAATTTTTAGCTCAAATCAAGAAGTGACACAGATGCGTCTCCAGGTCGTAAAGGGTTAATCCACTGTGGAGGTGTCCCTGTATGGGGTTGTCCTTGTATGCGTTTGCTACTCCATCTGTTTTCCTTGGTTCCAGGACGTAGTGCTGTCATTCGCCGCCCGTCAGTTGGGGAGGTTCCATGTGCGGCAGAAGCTGGACATCCTAGGTCGGGTTTTCCGTCCTAAGAGCGATGACGGAACCGATGACATCACTGAACTCCGCCTTCGCAGCTTCCACACCATCACGCTACACCTTTCTGCTGTCTGTCGCCCCGAGACCACCCACCCAGAGCCCAGACTAAACCCTGGTACACACAGGAGGAAAAAAAACTCAAAAAAGTATTGAGATTAACCACGTAGCTGTGTCATTTTAAGATTTCTTTCAAAAATAGAACATTAAAAAAAAAAAGCAGATATACAAGCTCATAGCACAGCACTGAGTGCCGCGCTACGAGCTTGTAGATCTATTTGTGTCGTGTGGTGCAAATCTTTGAATGCATATATATTTTTGAAACAATTTTATTTAACTCAAACCTTTGCTTCTGGGGGGGGTCCCTGGAACAAAATTTTGAGATGGGTGGGTCCGCGGCCAAATACATATCACATTTTTTTTAAACTGTTAAAATTTAGAAGCCATTTGTAGAATCCCCAGAAGCAAAGAATTGAGTTACAAATGTTCGCTTAAAAGAATATATATTTGCAAAAACGTTTTTTCTAACTAGAAAAGGTGCTCCTCGGAGCACTGCCAGACCCCTAGTGGTTGAAATCTGAATGGCCGGACTTCACATGACATGTGTGCAGAGGAAAAGAGGGACAGACCAACCGACAAAGCCTCCTTTAGGCCGACCCCTTGGGTCTGGCAAAAATAGCAGATATACAAGCTATATCTGCTATTTTTGAATAGCCAAAGAAATCTTAAAATGACACAGATGCGTCTTAATGGGTTAAAGGAAGACATCTACAATCTGACTGTATGTGATACTGTAGCTACACAAATGCTCGAAGTAATGCTGCTCAAAAGGGGTTGTGCACCGCAGACCATAACCCTGAGTTATGAGATTCCCAAACCGCTCATTTCTCATGCACAAATCTCATATCCAGATTATATTTGAAGATACAATATACATTCAGAATTCTGGCCAAATCTGTCACTTCTAAATAATTAAAGATTGCCGTCAGGGTTGCCAGATCTGCTTAATATAATTTCCCCGCAAGATTTTATTGTTATTTTCAAATGGCTGATGTACATGTTAAAGTGCTCATGTGGCCCATAGTCGCTTCTTTTGGGCTGGTTTTCCTAGACCTGGTTGCTTGTTTCTCTCACAGAATCTGGCAACACTGATTGTCGTACATCCATACTTTGCCGCTACAAATGTTTCAGTTTAGCTTCATTCGGCTTCAGCCCTGGTTTTTGATTGGCTGTTTCCTCAACAGGCCTCACGCCTGGGACGGCGCCTCACGTTCGCTCTGCTGACCTGGCTCGCTGCAGAGGGACGGTGCGCGCCGCCGTCGTCAACGCGGCCAAAACGTACCTCCTTCACACACACGGCAGGTCAAAGAAGCGCGGCTCGGACGAGGGGGACACGTTTGTGGCGTTTCCTAACGATCGCGCTGCCAGCCTCCGGCCTTCCTCTCCACATAAACAGTACAGGTAGATGTCATCCAGACGCACGCAGTATGCATGCACACATGTCTCTGTGTGTGTGTGTGTGTGTGTGTGTATACTGTAGGTAGCTCTCCGCCAAACAGCAGTGGTGGGAACAGTACTCAACTGTTTTACTTAAGTAAAAGTATCAATACTGCAATGCAGAAGTACTCCGTTACAAGTAATAGTCCGGAATTATAAGTTTACTTGAGTGAAAGTACAAAAGTATTGGTATCAAAATGTACTTAAAGTACCAAAAGTAAAAGTGCTTGAAAATAGCAGATCTACAAGCTCACAACGCGTCGCGATGCGACGCGTTGTGAGCTTGTAGATCGGCTATTTTCAAATAGCCTAGGTATGAAATAGGGCTAAAGTGGTTAATGCATGTTTTATAATGTAATAATGTATATCTGCAAAGTAACTAGTAACTTAAGTTGTCAAATAATTGTAGCGGAGTAAAAGTACAATATTTGCCTCTGAGATGTAGTGGAGTAGAAGTAAAAGTATAGACAATTGGAAATACTCCAGTAGAGTAAAAGCACCTCAAAATTGTTGCTTAAGGACAGCCCTTGAGTAAATGCACTTAGTTACTTTACACCACTGCCAAGCAGACTACTACAGATTACTACAGACTGGCTGTCGAAAGAAGCCGGGAGATCAGTTGGTTGGAAGGTGTGAAAAAAGTTGCCGAATGCATCCGAGAGCCGACACCAACAGATGGCTACTATGGTGCTAAAAGCCCGTTGCTATCTGACGGTCGGCGCTCGATCGATGCTTCCCTACAACTTGCGAACCCTACTTGACAGTGTACCCTGCCGCCCAATCAACGGCAGATTTTCGGCAACAGGCGGGTTTCCAACATTTACCGCCGCTGAGGTTGGTGCGGTGGAGAGCTACCTTATGACACAGACAGACAGACAGACAGACAGACAGACAGACAGACATTTATATACGCATTTATTTTTGTATAGTGACTTGGATGATTCGTGTTTAGGTACGTTTGTGCTGTCCATTGAGATATGTGTGCGGGTGAATGGTAGAATCAGCCTTCCTCCACAACTGACTGTGAAAAAAGAGCACGTCCAAAATGTTCTGAGCACAAACTAATCCATGACTTATAAGTAACACTTTTTTGTGAGTTTTTGTCTGTTTGTCAGTATTTGTTTTAAATTGTTTAGAATGTGATGTTTGATGTTGTATCTATACTCTAGACCAGTGGTTCTCAACCTTTCCAGGCTGTGGCACCCCAAAATAATCAGTTTAGTTGTGAGCTTGCAGATCGGCTATTTTCACAATATTTGCCTCTTTCTTGTATTATTTGACAATTTGTCCAATGTTTGATAAGTTTTTATAGTATAGTTTTTGATTACTTTTGATGCAATAATGGTCTTTTTTATTTTATTTTTAAGGTATTATAAAGGTCTTAAAAGTCCGTAAATTGTCACTTCACTGTCATCTGGGGACCCCCCCCCTCCAACTAAAATCATGTGGGGACCCCCCTGGTCAGGTTGGGAACCACTGCTCTAGACAGAGTTTTCGGGGGTTGGGGTCCAGTTCTAGACATCCAGTAGTATAGTGTCTGTTGGTGAGTTCTAGGACATCTCTTGCAGACGACTATAGAGGGGAAGAAGCATCTGTTACCTTGACGTGTGCTTCCCTTCCAGGACCATTTTCACCGGCGTTGGTCGTTACCGCTACGTGGACCCAGACTACGCCTTCACTGAGGATGAAGAGGGGCAGAGACACAAACACAGACAGATGTACCTGGACTTCATTGCACAGCTCAGACACACACGACTGCAGAGGACCGCGGCCAGGTACACGTCACATTATGCACCAATAAGCTTAATATTCAGTGAAAATAGAAGAGAGAAAAGAAAAAGAAATAATTAGTGGTATCGCTCTTCTCAACATCCAGGTCCATGGGTGACAAACAGCATGCAAAGTCGAATAATCATGTATAAACAATTAAGTACGAAATGATAAAAATGCTGATTATGCAATACACTCGAATAATATCTGTTACTATGTTTCTGTTTTTTGTTGTTTAATTTTATTTTTTTTTCTCTTGTTTGCTTTTTTCTATGTACCTGGCTTTTGTTTTGTTACGTATTATTATTATCACTGTTATTATGGCTATTATCATTAATGTTATTAGTTAAGTATTTTTGTTATTAGTATTATCATTTGTTATTGATTCTTTTTCCTTTTTCTTATGTAAAATAACTGAGGGTATGATGAAATGATAAATTAAGAGAACAAAAAGACAAAGAGAGAAGAAAAACAGTTAACTTGTATTTGTGCTGGGGGGAAAGGAATGGGGTAACGAAATGTTTTTAATGTTGAAAACCAAGTAAAAAGATATATATAAAAAAATATATATATATTCAGTGAAAATAGCAGATCTACAAGCTCACATTGCATCACAACGTCGTTTGTAGATCGGCTAATTTCAATGAAGAGATTTGGTGTAGAGGGAAAAAAGGAGCGGCACGATAGATCCCCGGGGGACCCCAGTCAACAAAATATGCAAGGTTTAAGTGGTTAAAGATTAGAACTGATTCAAATAATCTGAGATTAAGGGGAAGACTATTGCACAGACTGACAATTCTTCAGCCTAATCTAATCTTTGGCACTACCAAGAGCTCTTGGTTTAGAGACCACAGGAATTTCAGATTGCTTTAAAGGTTGAGTAGTTCACTGATGTAATCAGGGACATAACCGTGAAATGCTTTGTAGTGCATGTTATTAAAATGACATCTTGAGACACATAAAGTGCAAGAATCCTTAAAGTTATTTATATGCATTGAGAACACTTAAAAGGTAGGGTAAGTGATTTACTTTGGTTAAAATAAGTGTTAAATAGCTCTATATTCTGATGACACTCATTGCTATAGAGTGTTTGTTCAGTAAAAGGAGTCTCCCAATATCTCTCCAGCTCTTTATCAAACAGAAAAAGCATTTTCAGTGCTCTCTCCTGATTGGCTTACATTTTTTCACATACCTGAAAATGTACTATACGATCTGCTAAAGAGCTGGAAAGACCCCTGTGACCGAACACACACTCTGTAGCAATGATTACTATCAGAATGTAGTACTTTAACAAAAAATGTATATATACCAAAAAAATATCACTTACCCTACCTTTTAAAGTGGTTCAAATGGAAAAGTGACAGCCTTGTCAGTGGGATGGGTTTTGCATAAAGATGAGTGGCTGAATACTACCTGTGGTCTCACACGATAGCTTGGTGACTTTCTAAACCAGTGGTTTTCAACCTTTTTCATGCCAAGGACCCCTAAATTGATATACAATTGGCCGCGGACCCCCATTTGAAAATGTTTCGTGCCAGGGACCCCCAGAAGCAAAGATATCAGTTAATTTTCGCTTAAAAAATATATATGTATTCAAAGATATGCACTCTTTTTCAAGGTTTTTCAAAAATAGCAGATCTACAAGCTCATAGCGCGCTATGAGCTTGTAGATCTGCTATTTTTGAATAGCCAAAGCTAAGAGGTTAAAAATGATTGTGACGTTATGTAAACTAATTTTGCTGGTGACCCCCCTGGTACTCCCTCAAGGACCACTGGTGGTCCCCGGACCACTGGTTGAAAACCACTGTTTTAAACCTATAGTGAATGATAAAAAAAAACGTTTGAAATCACAAAAGAAAAGATAAGCAGTAGTGTAACTACTGTATGTGGTTTGTGGTTGCTATAGACACCAGGGGCAAGTTGAGGACGAGGTGGACATCGGAATTGTTCCGGCCCGGGGGCTGCTCCCGCCTCATCTCCACCTCGGCGACTTGGACCTCAGCACGGCAGCGGAGATACAGGAACTCTGTGACAGCCACAGTACCCTGGTGGCCAACAGCAGTGGTCCTCTGGCTAAAGCATCTATCACTGGGCAGGTTAGCAACAGCCAGGTAAGTTCCAAGATGGTGGTAACCAGGCAGCACCTGCAATACTATACTTACAACCAACTATCCCCTCAGTCACCTTGTATGCCTTTAAGTGTGCTGTTCTGTACATTTGAAGCTCAGTTAAAGGGATATTTGTCTCCGCCAGGCCGAAAGGCATAGCGAGAGAGTATGTTTTACCCCCTGTCCGTCCGTCCTTCTGTCTGTGAATAGCTAATCTCCGGCACCGTTGGCCCGGTCGCTGCGAAACTGTGCACACACACTCCCTGGATGCCAATTCAGAACCTCTGGCCCAAATGTTTCACTTGGGCCTGTTACAGCGCCACCAGGAGGCCGATTTGTGCGAAACCCATTTACTCCTACAGATTTTATCCAAACGTCATGCAAATCGGTACGCAGTATCTCTATAGTCATGTGATCAACACAGGATCTGTCCGATTTTCCATATTTCATAGGAGACCTGTGCTCCAAGGAGCGCTTCTTCTAGTTCACTTTCAAACTTTTTTTGAAGTGTACTTGGGCTTTTGTGAACACCCCAGACAGTTTTTGAGTTGCTTGATTCAGTACTTCATTTTAACAGACAGGCCCCCTTCCTATACAAACCTATTGTAACTTCAAACTCCATGTTAGATGTTAGATTCATTGAAAACACCCGTCCTTGGTTCAGGTGATTGATATTGTCCTTCTAATGCGTGAGGAGACTGTGTTTTCTCAATTACTTTTTTCAAGTACTAAGCACTTGTGCGTAGTATTTAGCAATTTTAAGAAGAAAAAAAGAGAGAGGGGTTTAATTACTTTTCCATTACATATCGCTACACTTGGCTTATGGATAAATGTGTGTAATCTCTGTGTTCATGTCAAGGTGCGGGTTTGTCCATATACATTGTATTTGTTCAAATACAATGTTCATGTATTTGCCAGAGAATCACTGGGTTTACTTCATATCCATAATAATACATTTTTCCCTTAAAGAAATTTAGGGAAAAAAATCCTTCTCACAGATTAAATTATTTTGCTATATAGTTACTGTATCGATTTTAAATCGTTAATAATCTGCTGATACCTACCAGGGAACGTAGAGTTCTGTGTCATCACTTCATTCATGTATACTTTAATTGTGTTTGTGTGACTAGCCAAGACATATTCCTTGTACTGCATGTGTGAATCTGGTTCTAGGTGACAGAGGAGGTGAACGTCGTTCCTTCAACCTGCCAGGAAGTACAAGACTGCAAGAGGGCTCTCACACCTTGGGAGCTTTACCAAGTGGTCATTGGTGAGGTCTAGTGCTATGTCCATCACTCATTGTCAAGGCTGGGAACTGTTTGAAATGTTTCCGGACTGATCACTGTGAAAATACTGATATTCTCCTGAGACATTGTTTAAATAGCAGCCACAGGTTCTTTCATGAAGTCAACCATTTGCGTTTAACAAAATCTAATCTCAAAATCTAAATTTAATCTCATAATGTACTCACCAGTGCCAACGTTTTATTGTTGATTTTTGTTTTTTTTCACGTCGCCATAGACCTTGTTAAAATCCTTAAAATTGAGCCGTGCACTGTTTGCAGACATCTGCCTGCTTCTACCACTGAAGAATACGTGTCAAACGGTGCCTCCATGTTGTAGTTAGAACGGTTTATGTTAAACAGTGATCGACGAGGAGAAGAAAACAACAAGGAGAAAATTGAGTTTCAGTTTCGTCATTAGAATGAAGGCTGACGGCATCGGCAAAACCGGAATCCCAAATAAGGGCTTTCCGGTGGTGTTACAATTAAATGGTCCGTGTAGAAAATTGAAAAAAGGTTGTTTTTTTTGAAAAAAAGGAAAAAGCACCACGGCCCGTAGGCTACGGGGATCGGCGCTTTACAGTTGGATTTATCGGCCCGGCGGGTACAGTGTTAAGGACGCAATGACACCTTTTCTGTTTTTTGGGGTTTTCGGGCCTAAAAGTATGGTAATCGGGCCTGCCGGCAATAGGTGCCCTTTTTAAATTCCAGCCCCTGCCTCTCCAAATCCCTCTGCACGTCCCTGGTGTCAAGCCACAGATATCACAATTAAATTAAATGTGTGTGTGTGAGGTGGTGCAAAGAGCCTCAAACTACTGTATCTCCCCCCGCCCCCAACCAGGCCCCTTGATGGTGGATCTCGGCATGGTGTGTGTGCAGTCGGTGTGCGTCCAGAGGCTTGAGCTGGTCAACCAGCTGTCTACAAGTGTCTGGGTGCAGCTCCAGGTGAACTGTCCCGAGCTTCGGCGGACCTCGCCCGTCTCCCACGTCCTGCCGCCGCGGTCGCGCGCCTCGCTGCCCCTCATGTTTCAGAGCAACACGCTGGGCCTCTTCCACAGGTCGGTTACTAGAGTTGTTGCCGAAAAGCTGCCGATACCGCCTAAAACACTGGTCTCGGTATCGGCGACTATGCCAGTCTATGCCGATCCGATAGCATGGTGTTAAATCTTAGCATAGCACAATGCAACCAAAATCACATTCAAGTTTAACTAATGTCTGTCTGACTTTTACTCCACTACAATTATTCAACAGCTTTAGTTACTTTGCAGATTTGGATTATTATCACAAAACATACATTAACCACTTTAGTCCTATATATATTTCAGCCATTTGAAAATAGCAGATCTACAAGCTCACGCTGCGTCGCGATGGGACGCAGTGGGAGCTTGTAGATCTGCTATTTGCAACAGATTTGTCCACATTTTTAACCTGTGAAATTGGACATTCTGCACAAATGAGTACTTTTACTTTCACTTGTACTTGTAACAGAGTATATCTACATTGCAGCATTGATACTTTTACTTAAGTAAAGCATGTGAGAACTTATTCCATCACTGTTAGTGCCCACTCTTCTTGTGTCCAGTGGAAACACCATCAATGATAGTAGAACCAAGCAGTTTGTTTGTTTGTTTGTTTGTGTGTTTGTGTACCTCAGGACCGTCTCGTACACGGTGAACCAGCAGCACCCTGGCCAGGTGGTGGTCCGCGCCCAGGTGGTCCCCGTGGCTCTGGAACTGTCCACCGGCCACCTGGTGCTGGGCCCCAGCTCGGCCCTGATGCTGGCCCAGTCCGAATACAGGAGCACCGTCACCCTGAAGAACCGCCGCAATCACCCCGCGGACTTCACCTGGAAACCGCTGGTCACCGACAGAGGCGTCCTGTTCTCCATGCGGCCTGCTGCAGGTTAGCACGCTTTAGCTTTAGATCAGGGGTCTTCAACAGGGGCTCCGGGACCCCTAGGGGGTCCTCAGAGCTACTATAGGGGGTCCGCCAAATCTTTGTGTGATAGGATTTCGTTTTTTTTTAACCACTTGAACCCTAGAATTCCTTTTCTGAGGGGAACATTAGCCGAAAATAGCCGATCTACAAGCTCACAACGCCTCGCGCTGCGAGGCGTTGAGAGCTTGTAGATCGGCTATTTTTGGCAAAGAGGCTATAGGTGTAGAGGGAAAAAATAGCAGACTAAGTAAAAAAAAAGCTTTAATCTGAAACACAATTTTATACAATATAGAGTAGGGGGTCCCTGCTTCATCTCTCTCTCAGCTAGGGGGTCCTTGGCCTGAAAACGTTGAAGACCCCTGCTTTAGATCATTTAGATGTTTTTTTTACTGTGTGTGTGAGTGTGTGTGTGTGTGTGTGTGTGTGTGTGTGTGTGTGTGTGTGTGTGTGTGTGTGTGTGTGTGTGTGTGTGTGTGTGTGTGTGTGTGTGTGTGTGTGTGTGTGTGTGTGTGTGTGTGTGTGTGTGTGAGTGTAAAACATATTCCAGGTGGAAAACATGTTTATAGAAAGGCATCAAAAGAAGAATGTTACGAAAATTGTTATACATTACTTTTTCACCCGAGCATAACCACATGATCTCTAGTTTCCCTATTCTGGGGCAAACATTCAATGAAACTAGCCGGTCCACAAGCTGAAGAGATTTTGTGTAGAAGGGGGAAAAAAAAAGAAGCGGACCAAGTTTATAGACCCCTGGGGGACTTTGGTCAACAAAGTGAAAAGCGTTAAATTGCTGAACTGTTCTGTGTGTGTGTGTGTGTGTGTGTGTGTGTGTGTGTGTGTGTGTGTGTGTGTGTGTGTGTGTGTGTGTGTGTGTGTGTGTGTGTGTGTGTGTGTGTGTGTGTGTGTGTGTGTGTGTGTGTGTGTGTGTGTGTGTGTGTGTGTGTGTGTGTGTGTGTGTGTGTGTGTGTGTTGTGTGTTCTCCCCAGGCACAGTGGAGGCGTGCAGAGAGTTAGACTGTGAGGTGGTGTGGCAGCCCTCCTTCTCCTCGCCTCTAGAGGGACACTTTGACCTGTGCGTCCATAATGGCAGCGTCCAGCGCCTGCACTGCGTGACCAAGGTCTGCCACTCATTCATTCATTAACCCTTCAAGACGAGGGAACGCATCTCTTGTCATTTTAAGATTTCTTTGACTATTCAAAAATAGCAGATCTACAAGCTCATACATTTGCTTTCCCTTCATCAAAAAACGTGGCTGCTGAGCTGAAATAGAGAAGGGATTCTCTTAAGTGTTTTTGATTGATTGAATAATTAATTAACAGTTTGCAAAAAAAGTAGTACAGAGGTAAAGTTATACAATAATTCTAAAAGAATAATACAAAAAGCCCTGAGGGCTTGTTTCAGTGTGATGTAACTGTGCAAATAAAAGTGAGATTAGATAAATGCTAGTGATTGTAATTTATTTTTGCATACGTTTTACAATTATATACTGTGTGTGTGTGTGTGTGTGTGTGTGTGTGTGTGTGTGTGTGTGTGTGTGTGTGTGTGTGTGTGTGTGTTTGTGTGAGACTGTGTGTGAGACTGTGTGTGACTGTGTGTATGTGACTGTGTGTGTGTGTGTCAGGTTGGGTTGAGCAAAGTCCAGCTGTCAGAGAGACATGTGATGTTTGGCTCTGTGGCTCTAAACGTCCCCTCTGTGAGGACCTCCGTCTTACACAACACTGGCCTCAACCACGCCTACTACCAGGTTAACACACACACACACACACACACACACACACACACACACACACACACACACACACAGATCAGGAGTCTGTTCTATGTGATTGTGTATGTTATGGTTAGTGAAGCCAGCGAGATAGACTTGCTTCATAGCATGGGGCCCAGTTCACTCACACTCATGGTACGTGTGTGTGTGTGTGTGTGTGTGTGTGTGTGTGTGTGTGTGTGTGTGTGTGTGTGTGTGTGTGTGTGTGTGTGTGTGTGTGTGTGTGTGTGTGTGTGTGTGTGTGTGTGTGTGTGTTAGGTGCTGGATGTGTGTCCTCTCCCAGGCATGTGTGTGTCTCCATCAGAGGGGCTGGTACCAGTGGGGGGGCAGGCAGTGCTGAACATTCATTTCAACCCGGATGCCGTCATCAAGTTTGACACCAGAGTGGAGGTGTGTGTGTGGGCGAGTGTGTGTGTACATTTCATGAAGAGATAGTTACATTCACATGCTTAAATGTAATCATGTGTGTGTGTGTGTGTGTGTGTGTGTGTGTGTGTGTGTGTGTGTGTGTGTGTGTGTGTGTGTGTGTGTGTGTGTGTGTGCTTGTCTGTGTGTGTGTGTGTGTGTGTGTGTGTGCGTGGGCATTCAACAGCAGAGCAGGAGTCAGGTGTGAGTGTTGTTGACCTCCAGAGCCACCAGACAGTCAACTGTTCCCTGGACTTCTACCCCACAGAGGTGAGACAGACAGACAGACAGACAGACAGACAGACAGACAGCTATTTGCTTTAAAATTGTAAACTGTAGAGAGAGGTCGATATTTCGACATTTGATTCTGTCAAAAAATATATTTGAATAGCCTATTTAATTATATTATATGCTATATTTAATAAATACCATTTTTCTTTTGCAGTTTTCAAATATTCTTTGACGCAAAATGAAAAATGTTATGGTCATGGATTCACCAGGCGCCTGGATGGCTTGGTTCCAGGCTTAAATAATGAACATAAATATTTTTGGAAATCTCTATGGCAGTGGGTTCTCAAACGTTTTCATGCCAAGGACCCCCAAAATTATATGTATTTGGCTGCGGACCCCCATCTCAAATACGTTGTTCCAGGGACCCCCAGAAGCACAGATTTGAGTTACAAATGTTCGCTTAAAAATATGTATATATTCAAAGGTTTGCACAACTGTTCACAAGTAAAAAAAAAAATAGCAGATCTGCAAGCTCATAGCGCGGCACTCGGTGCCGCGCTATGACCTTGTAGATCTGCTATTTTTGAATAGCCGAAGTATAAACTTTGAGAACCAATGCTCTATGGGCTGAATGAATGGGCTTTCTATCCGTGGAACCACAAAACAGCCGCCACTGCTATGCTCTGTTCTCTTGTTGACGACCCCTCATGTGCGTCCGTCTGTCTGTCTGTCTGTCTGTCTGTCTGTCTGTCTGTCTGTCTGTCTGTCTGCCTGGCCCTCCCTGCAGGTGGCAGGTTATGACTTCATCCTGCCGGTGACGGTCAACGGTGTGAGCTGTCTCTCCTCCTCCCCTCCTCCTCCCTCTCCACTACCCGCCTCCTCCACCGCCCCCTCCCTCGCTCCCCGCTCCCCTACTTCTTCTTCCTCCGTCTCTCCATGGTCTGTCTGCCGCGGTGGCAGGCACATCGTCACGCCGCGGCCCCGGCCCCTGCGCGTTCCCATGGAGCCGTGTCACGTGCAAGCCACAGGTCAGCTCAATTCAATTCAAACAACTTTATTGTCCTTTCGGAACTTCGTTTGTGCAGTGGTTAAAAAGACAAACATACATATAGTCAATACATATATACCTATGTCACTATAAAAGACACAAAGTACATTTAAAACTACTACTTAAAAGCATGATAAAACTTAAAAGCATGGAAAAAAATCACACCTGTGTGAAGGTAGCGGCGCCTTTGATACATTTTGTCATCAATAAGTGTTTAAATGTGTTTATAGCCACGTGTCACGTGAAGCTTGACCAATCACTTTGTTGACGTGTCTGACCAATCAGAACGTTGACGCAAAAGCCAGGTATAGAGGGCTAATATCCGCTCTATACCTAAAGGTATAGAGCGGCTAGCGCCGCTAAAAAATCACACCCTGTGTGAAGTGAGTGGTGCCTTGCTTAGCTTGGCTAACATGTTCAATCAGCCAAGCTAACATGTCCAATGTTAGCTTGGCTGATGGCACTGATGTCACTTTGAAACATGTAAACAATGTTTCAAAGTGACACACCTATTTTTAGGGCTCTATTTCGTCATGCGTCTCGCTAGCCAATCAAAGCACACCCTTTCAACATGTCACGTGATGCTTGACCAATGTTAGCTTGGTGGACACACGGACATACAGACATACATACGGACACACAGACAAAGCCACGTATAGGAGTGGTTGCCTTCAGCACCACGCAAAAACAATATGTTATATTGCAACCTATGTGTTAGCGTGTTCACTACTAGCGTCCATCAGGTGGAATAGTCCAACGTGCTTGAGGGGGGGGGGGGGGGGGCTCCACCAGACCTAGATGTTCAGCAGTCTGATGGAGGTAGGTACAAAGCTATATGAGCCCCTTTTTTGTGAGTTTCGAAGCTCTGTAACGACGGCCTGAGGGCATCAGTTTGTAGTGAGTGTGAAGTGTGTGTGTATCCTCCACTATTTGAGAGGCCTTCTTTACTGTCCGTTTCTTGTGGATGCCGCTGAGTGGCTCCTGGTTCTTTCCCAATGATCTTGCCACTGATCTTAACAACCCTGTCGAGAGGTTTCCGGTTGATGTCAGCTCAGTGGTTCCCAAACCTTTTAGCTCAAGCCCCAAAATTAGCCCATTGAGGCCTGAGGTTCCGATTCTACAAATGTCCTCTAAATCAGTTTTTTGAAAAAACATATGTTGCTATGTCAGTGGTTCTCAAAATGGTTCATGTCAAGGACCCCCAAAATGTATATGTATTTGGTCGCGGACCCCCATCTCAAAATCAAAGTTGTTCCAGGGACCCCCCAGCAGCAAAGATTTGAGTTACACATGTTCGCTTTAAAAATATATATATTCAAAGATTTGCACACATTTTCACAATCTTTCAAAAATAGCAGATCTACAAGCTCGTAGCGCGGCACTCGTGCCGCGCTATGAGCTTGTATATCTGCTATTTTTGAATAGCCAAAGTGTAAAATAATGCTTTTTAGCTCAAATGAAAAAGTGACAGAACAGATGCGTTCCAGATCTACAAGCTTGCAGATCTGCTATTTTCACTACTTCTTAAACCTTTTTCTTTTATTTAACCCATTAAGCCCGACGACGCATCTGTGTCATGACTCATTTATGATTTGAGCTAAAAAGCATTATTTTACACTTTGGCTATTCAAAAGTAGCAGATCGAGTGCAGCGCTACGAGCTTGTAGATCTGCTATTTTTTGAAAAATCATGAAAATGATCTTTGAATATATATATTTTTTAAAGCGAACATTTGTAACTGTTTTATTGCCTATACCTTTCATTATTATTGTTAGTCTATGACCAATGCTCTTTTCTTTGTCCATGCAGTGCTGTGCGCTCCTTTGGAAATGTCCCCCTCTAGCCTCAAGTTCCATGTGGAACCTCTGGCACCACAGTCTACCTTTACTCAGGTATTTGGTCCTTTTCCTCCCATCTTCCATGCTGTTCTTTCTTCCATCCTCCTTAATTTCACGTTATTCATAGCAATGTTCCCTCATCCCTTCCGTTCCTAATTTGCATTCCAATTATCTCCCTAATCTTCGAAATCTTCGTACAGTCCCATCTTTCTTCTCTATCCAGGTACTGGTTTCTTTAGTATGCACCAGTAATCAGCCGCATAAACCGGTTGATTACAAGCGTGTGCATTCCTTTGCTGTGGGAGCTAGTATTAATCTCCTAAAGCAGGGGTTTTCAACAGGGGGTCCGGGACCCCTAGGGGGTCCTCAGAGTTACTACAGGGGGTCCGCCAAATCTTTGTGTGATATGATTTTTTTTTACCTTAACCATTTGAACCCTAGCATCCCTTTTATGAGGAGAACTTTAGCCAAACATAGCAGATCTACAAGCTCACAACGCCTCGCGCTGCGAGGCGTTGTGAGCTTGTAGATCTGCTATGTTTGGCAAAGAGCTATCGGTGTAGAGGGAAAAAAGAGCAGACCAAGTAAACAAAAAAAGTTGAATCTGAAACACAATTTCATACAATATAGAGGGGGTCCCTGCTTCATCTCTCTCTCAGCTAGGGGGTCCTTGGGCTGAAAACGTTGTCCTAAAGACTCACCTATATAAAATAAATGTAGAGAAAAATCTAATCTCTCTTTTCTCCCGCTCTCCCTCTCTCTCTCCCTCTCTCTCTCTCCAGACAGTGGAGCTGAAGGCAGCGTGTGTAGACAGCGTGTGTTGGCAGAGTGTTGCGTCATGTGGTCACAGTGTGTGCTGGCGGTTGGACGGCGGCGGCGGCAGCAGCAGAGAGGAGCAGATGATCACGGTGTGTCCGGCGTCAGGGAGGCTGGAGGCCGGACAGTGTGTCCGCCTGGCCGTCAGCCTGAGGCCCAGCGCTGTCAACAACACGGGTACAACAAACACACTTTGATGTCATGATTTGGTTTGGACACCAATCATGATCGATGTCATGATTGGTGTCCAGGGGTCACCGCCATGCTGGCTTGTGGCCTATTTTTGCCATGGACATACAAAATGAGTGGACAATAATATTACCAGAAACACATAAATGTGTGCAAATCAAAGATTTGCACACATTTTCTAGCTAAAAAAAAAATAGATCTACAAGCTTGTAGATCTGCTATGTTTTTTAATAGAATTCATTTAGACACTTAAGCTCAGAAATAACCAGACCGTTAATGAACCATTTACCATTTATTAAACCACTAGAGTTTCGGGGGGCTACGCCCCCCTCAACCCCAGCCGCGCACGGGGCCCAGCGTGGGTGCGTGTATATTGGGGTACCCAAATCGCCGGAGTAAAAGTGTCCAAAAGGAAAAAAAAAAAAAAATTTGGAAAAAATGTTAATAGTGATTGTTACTTTGGTGGTCCGCGGACCCCCTGGTGGTCCGCCGACCCCTGTAAGTGTTGGGACCCCCGGGGACCCCCCTGGAACATGGCGGACCCCTTCGGCAGTTTTTTTTTTTTTCATGCACGGTTTGCTTGTTTCTGTCGCTTGTTTTTTAAAACCTGGCAGCAAACTTGGCAACCCGACTGACATCACTGACCTATCCTTGGTATTTGTACTTCCGGGTTGCATAATGATGACATCACTGTCGAGTCCTGTGGTGTCATGAACCTAGGCAGGTTTGTTTACCAGATTACCCTGGGCAGCGTGCTGTGCTGTGGCCGACTGGCCGTGGCTGTTTGTTTTTGTGTTTGGGATGAACATGGCACGTGAAGGACGGACATATTGTGATCGAGACATGAGTGAAGTGAAAGTAACGGCCTGGGTGGAACAAAGGAGGTACGTAAGAAGGGGGGGGGGTTGAAGCAAAGGAGCTGTGTGTGTGGTGTTGTGGAGGACATGGGCAGAGTGCAATGGCGGCCGCTCGCGTTGTTTCGGCGAAACCCGTCGCCGTGCGGTGTCGGGTTGCGCGGTGGAAAAGGTGTAGTGAGCAATGAGATGTCCCCTACGCGACGCGTAAATTCAGCGCGGCCGCCGTGGCGAGTCAGTTGGCGACATGTGGTCTGGCGTTGCGTTGTTTATTCGATAACAGAGCTGTGGGGTGTCCGCACCGAGGGTGCGGAAGTCGCTCGCCATTTATATAGTTAGATAACCCATATATGCAATGACATTGCATTCACGTTTGGTGGTGTGACTCATGTGATATACAGATTCCTGTGCAAACATGTCACAGATCTTCAATCACAAATCCCCAGAGCAGAGCATAAAATACAGTTTTACAAAACATTGAACCTTCAATGCATAATTAAACAACCACAATCATAGTACGATCCATAGACACACAGTACAATACACAGAATCATAGAACCACAGTACAAACACAGAATCAACCTTTAACAATAATAACTAGAAGCCACGGGGAGGAGGCCGGGGAGGTGGAGGAAATTTGAAAACAAGCAGCTGTACACACCGCTTAGACAGCGAAGCACGTAGACTGAACAGAAAACAGAGGCTGCTTAAATGAACCGCCCGAGTTGCACTGTGGGTATGAGGGCGTCAGTAATTAGCTTGGAGCGAATGAGAATGACAAGAGGTTGAACATACTGACTTAAAGGAGTACGACTGTATAACTGATAGCGAATGGGGGGGGGGGGGTCCGGAGAGTGTGAATGTAGTACATAAACATTCTGCCTTCCGCGTCTACATGAACTATCGTTGCACTGAATTTCATTTAGAAGTGTGTGACAGAGTCACCCGGCTGGCCCTGCTCCTCTACCTGGGGGAGGAGAAGGAGGAGGGAGGCCAGAGGAGGGGCACAAGGGAGGAGAAAGGTCACCTCCCCTACAGGGAGCTGGACGTCACCGTCTTCCTCCACCTCCCCACCCTCACCATCGTGCCCTCCTCCCCAGTCCTCACCCCAACGCCTCTGGATAGAAGCACTACGGCCACCCTCACCCTGTTGGCTTCGGGGTATCCTAGGTATGCACGCACGCACAATTTTTTAAGTATTTGTACTTTACTTGAGTATTTGTAATACTTTTACTTCTACTCCACTACATCTCGGATCCAAATATTGTACTTTTACTCCACTGCATTTATTTGAAAACTTGAGTTACTTGTTACTTTGTAGATTTGGATTATTATTACAAAACATACATGAACCACTTCAGCCCTATATACATTTCGGCCATTTGAAAATAGCAGATCTATAAGCTCACAATGTGTCGGAGCTTGTAGATCTGCTATTTTCAAAAGTTTTTTAGCGGTGCCAACCGCTCTACACTTGACTTTGTCCGTATGTCCGTCCGTCCGTCCGTCCGTCCGTCCGTCCGTCCGGATGAGCACGGGATGAGCACGGCAAAGAAGCAACACATACAAACACACGCACACACACACACACACACACACACACACACACACACACACACACACACACACACACACACACACACACACACACGGACTTGGAGATTGCCTATGCCATCTCTCCTCTCATTGGCCACACGTGCCACTGGATATCAAAGAGCGGTCCAGGGACCCCCAGCGTATGAGCACGGGATGAGCACGGGATTTTAAACAGCTATAACTCCAGTTTCCAGCATGCCACCAAGTCCAAATTCAGTATGTGGCCTTAGACCACCAATAGGGACGAGCATGCATTGCTGAAGCCCCGCCCCCTCTGTCCAGGGACCCCCCACCAATAGGGACGAACTGAAATGAGTTAAGCCCCGCCCCAAAGGCACCGCTTCCTTCACACAGGGTGTGATTTTTTTTTTTGAAAACTTGTGAAATGGGACATTCTGCATAATGAGTACTTTTACTTTCTGTATTCTAAGTACACTTTTATGCCAATACTTTTGTACTTTTACTCAAGTAAATTTTGAATTCCGGACTGTTTTATTTTGTAATGGAGTATTTCTACATTGCAGTATCGATACTTTTACCAAGTAAAACATTTGAGCACTTTTCCCACCACTGACAAAAACACACCATGTGATGTCTGTGCTGTCGTTCAAAACAATGAAGTCCCTGTCCTACCCCCTGCCAACCTCTCTCTCTCTCTCTCTCTCTGTTACGGTCAGTGGGACCATTGTGTCGGTGGAGGTGGAGGACGTGGAGGTGGAGGACGGAAGGAAGTTGAACCCTGTCTCGGTCACCTTTCCCCGGGGCAACGCCATCCCTGGGCCGACCCCGCGGCTCCTCCAGGTACAGGTCCTGTTGTTTAGGGTTATAAACAGACGTTATGGTCGTCACTACTCTACGGCGTATGTTTATGTCTATTAACCCTTTAAGACCTGGAGAAGCGTCTGTGTCACTTTTTGATTTGAGCTAAAAAGCATTATTTTACACTTTTGGCTATTCAAAAATAGCAGATCTACAAGCTCATAGCGCGGCACCGAGTGCCGCGCTATGAGCTTGTAGATCTGCTATTTTTGAAAAATCTACCAAATGTGTGCACATTAATATATTTGTATTCTTTTAAAGCAAACATTTCTAACTCAAATCTGTGAATCTGAGACTTTTACGATCCCCCCCCCCCCCAAGGCTCAGACTGCCGCGGACGATTTTGACGACTTGCACATGGATTTGCGCACATTTTCATGATTTTTCAAACATAGATCTACAAGCTCGAGCTTGTATATCTGCTATTTTTGAATAGCCAAAGAAATCTAAAAATTACACGGATGCGTTTCCCGGATTGAATGGGTTAAGCAATTCATCTGGGGACCCCCCAAAAATCATTTGAGGACCCCCCCCCTGGGAGCCACTGTTCTAATATACTGAATATATTATTGCGACCGTAGGTCGCACTTACTACAGAAAGCTGCTCCAGGTGTCCGTGCGTCACTCCGTCACACACGTCCCGTCACTCCGTCACACACGTCACACTTTTGCCCTGCTCATATCTCCGCACCCATTGCCCCGATCCATGCCACATTTTGCACACACACTCCTTACCTGCCAAACTACACCCTCCAAGGACCCCCGGAGCTCCAGGGACCCCCAGCTGCCTCGGGGACCCCCAAGTGTAAAAAATGAGCACATGTGGACAAATTACCAAATGACCACCCCAACGGGGCTGCTCACGGGGCATTCCCGGGGACCACCCACTCCTGGTGCTCCAGAACGGATGCAAAAGTGGTGGCGCCCCCAGTGGAGGACCCCCTGCCACTGCAGCTCACATAAAATGCCGTAACTCGGGGGCTTGCCCCCCACAAACAATCCCTCCTTTCCCCTATAAACACACTCTCTCTCCCACACCACACACACACACACCAACAGCTCTTGCCTGCACACAACTAGGAACCAATCGCCGTTACAGCCCTCTTCTGTATACATGTGACCTACGGTCGCTTATCTCCCGATTAGGGAGTCTTACTGGTTTTCTTAAATGACTGTCACTATTGCCCCCAGGACCAGATGTCACCACAGGAAGCCACGGCATCGTCTCTGGTGTGCGTCGTGTCCCTCTGCTCACCTGTCTCTGTGTCCATCTGCACCACCATCACCTTCAGGGACCACCTCCAGAACAGGTGACATGACCAGTGTTGCCACATTTTGCTAGAGAAATAAGCAACCAAATCTCCGAAAACAAGCCTAAACATAGGCTACATTAGGCACTTTAAACTTATTATACATTGGTTATTTGAAAATAGCAGATCTGTAAGCTCACTAATCGTCGCGATGCGTCGCGTTTTGATCTTGTTGAATACATTGATCCATTTGGACGTTACAGACCTGTAAGTGTACATTTGGACCCCTGATGGGTCCCCAGGCCATATGTTGAGAACCGTTGCAGTGATGTTGCTAGGTTTTCAATGTAATGGGTCCTGGGATGCAAGGGTGGTCTTTTAGATGGGTCCCAGGGACATTTTATGGGTCCCCAATTACACGTCCCCCCCCCTATCGTTTTCTTTGATCTCCAATCTCCATATCTTCTATGCGTGTGTGACTGTGTACATTATATCCTGATGCAGTGGATCTCAACCTTTTCAGGCAGCGACCCCCCAAAATAATCATATTTTAACTGGGGACCCCCCACCCTGAGGAATTAGGAGTTGAGGCACTTAATTTAGTTTGATTCAGTTCCACAGATACATATTGTGAAAATAGCAGATCTAGATCAGTGCGACCCGTTCCTGCTTTTCAAGACCGATACCGATATATATACATATATTAAAAAATCATAAATATATTTTTTCAAATGTATATGATTCTGTAGTATTAGCACACCTTATGGTAAGAAATACTAGTAGTGGGTAACAGGTGGATTTAACATACCTTTGACCAATAGAATACATTTAATCATAGAACCTTTTAATCATTATTATTATTTTATTTTGTATTATTTATGAATGTAGAATTTATTTTTACTATTTATTGTGTAGACTGAAAACACTGGCTTACAGTGGAAGTATTGGCAAATAAAGAAATAGGAATTCAAGAAATAATGAAGACAAATACTGACAATGCCTATGAACATTGGCTTGCAGTTATTGCACATAGTCAACATGCAATAATACTATTAGGCTTGTCATTGAGAAAGGAAAATAAAGTTGTCTTTTTGAGGAGAAGTGGAACCTTATAAGTCACTTTAAGTTTAGCATGAGGGAGAGGGTCTACCCTCTTCAGGGAATTAATTGTTATGATATCTCTAAGCTACAGAAAACATCCAGTTGCCTATTAAACATACACAAGACACAGACGATAGACAACCGGTTACTTACAGCTGCCATTAATTAGTGCTTTTGTTTGCCTTTGTGGTCAAATCAGGGTCAAATGCATAGGATCAACGAGCCATCGTTAACCTGCTAATGTTACACAGCTGATTGGCAACATGCATTAATCCACCACATACATCACTCTGATCTCCAAGCAAGTGGGAGAACACTCTAAAATCGGGGATTTTACTTTGGCTGGTCAATTTAAGATGACAACAGCAACAGAGATTAGTAGTAGACCTGTATGTATGATGATCAGTTATTATTCCAGACAGTGGTCTATCCAAGACGTTTTAACACGTTTAAGAGCAGGTCCTCATGCCGTCTCTCTCTCTCTCTGTGTGTGAGTAGCGTGGACTAACAGCGAGGGGCTGTGCTGCTGCTTCTGCCACACAACGCCGTTTAACCGAGTTATACTTCTCCAGTACAACGGTGTCTAACCGGAGAGTTATACTTCTCCACCAACGGTGCCTAACCGAGAGAGTCCATGTAGATCACAGCTGACAAATATTATATATTATCGGAGCTAATCGGAGCTGCGTCCCATGGACGCACTAGAGTTGTCATGAATGCGTCCTTTCGCAATATGGTGCGTCAGCGACGCAGGACGCAGGCCTACGAGCATCTCTGCCGTTGGTCTAATTTAACTTCCAGTAACGTGTGTATGTCTGTCTGTCCCCGGTTTTTGCCCAAATATGGAGATGACTGGTGTCATAGATGACTGACATCACAGACTGATATCTGTGATGTCATCACAGACTGACATCACAGACTGAAATGATCTGCTGAAGTCATACCTGCACTAGTTTAAATCTCAGCTTAGTTGCCTGGTCCAACACCATTGCATTGGTGGTTCAGTGGTAGAATTCTCGCCTGCCACGCGGGAGGCCCGGGTTCGATTCCCGGCCAATGCATACATTTATTTTCATCACTGATCATTTTGAGCAGGCTTCACCGGGATCTTGTTTTTTTGCAATCCGATTCTGAGATACATTGTGTGAAACTTTGGGTTAAGTGGGACATGTTGGTCATCCAAATCAGTAAGGGTAATCCTACCACGGGAAGCATGGATGTGCTCAGTATGTTTCATGGCAATCCGCGTTTCATGGCAACGGCAACTGCATGGGCAGGGAGGAGGGGCCGCTTCAGCTCCTCTGAGCAGATCCACATGGACACACATGTGACTTGAGGACGCACACAGGTTGTGACTCGTTATTATTTAGGCGGCGGAGAAAATTCCAGTACTGTATATGCTTATCTTATTGCCTTAAACCATTGGTTCTCAAAGTGCGGTCCGGGGACCCCCAGGGGTCTGTGGGGGAGTTCCAGGGGGTCCCCAGCTAGTGTAAATGATGGATAGTTAGGAACCAAATGGACCCTTATGGGTCTGTAACTAAGAGTTAAATTAACATTGATTTTACAATATAAATTTGGTCCCAGAGATATAAATGCCATTAAATGGCGGTCAGTAGTCTAATGCATGTCAAACTGGGGGTCCTTGAAATTAAAATGATTGAAAATCACTGCTAGAGCTGTAAACATCTTCTCGAGGTCCCTGGCATATATTTTCAAATGAGGGTCCGCGGGCTAATAAGTGTCAATTCGGGGGTCCTGAAAAGGTTTGAGAACTACTGCCTTAAACGGTCTAATGCTATGGTGCCTAATTGTAGTTAGCCTATGTTTTTAACAACTTATATTTCAATTAATAAAAAAATATATATTTAAATTTAAATAATTCATAATTTAGTTATTATGAGGATCGCCGTGTCTCATTTTGATGCACCCTGGGCACCGTGGTGCCCTACACCGTTGGTTCTCAAAGTGGGGTCCGGGGACCCCCAGGGGTACTTGAGGGGGTTCCAGGGGGTCCCCAGCTAAATGATGGACAGGAACCAAATGGACCCTTATGGGTCTGTAACTCTGAGAGTGTACAAATGAAACCAAATGGACCCTAACGGGTCCATTTGGTTCCATTTGTACACTCTCAGAGTTAGATTAACATTGATTTTACAATATGAATTGGGGCCCCACAGATAGAAATGCCATTAAATGGGGGTCCGTAGCCCTAATGCATGTCAAACTGGGGGTCCTTGAAATTAAAATGGTTGAGAATCACTGCTATAGAGCCGTAAAAATCTTCTCCTGGCATATCTTTTCAAATGGGGGTCCGCGGGCTAATAAGTGTCAATTTGGGGGTCCTTGACATGAAAAAGTTTGAGAACCAATGCCCTACACACAGTGCGTGCTGTGCGTGTGCCTATAGCGGCGGTACTGGTTGTGGGTCTATTATTTCAAGGAAACGCCAGTGCTAGGAAGCCAGGGGGCTGCTAATCCTGCTAACCACATTGGTGAATTGTCTACTTACACGGTTTCATTGTCTTGAAGTCTCTCCCTCACCCCGTTTGTGTTTCTCTCTCCAGGTTTCAGGTGGAGGTCTGTGCTACGACAGACAACTGTCTCTTGACCGTCTGGCCCTACATGGCCCTGCACCGCTCCCAGCAGCAGATAATCCTCAAGACGGGTACCGCACGGACACACATAATATGCACATAATATGCACGTAAAGTAGGGTTGCCACTTGCCAACAGTCCCGTATTAGCCGGGATGCCCCGTATTTGAGCCAAAAGGGGCGTGTCCCGTACGGGACTTTGTTTGTCCCGGACTCCGGTGTAAAGGGAAAAATAAAAAATATATTTCTGTTTGCGCACACTGCAGTGTCTGGCTGCGTGTTTGTGTGCTTTATGAGATGGGCGCTAGGACCGCTCAGTTGACAGGGCAGGCACAGTGCTCGCACGAGTGCTTGTGTGTGTGTGTGTGAGATTTTCTCCGGTGGGAACGGCATCATTGTTTGTGTGGCATGTCAGCCTGTTCCCAACCCTAACCCTAACCCTAAAACCGAAATAAAGTAACAAAAAAAAGTAACTTTATCCGCGGGAAACCCGAAAAAAATCTCGCGCGCGCACGGGTCCGCGTGCATGGGTCCCGTTTCTCCAGTTCTGGATGTTGGCAACCCTAACGTAAAGCCTTATTTATATGTAGTTTTGCGCATGTGTTTATACATGCTTTTAAATATGCTTATTACGGTGCACGGCACCGGTGTGCAGAATTTGACTGTTTAGCGCACGCACGCACACGCACACACGCACACACTTCCAGTCTCATGCTTTGCATGCGCTGGAAGTCAATGGACTAATTCCATTATTTTTGTCTTCCGACTCACCGATAACGTCGTGACCGGCTTGTCTGTCCAGCTGTCAGTCATTCAGGAGTGACGGGTTCCCAGGCCACCATGGAGGCGGTTCTTCAGCGCCGTCACTCGCCAAGCCCCGCCTCTGTACTCACTTCCGCCTCCTCCTCCTCCACCTCCTCCTCGTCTTTCACGCGCCCCGCCTCCTCCACCTGCAACAACTCTGTCTCAGGTCAGAAAAGCAAGAGTGTGTGTGTGTGTGTGTGTAATTTACACTACTTGTTTTTTGTTTTTTTTTATATTATTCATGAAATACTTTTGAAAAATTGGATTTTAACTGATGAAAAGGTGTGATTCTTTTTGTTTAAACTTTTTTTGAATCTTTTTAAATAATATGTATTTTTCAAATGTAGGAATCGAAAAAAAGGGATATTAACTCATACAAACCCACACAAATTGGTCCCCGACACACAGAATGTGAAACAATGGTGTACATGCTTAAAATATAACGTAGTTATATTGCTGTATATCGTCTAGCTACTATTTACATCATGTACAAGTATCTGTGTGTGTGTGTGTGTGTGTGTGTGTGTGTGTGTGTGTGTGTGTGTGTGTGTGTGTGTGTGTGTGTGTGTGTGTGTGTGTGTGTGTGTGTGTGTGTGTGTGTGTGTGTGTGTGTGTGTGTGTGTGTGTGTGTGTGAAATTCAGACTCCGTTGCAGATGAGAGTGTGACTGGCCGTGTCGGTCATCATCGGAATGGACGTCCTGATATCGATCACAACATGTCTGACCCGGGGCTCCCGACATTCCCTGCTGCTGATTCAGAGGAGGGCTCCTACTACCAGAGCGTCCTATTGGCTGCCCAGAGGTGGTTCACCTTCTTCGGTTGGCCAAACGGACTGCACCCTATCTCTATACCGCACACACTGAGACGGTACACTTTACACACTGCTGGGACTCATTTCATACCATTATTATCCCATTAACCCATTAAGACCTGGAACACTTTGATTTGTCACTTTTTGATTTGAGCTAAAAAGCATTATTTTACACTTTGGCTATTCAAAAATAGTAGATCTACAAGCTCATAGCGCGGCACCGAGTGCCGCGCTACGAGCTTGTAGATCTGCTATTTTTTTTTTTATCGTGAAAATGTGTGCAAATCTTTGAATATATATCATTTTAAAGCGAACATTTTTTAAACTCAAATCTTTGCTTCTGGGGGGTCCCTGGAACAAGATGGGGGTCCGCGACCAAACACATATCATTTTGGGGGTCCTTGACATGAAAACGTTTGAGCACCACTGATATAGGAACATAAGTTTTTTTCAAATACTGTTGGGAATTAGAAGACATTTGTAGAATCGGCTTCAGGTCTTAATGGGTTAAATTAGTTTTGTTTTGTTGGCAATGTCTCAACATTTGAAGTAGTAGAAGCATAATGCGGCCGTGGTATGTTGACTCCACACAACCTCTCTCTCTCTCTTTCTCTCGCTCTCTCTAGGGTGGTGTCCAAGATTCAGACGAAGGCTTCTGTTGGACGGAGTTATCGAGTCAGTCAGAGTAAAGACTCCAGGTCCGTATACTCCAGCTCTGTTAGTTGCGAACGCGGAAGGAGGCGCGCCAAAGGCTCCTCCGCCCAAGTGGAGCTTACTATGAAAGTCTGCTCGGCTTGTGTGTGTGTGTGTATGTCTGTCTGTGTGCAGTGCACTGCCTGGGTGCGGCCGACAGAGTGCGCCAGAGTGCAGCTACAGTCAAAACACAAACACACAAACACACACACAAGGTCCGTAAATACACAATATTTTCGAGCTGCGTTCGCTTCCAGCGTTCGCGCGTCTTACTTGTTCTATTGTGATGCTACAAACATTGTTGTATGTTTGACACACTAGATACACTGCATTAGTCTTTGAAGACCTGATGAAGACCGGCTACGGTCGAAACGTTGCCTAACAAATTAAAAAAAAACATTTCCACTGGGAGCTCAAACGGTGTGCGGACTTCCCCACTTTTTCTCATGTACGTATTGTTGTCCAGCATCCGATTAACTGCTTTAGGATGTGCGTGCTTACCCCTCGTTCCTAAATATACTAAATGAAATGTCTATCTGTTCCCAGGTCAGTTTTGGACATGCTGCATCACTTGACTGGCATACACATTCCTGGTATTTCCCGCACCCAGACGTTTTCCAAGGACACAGACCAGCGCACCAATCAGCTGCTCCAACAGCACGGCGCCATGCTGACATTCCTCAGGTAGAGCCGGGCCAGTGTTGCCAGATTTTGTGACAGAAATAAGCATCCAGGTCTGGGAAAACAAGCCCAAAAGAAGTGACTATTATATAGGCCACATGAGCACTTTAAACCTATATACGGTATACGACTATTCGGAAATAGCCGATCTACAGGCTCACAACGCGTAGCGATGCAACACGTTCTGAGCTTGTAGATCTGCTATTTTCCCCAAAAATCTTGAAATAAAATGTGGAATATTTGGACGATTTTGTTTTAAACATTCTAACAACACAAATCTGGTATGGGGCTCCCTGGCACAAAACATTTTCAGGTGGGGGTTAGGGACAAATACATATTAATTTGGGGTTCATGACACTGAAAATATTTGAGAACCACTGGTTTAAATAATAATTAAAACATTAGGAAGCAAGCCCAAATAAGCAGCTACCCTTTAGAAACAAGCCCCAAAATAAAATAACGCATCCCACAACTACATGTTCAAGCAACTTTACACAAAAAACAATGCCCAAAGTCGCGTATAATAGTTGACACAAATCAATACGTGCCTCTGACTGTTAGCAGGGTTTCAGTCTCTCTGTTCTGTGTTTCTATGTGTAGAACCCAGGGAGCCTCGCTCTGTCATATCAGACCAGAGTACCTGCTGGACCTGTCTGAGTTCAAACACTGGTGCTCTCTGAAGGTACACGCACGCACGCACGCACGCACGCACGCACGCACGCACGCACGCACGCACAGAACATAGGCACATTTTGCAGCATACTATCATGACATGCCACGTGTCTGCACATTTTCTGTGTGTGTGTGTGCATGTTAATCTCAGGTCAAAGACAACGGGAATGGGATGAACTATAGCAGCGTTGACTACGAGTCTCTGAGCAAACGATCCTGGACCGACGTGTTGCTGCAAATATACAAGGTGAACATTTATCAATTGTCATTTGAAGCATTTAACTTTAAAACCATCAGTGGTGGAAAGTAATCAAGTACATGTACTTAAGTACATTTTTTAGGTATTTGTACTTTACTTGAGTATTTCCAATTTCCAATACTTTTACTTCTACTCCACTACATTTCAGAGGCAAATATTATACTTTTACTCCACTGCAATTATTTGAAAACTTTAGTTACTAGTTACTTTTAAGATATCAATTATTATATTATGAAACATACTTTAACCACTTTAGCACTATTTTATACATAGCTATTTGAAAAGAGCCGATCTACAAGCTCACAACGCGTCGCATCGCGAAAAAAAAAAAACGTTTTATGCAGTTAGGTTTCGGTCGCTCAGACCTTCACCAGGTACATGCGTGGGCATAGACACTATGTGATGGAGGTCCGAGCAACCAAAAGCAATCAGCAATCCATCTCCCAGGGGTCTAGCACCTTGAAAAAGGGGATAGACACCCTATAGAGGCAATTAGAATTGCCCTCTATAACTAAAATAAAACATTTTAAACACCTCGAATATTTCATTTATTTTATAAACAGTTTGTCTTTCACTCAATAGGGGCAATGCCCGTCGCAAGTTGATGATGTCATTTGCCCATGTGTGGTCTAGCCCTATGGAATGTATGGAATACTTGTGCAAAAAAACATTTAAAATATTGATTTGATGCTCAATTTTATATTTTCACATGCGTTGCATAAGTTCCCTAGGGCTAGTCCACACATGGGCAAATGACCATCATCAACTTGCGACGGGCATTGCCCCTATTGAGTGAAAGATGAACTATTTCTAAAATAAATAAAACATTTAAGGTGTTTTTAATTGTACATTTTAGTTATAGAGGGCAATTATAATGTGTGTGTGTGTGTGTGTGTGTGTGTGTGTGTGTGTGTGTGTGTCCAGGTGCTGGTGTTGCGCGGTGTGTCAGAGGTGGCGCTGAGCGCCACCCTGAGCCAGGAGGTGGTGGATCACGTCCTGCGCTCACAGACGCTGGCCAGCAATGTCTACTCTGTGTGGGAGCTGAGGCTGCTCCGTTGGCTCAACGTGCACTACCAGGGCATGAGGAGTACCGTCTGGGGCAACGGTAGGGCAGCGTTTGTCAGAGTCTGTGAGAGAGAAAAGCAACCAGGTCTGGGAAAACCAGACCATTTTTTTTATATAAAATGTGAAATATTTAACACAAATCTGGTACGGCCGGGGCTCCCTGGCACAAAACATTTTCAGCTGGGGGGGTTAGGGACAACTACATTCATTTGGGGGTCCATGACATGAAAATATTAGAGAACCACTGGTTTAAATAATAATTAAAATATTTGGAAAATAAGCAACTACACTTAAGAAACAAGCTAAAAAAAACGCAACCCTGCAACTGAACTAACAATATTTACAGGCAACTTTGCAGAAATAGAAGCCCGAAGTTGCTTATAATAAGCAGACCTGCAACAATGATGGTACTGTAGGGCACACCTCTTCATGTCTATTCATATGCTGTTCTTGTTGGTGTTTGATTGCAAATGTTACCTTCCCCTCCATGTCCCCCTGTTCTGAGAACCATTGGTTCTCAAAGTGCGGTCCAGGGACCCCCAGGGGTCCTTGGAGGGGTACCATGGGGTCTCCAGCAAAGTTAGTTAATATAGCGTCACAATTATTTGAACCACTTTAACCATATTTTATACTTAAGTTATTCAAAAATTGAGAAAATAGAGAATAGAGCAGATATACAAGCTCTGAGTGCGGATATGAATGGATATGAATGAGCTTGTAGATCTGCTATTTTTGAAAAACCGTGAAAATGTGTCCAAATCTTTGAATATGTATTTTTTTTTTAAAGCAAACATATTTTAACTCAAATCTTCTGGGGGTTGATTGATTGATTGATTGATTGATGTACTTTATTTAGTAAGACATGAGAACAACAGTACATGGAAGTACAAATTCACACAACACATTTTGACATGGGGATCCACGGCCAAATACATATAATTTTGGGGGTCCTTGACATGAAAAAGTTTGAGAACCACTGGCCTATACACCCACACCGGATGTTAACCCATTAAGGCCATGAGGCCGATTAACACATCACCCGCCAAGGTATTAAACATCGTTTGTTATCCCCTTGTCAGCGTAATTACCTTAATCCGAGGAATTTTGAAACGCTGTGGAGGCGACATTGTATTCCAAAAAAACAAAAAAGGCGGAGGGAAGGGGTAAGAGGAGGGATCTGTGTATTCAGACGGACCACAACAATCCAACCGCGATCTGCCATTTTGGGTCTGAAAACAGTGGTTTTCAATGCAAAAAACAGCAACTGAGTTACAGACGTTTTTCTGAAAATTCCATAGTCAGGGCGGGCGGAAGTGACGTTTTTTGGAATGATCTCACATCCACATACTTATTCTCTCATTGACGATGGATCATCCCAGAGCTGTGTTACGGTGCCTAAAACAGCGTGCCTAATTTTTTTAATAGAACGCATTTATGCGATTTGGCGGACAAGTGCGCTATTTAATAGAACGCATTTATGCGCGATTGGCAGGAAATTAGTTTAAAAAAAAACACTTTCAAGATTGCTTGTACATCTGCTATTTTATGAGAACCACTGTTCTAACCACTGTTCTAAATCCTAAGATTTTTTTGAAAAACCTATGTTGCTATATATATATATCTGTAGCTAAAATCTAATTTTAATGGGTTACGTCATTTTTGTACTGTCCTTATTCTCCTTTTTTTAATGGGATCACTGTGTTCTCCTAATTTCCTTAGTGTCTTTCGAGAAGAACTGGAATAAATAAATCTTCGCGACGGGACAGGTTCAAACTAAACTAAACTAACTGTTTACCCTCATGCTGTTTTCCAGGTGAGGTTCCCTCGGCACGCTGGGTAGTGAACTTTGACCTGGACCTTGCAGACGGACTGGTGCTAGCCGCCTTGCTAGCTGCTTACTGTCCTTACCTGGTGTGTGTGTGTGTGTGTGTGTGTGTGTGTGTGTGTGTGTGTGTGTGTGTGTGTGTGTGTGTGTGTGTGTGTGTGTGTGTGTGTGTGTGTGTGTGTGTGTGTGTGTGAGTGAGAGAGCGCATGTTATTTCCATTTATTTCTCATGGTATGTTTGCTAGTTTTGGTTGTTTTTTGTTTACAGAACATAATTTAATAGGGAGCACAATTGCTCCCTATTCATGCCAGTGTCTAATAATAATAATACTAATGGTGGTTCTGTTTTTGTTTGAGCGGTGAAGAATCCACTCTAAGGGACTGCTGTGTTAAAGTATGAGGTTGTAGCATTGCGGATATAATCCTATCGGCTATATACATAATATATTGGAAATGACAAAAATAAGTATAACAGCCTTTTACTGTGTCATATGGGCGGCTATTTTTACTTATTCAAAACATAAATTAATAAACTTTTTTTTTTTTTTCAAATATATTTTTTGGGGCTTTTTTATGCCTTTATTTTGACAGGACAGTAGAATGACAGGAAATGGGGAGAGAGATGGGGGGGAGACATACAGCAAAGGTCGTCGGGAACAGGAGTCCAACCCGCGACACGCTGTCAAGCTGGATTACCAGCATATGTGGTACGCGCCTGGACCGCTAGGCCAGCGGACGCCAAACATAAATGAATAAACTTAAGATCAATGAATGAATCCCTTCCTGCAGGGCCCCCCTTGCATGGAAGTCCCGTGTATGGGTTCTCATAACCCAGCAACCCTAGGTGAATTACGCCACTGCCTGGAGATCTGATATTTTGGGCAGCAGTAGCTTGTCTCTTTGGTCCTATCAATGTGAGCTTTGCTCTCACCGCTTAATGCACGGACAATAGCACTCAACTAGGACAGTTAGTAATGGCACCAGGTGCCAAAGAAAATGACATGAGTCTCATATACCTGGCAATAAAGTGCTTCTGTACCCTTTTGAACTGACTTACACCATCAGATCTGCAGTCACTTCAAGAGGATGTACACCAGAGCCTGCAGTTTGGAACAGCTTTTCCACAATAACATCATACTGGTCCACGCCTTAACCACGCTAGCTCTCAATATGGATATACAGGTGGGTTAGTTAGTTAAGGTTTATTTCGGTCAACTCGTAAACCATACACACACATGGCATTTCATACAATAAATGACAAAACAATTAAAAACAAAAACAAAGCAGCACAAAACTGCTTTCAACCACTTTAACCATTATCTTATTCACCTGTTTCTTGGCTGTGTGTTTTCCACTTCCTGTCGGATTTCATTGGATATCATTAGTCATCTGACCGGTTTCATTGGATTTCATTGGATCAAAAGACAGGAAGTGGAACACAGTGAAAAGCCTAGGAAACAGGTGGATACTTTGGCTATTAAAGAATAGCAGATCTACAAGCTCATAGCGCGCTATGAGCTTGTAGATCTGCTATTTTTGAAAAATCATTACTTTTTTTGCAAATCTTTGAATATATATATATTTTTTTTTTTAAAGCGAATCTTTGCTTCTGGGGGATTCTACAAATGTCTTCTAAAAACAGTTTTTTGAGAGCACTTATGTTGCTATAATCATTGGTTCTCAAACCTTTTCAATTCAAGGACCGCCAAGGACAGATGGGAAAGATTTTTTAATGCTATTTTTTTTACATTAAAAAAATAATCTTTTTGCCTATAATGACATCACAACAAAATAGTGGATGCCAGGTTGAAAGTGGTTACTGAATTAGCCAAGCATCATGCTTAAGCAGCGTTGATGCTTAAGCATCAAAGCAAAATCTGTCAACAAAATAGTTCTGTTCATATTGAATTATTGTCCAGTATGTTAATTATACTGCGTATGTCCAGCCGACAGACTTGTCGGACCCCAACCCCGTACAGATGCTGATGCTGTGTGTCCACCTGTATGAGAGACTTCCTCAGTATGTCCCGTTACGCACCGTCACTCTGTCAGGAGAGCTGCATGGCACCTTCACCAAGCAGGTGATGCACACATTACATTACATTACAGTCATTTAGCAGACGCTTTTATCCAAAGCGACGTACAATAAGTGCATTCAACATAGGTGGGGAACAAAACTACTAATCACCAGAAGCATTAAGTGCATTCTCTTTTAAAACAAGCAACCAAGAGTATACCTAGCGCTAAAGTAAAAGTGCAATATATCAGCTACCTACTTTCTTAAACAGATGAGACAAAGTAGGAAAATCAAATTTTACAAACAAATAAGTGTAACGAATAAACAAGATCCAATAAAACAATAAAACAAGAGTTCGTACAACTAGTTAACAAGTAGGCAAGGCGAAGAGGAAGGGTAGTGTTTCCTGAAGAGGTGGGTTTTCAGCCTGCGGTGAAAGATGGGCAGTGACTCTGCTGTCCTGACATCAGTGGGGAGTTCATTCCACCACTGTGGGGCCAGAACAGAAAAAAGTCGTGACCGCGTAGATCGGCCAGAAGGACCCTTGAGCGACAAGGCAATCAGTCGCCCCGAGGTGGCAGACCGAAGTGGTCGGGCAGGGGTGTAAGCATCGACCATAGCCCGGAGGTAAGAAGGAGCTGTTCCTTTCACTGCCCTATAGGCTAGCACCAGGGTTTTAAACTGGATGCGAGCCGCTACGGGGAGCCAGTGTAGAGAACGGAGAAGGATAGTTGTGTGGGAGAACTTGGGGCGGTTGAACACCAGACGAGCCACACGCGCGCGCGCGCACACACACGCACACGCACACGCACTCGCACTCGCACACACACACACACACACACACACACACAGGTTTGTAATATTATACTTGTGAAGACATCCACATTTTAGGACAGCAGTTTTATGAATGCCATTTCTAAATGAGGCTGTAAAAAGGTTGTAAAATAAAGCAGCAATCTCTCCTGACCTTTTTAAATGAAATGTTTTCAAAAGGCAGCCAACAAAGCCTGAGTAATATGTACCGGTAATATTGTTTGACATAGTAATATGGTATAATGTTACTGTTTTGGCAGAGTAATACCATACGCTATTCATTACTGGGTAAAACAATAATATTACTGTAATATACAGTATTAAAAGTAACTTGTTACTGCCCAACGCTGGTTACAGGTGCGTCTGAAGAACCCAACCTCTAAACCTCTCCGCTACCAGGCCTTCATCTTGGGACAGGAAGGTCACATATTCTCCATCCCCAGTGGATCGACCATCACCATCCCTCCTAAGTATGTTTATCCCTCGATTTATCCCTCGATTCTTGTAACCCATTTTAGGCAATCAGCACCCAGTGCTGATTGCCTAAGCTTGTAATCCTGGGCGCTACTCTCCCTCTGCCAGCCTGGGGAGAGCCCCGAACTGAGCTCATGCTTCCGTCAACACAAATTTTCCCTTTTGGGGGTACCTGGCACAAAACATTTCAGATGGGGGTCCACGGCCAAATACATATTAATGTGGGGGTCGTTGACACAAAAATGTTTGAGCAACACTGATATAGCAACATAGGTTTTTCAGAAAACTGTTAGGAATTAGAAGTAATTTGTAGAATCAGCCTCAGGCATTAACACATTGCCTGCCAGAGTTTTTTCAGATTTTTAGCTGTTGCCTGCCAGGGTTTTGCCATGTTTTTGGTACCTGTTCGCGTAGCCACAGATTTTTTTCCTCCAGTATGATTGATCCCCAGATGGTTTCTAATCACAGATGAGATTCAGGTGTGGTTTCACAAATGTCAACGAGGTCATTTTGACCTCGTTGACATGTTTGGTTGATGTTTCAATATAGCTCAAAAGCAGTAGTTTTAAACCAAAAAACAAAGTGAATTGTTTGTCCGTTTGAATTTTAACATTGAAGTGAATGGAGCAGCAAATCTTCGAACATTTTTAGCTCCTAATCTGTTCATAATTCGACAAGGGTTGAAATTATAAAAAAATGCAAAAAAAATAAATAAATGTTTTTTTCCCCTTTTTTCCAAAGACGTATATATACGTCTTTGGCAGACAACAGCTGATAATTAAAAGACGTATATATACGTCTTTGGCAGCTAATGGGTGTCCGTGAGACATGACATTGTTCCTTACATGGCTGAATTGTCTCTAGGGCCAGCACAGAACTGACGGTCCAGGCCGTAGGCTCCTTCCTGGGGCCCATGGAGTCTGTTCTTCTTCTCACCTCCAGTTGTGTTGCTGGTGCACGCGGTGCCACTCTCACCTTCACCCTGAAGACCCTGATCACTCACATCACACCCAGCGTAAGTGTGTGGTAACTTAAAATCGCTGGCTCTCCGGGTACACCTAACGTGCATCTTAGCTGCAGTGGTGGAAAATAACTAAGTACATGTACTTAACACATTTGGTGCCAGAATTTTATAATAACAGAACATTGTGCTGTTTAAAGCTGTAGACTCCATGACGAGCGATCCATGAAAAAAAAAAGCATGCCTCTATTTTGCCCGATGGTCCTGGCTAACGGCCGGAACGATAACATCTTTCACGCGGGTCACAATGGCAAAGCGATCGCGGATACAAAATCAGTCGTTTTCCCCAGCGTAAAAAGTTTCGGATTTATAGGGGTTTTAGAGAAGGAAATAGAACGGAAGCGGATGGGGAGCCATGTTTTTGACACGGTGATCCATCTGTCCCTTCCTTCTCAGAATCGCCCGATCCCAGAGCTGCTCTAGCCCCTCCCGCGTGGAAAGAAACGAAAAAAACAAAAAAATAAAAAAACGTATATATACCTTTTTGGCACTCCACGGGTGTATTTGCAAAAAGGTATATATACGGTTTTGGTACTGTACTTACGTACAATTTTGAGTTACTTTTTACTTTACTAGAGTATTTAGAATTTGCAATACTTTTACTTCTACTCCACTACATCTCAGAGGCAAATATTGTACTTTTACTCCACTACAATTATTTGAAAACTTAGTTGCTTGTTACTTTGCAGATATGAATGACTATATTATACATTAACCACTTTAGCCCTATTCTATACCTACTACATAGGCTATGATGCGACGCGTTGTGAGCTTGTAGATCGGCTATTTTCCAACAGATGCTCACTGTGACGTGAAACTCCTTGCTAATAGGCTATAGCTAATGGCTGTCCATGACCGTTGCCTCTCCGCCCTGTGTCTCCTTTAGAAGACCATCAAATGCAAGTCTCCATGCTATCAGATGAAACCGATCCCACTGCCAATCACCAATCCCTTCAACAAAGAAGCTGAGTTCAGGTGTGTGCCTAGCCTGGGTGAAGACATTATTTTATAATGAGTACAGTATGTGCAGTGCATATGCTCTTGTGTTTGTGCACTTACAATATGCACATCCAACCGTGTGTGTGTGTGTGTGTGTGTGTGTGTGTGTGTGTGTGTGTGTGTGTGTGTGTGTGTGTGTGTGTGTGTGTGTGTGTGTGTGTGTGTGTGTGTGTGTGTGTGTGTGCGTGCGTGCGCCAGTGTTGATTTTGTCGACTAAAACTATGATGAAAAATGTTCATCGACTTTCACTTACGAAAACTAAATAAAAACTAAGCTATGATGACTAAAACTAAGGCTAAATGTATTAACAATTTCGTCAACAAATAAAAACTAGACTAAAATGTTATTGAAGGACTAGTGGAGAAGAGATCCAGTAGAACTAAAAGACAAGTCATTTTATGTCTGGTTGCGCTCGGGTGTTAATTGCATGCTGAAAATAGCCGATCTACAAGCTCAAGCTCGTTGTGAGCCTGTAGATCGGCTATTTTCAGCATGCAACCAAGTGTAAAATCATCCGTCAAGGCACCGCCAAAATACATTTGACGTGTAATTGAGGCTTAAGCTGCGGTTAGCAGGCTGGTAGATGTTATAAGAAGTGGAGGAGAAGAGAAGACGTCAGGTTCCCAGGTTCTATCATGATTCGGTTTATTCATCCAAACAGCAACCAGCATAGCATGAGAACCAGAGAGCCGCCAGGGGCAGAGACTGTGAGACTGTACTCGTCCTGAGCTACATTACATTCACCTTTTTATGCACTGTATGTTCACATTACAAACAAACGGTTCGTGTGGGGCGGGGGTCAATGAGAGCCCCCACCAGTTGATCAACTTCTTTGAACATTAGCAAATGCTGTGGGGGAGCTAGACCTGATGGCACCAGGTTAAGAATAGAATGTAAATGCCACTCACACCTAGCAGAGCCCCTTGATTGTCTATGCAAGCACCTGTTTCACAACACTCATAATTCTGCTTACTTAGCAAGATAACATTTCTATCTGATGTTTTACTTGCATACCGTTCATAAAATATAGCAAATAAGGGCTAATATACGACACATTTTAGTCGACTAAATCAACTGTGGTTTTAGTCGACTAAAATATGACTAAAACTAAATGGCATTTTATTCAATAGACAGTGACTAAAACAAAATTAAAAATGTTAAAATGTCAATATCAACACTGGTGTGTGTATGTGTGTGTGTGTGTGTGTGTGTGTGTGTGTGTGTGTGTGTGTGTGTGTGTGTGTGTGTGTGTGTGTGTGTGTGTGTGTGTGTGTGTGTGTGTGTGTGTGTGTGTGTGTGTGTGTGTAGGGTTGTGCTGGTGGAGTCTAAGTCCAATCCGCTGGAGCCTGAAAAAGGACACGACAAGCTAATTGAACGGGTGTCCTCCAAAACCAGGTAGCGAACACCAGTGGTGGAAAGTAACTAAGTATATTTACTCAAGAGGCAAATACTTTTTTTACTCCACTACGATTATTTGAAAACTTGAATTACTCTCTCGCTCTGTCACAGCCCTGAAAGGATCAGCTCTGACAGCAACTGTGGGGATGAGACTGAAGAGCAGCATACAGATCTCAGTCAGTGATAAGACCCCCCCCCCCCCTTGCTGTTCTGTTTTTGTGCTTGGGTGTGTGTGTGTGTGTGTGTGCGCGTGCGTATGTGCGTGTCCTACTGATGAGTGTGTTTCTGTGTCAGTGTGTGCAGGCGATGGTGCTGAGGAGTTCTTCAGTACGGTGAAGACCATGTGTCTGAAACCAGGCCAGGTGGACATTCTGGAGCTCAGCTACCTGCCCTTCAACCTTGGGAGCAAGTACTGCTCTGTGCTACTGGTGTGCCCACAGGTGTGTGGTGTGTGCGTGCGTGCGTGCCTGTAACGGATGACTTGATAGGGACTTCAAATAAACATTTTAGCGGAATACGGTTTTCAGAATACTGTTAGGATTTAGAGGGCATTTTTAGAATCGGCTTAAGGTCTTAATGGGTTAATGCTTAGTAATGCATTCTTAGTAATAGAATAAAGTGTGTGTGCATGCGTGCGTGTTCCTCTAGGTGGGAGATATGGTGTACATGGTGAAAGCCACAGCAGACTTGCCTCTCCCCTCTCGCCTCGCAGCCAGGCCCAGTCCTTACATAGCCCCGTCCTCCAACACAGCCACTGGTAGGGAAATTGCTAATACTTTACTATAGTGGAAGTTGTTCATGTAACATAAGCCTTTCCTAGGGGGACTTAACCCATTAATGAAAGTGAAATTGGAAGTGATGACACAAAGAAATGAGCAGAACAAATTGGAACTGGAACGCTATAAACAAATAAAGCTGATAAATGGGTACTCTCTCCTGATTGGCTGAAATTGTGTGACCAACCTGAAAATGTATTTTCTGTTAATTAAAGAGCTGGAGAGACAATTCTAAAAATGCTATCCTAACAATTCTTTGAAAAAAAATAAAATATATATATATATATATATATATTGTTCCAGAGACCCCAGAAGCAAAGATTTGAGTTACAAATGTTTGCTTTAAAAAAATGTATATTCAAAGATTTGGGGGGGGGTTTCGCAGCCAGATACATATCATTTTGGGGGTCCTTAACATGAAAACGTTTGAGAACCACTGCTGTATATAAATGGTTTGATGCATCCCCCCCCACCCCCCCCTCCCCCAAGACTCGGGTGTGTGTGAGTCGGTACTGAGGCTGCGGTGCCCGGCTGGTCAGGTGTGTGAGGAGGAGGCGGTGGTGTGTGTTCCGCTGGTCAACGTGGCCTGGGAACGGGCTCTGACCGCCTGGGGCCAACACGCCCTGATGACGCCCGAGGAGCGGCGTAGGCGAACGCTCACGCACACGCTGGACAGCAGCACTGTCCGGTCCCATGTGGTCGCACGCAGGCTCACCAAAGAACAGGTACACCTACACACACACACACACACACACACACACACACACACACACACACACACACACACACACAGAGACACACACAGTGGTGGAAAACGTACTGAAATGTTTTTGGGCGGTGCAACCGCCTCTATATGTGAGGTTTGGACATCGACCCAATTGCACCCCCCCAACCCTGCGCTGTGATTGGCCACCATTGTACCCCCCTAACCCTGCACCGTGATTGGCCACCATGACTCTATTCAGGACTGTGATTGGCTAGAAACACATGACACATGTGCATAGCCATACACATGACACATGTGCATAGCCCTATAAATAGGACTATGCACTTAAAAAAAACACTGTTTTTTTTAAGTGAATCACCCACTTCACACTGGGTGTGATTTTTCTTTTCTTGGTACTCACTTCACAAGACAGAACAGATAAAAAAACGACTTCATTAACTCTCTCACTGCCAGACTTATTTCTGGCTGTGTGCACCCACTGCCAGCGATCTTTTTTTTTTTTTCTTACCTTTTGAAGTAGTCACAGAATATTTATCTCCAGTATGATCGATCCCCTGATGGTTGCTAATCACAGAGGGTTTCACTGTGCAAAGGAGACACAAAGAGTCTCCTTTGTGTCTCCTACCGGAACCGCTGCCTACCGGTCCGCTGGTCATCAAATTATTGCCTTAGGAATGGGACCAAAAAATGGGGTGACTATTTGAGAGAAAAAGTATTTTTTTGGGTGAACTATCCCTTTAACTAGGCTTATCTGGTCCTGTGTTTTATGTTGAAAGGCAGGTATGCGTACAGGTGGATGCGTACATAGTAAAGACTTCACATTCGATGCTGCGATACTGTATGAGAACACAACTTTTGTAATATCGCTGGAGTTAACGACTGTTACGACTCCCCTCCTCTGATTGGCCGTGCCTTGCCTCCCATCCTGTTGCCCTGTGATTGGCCCAGCTGATGAGTGAGGGGTTGGACTACAGTGTGGAGGTTTCTTCGCCGGAACACTTCAGTTTGCCTTGCACCATCACGATACCTCTTGGAGGGAACGCTAAAACCGAAGATGCAGGTACAGCACAGACAAATGCGACTAAAACACTTCTCTCCACATATCCTATGAGGCAACTTACAGCAAGGGTCTTCAATGTTTTCAGGCCAAGGACCCCTTAGCTGAGAGAGAGATGAAGCAGGGACCCCCCACTACATATTGTATGAGATTGTGTTGCTGATGAAACCTTTTCATAGATGTCATATAGCTTCATAGACTATCAGTGTTGTGTGAATTAATGTTTTTTGTTTATTTCAGACATTTAACCACTGAAACCCTCAGTACTTAAAGTTGACCGTTGGCTCTGTACTTGATCTGCTCCTTTTCCCTCTACACAAAACGTCTTTGCCGAAAATAGCCGATCTACAAGCACACAACGCCTCGCGCTGCGAGGCGTTGTGTGCTTGTAGATCGGCTATTTTCGGCTAATGTTCCCCTCAGAATAATAGGGATTATAGGGTTGAAGTGGTTAAAAAAAATCCATATCACACAAAGATTTGGCGGCCCCCCTGTTGTAAGTCTGAGGACCCCCTAGGGGTCCCGGACCCCGTGTTGAAGACCCCTGACTTACAGGGTTCAAGGTTTCATTCCCCGTGCTTGCATGCAGCCTTCAGTTCTTTTCCACATCTACGTGCACTCTGACCAAACCATTCTCACCCCAAGAGACGGGACATCCCAAGAAGTTAACCGTTGACTGGGGGGATATGAGTTACGGCGGATGTGACGTCATCCCAAAAAACGTCACTTTCTATAGTAGGATTTGTAGAAAAACACGCCATATTCAACTGCCGATAACAGCAGAACGGGCGATCGCCGTAAAATATTTTTGTTCCGGTGGATAGACGAGACACCGGAACAAATCCGCGGATTTATTATTTAATCAATACCTGGCAGAGGATGTGTTAATTACCATGCAGTCAATTGGAAAATGTTGAATTGTTTTTTACAACTTGATACCACCAGCTTCACTCACCCTTACACTGTTCTCTTGTCTTAGTTCATCTAACAGCGGTTTCACACTACGGTCCTGGGTGCGCACTCGAGAACGCTTGGCAGGTTTCGCGCTAGTGTGAATGTTGCGCATCGTTCCCCGAAACGGATCGCCGTTCCGTACCCGAAACCACCTCGGGAGGTAGTCTCGGGTGCGATTCTTGCGTCCTCGGGGACGGTACACTGCAATGTGAAAGCAAGCGTATCGTTTGACGGAAGTGGCCCGCTATTTGTAATAGGTGACGGTATATAAACTCGACAAAAAAAACACGTCGCAGATCAATCCACAGGGGTTCAACCATGGCCGGATCCCGCGGGTTAATTTCATCATTAAATTATAAAATGAAACCGCGGGATGATGAAAGATTTAGTACCGCATCATCCCGCGGCTTAATTTTATCATTAAATGACCAAATGAACCCGCGGGATGATGCGCTAAAACCCGCAATATTTATATATAAAACTGATTTATTTATTTTTATAAAACATTACATACAGAAATAGAATGAGAGCACGAGATAGAAAGAGAGGCCGTGTCATGGCCATATAATGACAGCAACAATATATATATATATATATTATATATATATATATATATATTATATATATATATATATATATATATATATATATATATATATATATATATATATATATATATATATATATAATAGTATATCTTGTGGAGTTTCAGCTACTATGCATCCCAGAAATATATAGCTTATAAGGCTTTGTAATTTGAAATTTGTAAGTAAATATAACTCATTTAGATGTAGGCCTACGTAGGTTTATGGTTTCCCATGGACTATAGCCGTTTCACTCATGATGCAATTTCTCTTTCATAACAGATACATACATGTGCCAGATAATCCCCACACAAAGAGAGTAAAAAAAGAAAAGACGTTACTTTATTTAGTAAGACATGAGAAACAGTACATGGAAGTACAATTCACAATACAAGGTTTCAGTCATTCAGTCCGACTTCACTGTATAGGCTAGTTGCCTTTTCATAAATTATATATTTTTGTACTTAAGCTGTCGTGAAAGTTTATAATATTTAGAGAAATGTAAGGTTTCAAATACAAAAGTAGTAGTAGTTGTGAAGGTTAGCAAACTGGACATTTAGACTGAATGTTTCCTGTATCCTCATCTTGCGCAAATGCACACAAGTGTTTCACCAGGTTTTATTTGTGTTGTTTCTCATAAGCGTGCATCCGTTGTCTGTCAACAACACGCGCGCCAACAACACAGCAGTCTGTGCCTTTACTTCTGTGCGCTCGCGTCGCTGTGCGCTCAGTGCGCTCCTGACTCTCTCCCCAGCGGAGGTGGAAAGACTGGTGATGCGAGGTTACCCCAGCGGCAACCCTATATTTATGTGCGACCAGCACAAACATTGTCGCATAGTTGATGACGTCTGTGTCCACTGGCGAAGCACTATGTGCATGCCGCCACCTATAGGATCGGGGGTATATATGCAAGTGTATTCGAGCGCGTTAGAGACTTGGCCAGTGTGAATGCGGGCCAGCCAAGCGCACTCGGAAACGGAGCGGTCTGGAGTGCGCACCCGAAAGCATAGTCTGAAACGGCCGTAACTGTCTTTCCTTAACCCATTAACTTCTCATGTCGTCGTCGTCCCCCCCCTCTCTCTCTCTCTCCTCCCTCTCCCTCTCTCCCTCTCTCAGAGAGGGAATGTGTTTACGTGCCGTTGCGCTTCCAGGCAGCATCATCCGGTCAGTTCAGATGCCACGTGGTCCTGAGGTCCTGGCGCGATACCAGAGTCTACCTGCTGGAGGCGCTGGTTGCTGGACAGGTACAGCTCCAGACTGTACTGGCTACTTACTGCCCAGTCATTGTTTGTACTTGTTTATATATTGTGTACGTTGAATTTACTTTGGATGCATCTTTGTATTTAGCTGTGCAGCACTTTGGTCAACCTGTTTTAAAACATGCTTTACATATGAAATTGACTTGACTTACAAAATGTATATGGCCTAATTAGAAAAAATATATATTAAAGAAGCATTCAAATACTGATCTTGGGTGTTGATTACCATGGTTATATACAAAGCTTTCAAAGCCATCCAGTCAGCCCTGGTAGCAAAGTGTGCTTTGTTTCCACAGGGAGGACACGGCCATTTTGACCTCAGTTCACCGGTGCACGAGTCGGTCACTCAAGACATCCCGCTGGTGAGCAGCAGACAGCAAGACCCTTGATCAAAGAGAAAAAGAGATTTTTTTTTTACACAAAATTGGTCATGACGGCACTCTTAAAACTTTTCCATAATACATGTTTTCAGTGGTGTAAAGTAACTACATTTACTTAATTACTGTACTTAAGTACACTTTTGAGGATTTTTTACTTTACTGGAGTATTTCCCATTTTCTATACTTTTACTTCAACTCCACTACATCTCAGAGGCAATATTATTGTACTTTTACTCCACTACAATTATTTGACAGCTTTAGTTACTTTTCCGATTTAGAATATTATCACAAAACATACTACAAACATTAACCACTTAAGCCATATATATATTTCGGCCATTTGAAAATAGCAGATCTACAATGCTCACAATGAGTCGCGATGTGACACATTGTGAGCTTGTAGAGCTGCTATTTGTGAAAGATTTTTTGTACATTTTGAACTTGTGAAATGGGACATTCTGCACAAATGAGTACCTTCTACTTTTGGTAAGTGCATTTTGGTACCAATACTTTTGTACTTTTACTCAAGTACATTTTGAATACCTTACTTGTACTTGTAACAGAGTATTTCTACATTGCAGTATTGATACTTTTACGTACTTTTATGGTCATGGGTTGACCTTTTCTGCTCTTCATGCTGAGTTGTATTTACAAATGTCTGAACATGTTTATTGCTGGGTTATAATTAGTGTGTGTGTGTGTGTGTGTGTGTGTGTGTGTGTGTGTGTGTGTGTGTGTGTGTGTGTGTGTGCGTGTGCGTGCGTGCCAGCGCAATGAGAGCAGCCAGGACTGGAAGCTAAAAAGCACGGTGAGTGGTGAAGGATTCTCTGGCCCTCCAGTGATGTCCATAGCAGCAGAGACAACAGCCTGCTACCCCCTCATCTTCACACCTTCTGCCCGGCGTGTCGTCACGGTAAGAACCAACGTCTCACTAGCATGTTCGTTCTTTTTCTTCTTTCCTTCTTATGCATTGGCTGGGAATCGAACGCGGGTCACTCGCATGGCAAGTGAGAATTCTACCACTACTTTGCTTTATTACTCTACTTTATTTGTTTATTTAGACGGGACACCACATATTAATGAATTTGGATGGATTTAGCAAAGATGCTAATTTACGTCCGCAGTCACCACAAAAAAACATAAAAACAAGTAAAAAATAGAGTATAGAGAATAACGATCTGTGATGCACTTGATTTATCTGATGTTTAGTAAAAGATTATCAAAAACAATCAGCCATTTCCTGTGCATTATCAGTTAACCCAAAATGTATTACACTAACATGTATAACACTACAGGAATTCGCGCAAGTTTGAGATGAAATTGAACCGATTTTAAGGGATGGGGTTAGGGCATTCCACACTTGGGTGGCCACTTGATTCATAAATCATACCTTCCCGTTTGGTTCATGCTTTAGTCAAATGCCTATGTGGGAGTGTTTCCCCTTGTCCTCGAAAGGCTCATTCCAAACATCAGTGATGAAAATAAATGTTTGCATTGGCCGGGAATCGAACCCGGGCCTCCCGCGTGGCAGGCGAGAATTCTACCACTGAACCACCAATGCAATGGTGATAACATAAGGGAGTGGGGGTGGGGTGATTCATGGGAGTGCACGGTTCAAAAGTATTTGCTACTTGGGACTGGATTTAGTATAGTATGTAACTTTGCCTTGTGTTTACACAACTTAACAATACATTTAAAAAGATGACCCATAATAATAATAATAATGATAATAATAATAATCTATAGGCTACCTAGCCTGGCTCTATAGCTGTCGCTATAGCCTTGCATTTAGGCTCTGGTGACACTGTAGAAGAAGGCAGGGTTCTCTCGGTTGAAAATGTTGCTGGCGGCCCCGGCCCGATCGGGATAATCCAATATGAACCAATCGCTAAAGAGAGCCACTTTGGCCACGCCCCCATCTCAGAAAACGGCTGCACTGAGAGACCGTTCAGACTTCAGACTATTAATGGAGTGAAACTAAATGTAAAAAAAATCTGGCTGAGTGTCAGGCTAATCTATACCAGCAGTTATCAGCCACTGGAGTAGTGTGGTGGCGTTTACCTGCAGAAACACATAATATGTTTTGGTGTTTTCACTGTTTCTTTTGGTAGACAGGGACGTTTTTGGGCTACCAAAACAAACCGTGCAAAACACCAAAACATAGTGAGAGGGCCATGCAGTGGTGGATAAAGTACTCAAGTGTTTTACTTAAGTAAAAGTATCAATACTGCAATGTAGAAGTACTCTGTTACAAGTGAATGTCCGGAATTCAAAATTGACTTGAGTAAAAGTACAAAAGTATTGGCATCAAAATGTACTTAAAGTACCAAAAGTAAAAGTACTAAAATATTTGAAAATAGCAGATCTACAAGCTCACAACGCGTCGCGATGCGACGCGTTGTGAGCTTGTAGATCGGCTATTTTCAAATAGCCTAGGTATAAAATAGGGCTAACGTGGTTCATGTATGCTTTATAATGTAATCATTTATATCTGCAAAGTAACTAGTAACTAATGTTTTCAAATAATTGTAGTGGAGTAAAAGAACAATATTTGCCTCTGAGATGTAGTGGAGTAGAAGTAAAAGTATAGACAATTGGAAATACTCCAGTAAAGTAAAAGTACCTCAAAATTGTACTTAACACATCGGGTGCCAGCATTTTTTCATAACAACTTACCGTGGGTGCCAGCATTCTCCCCATTGACTGCGCTTTGCTGTTTAACGTTTCCGCGTGCGTTACAAGCAAATCCACGAAAAAAAAAGCATCGATTCATGTTCTGCCATGAGCCTGGCTACTGCCTGGAACCATAACATTCCCCTCGCGGGTTACAACGGGGGGGGGGATCGCGCATCGCGCATGACCGCTTTTCCCCACAGGAAACAGATTCGGAGATATAGGCGTTTCAAAGTAGGAAATAGACAGGAAGCGGATGGGGAAAAAAAAGTGTTTCCGGTGAGCGATCTGGCACTTCCTTCGCAGGATTACAATGGGTGCTCCCAGAGCTGCTCTAGCCCCGCCCGCGCGGAGAAAAACGAAAAAAACAAAAAGACTGAAATCACGGTTCAGACCGTGTTCGGCACCGAAGCTTCGGAACCGCCACTATGTAAACACACGGTTCAGACCGTGTTTTGCACCCGATGTGTTAAGTACAGTACTTGGTTAAATCTACTTAGTTACTTTACACCACTGGTCCCCGGAGACCCTTGATGTCATCGGTATGAGGTCATAGTAGGCTACTGACATCAGTCAGGCGGTTCACACAGAGATTATGTGTATTCTTCACGGATGTCCATATATGGAAATCCATGGAGATCCACTGCTCTGACCGGCTTCCCACTCGGCACATATCCCACGATATGCACAGCAATAATGAAGTCGATCAGACGGACATACGGACGGAGAGATTCAGCCCATTTATAGATAGATATGTCCTCTGCAAGTATAATGCTTCAAAGGTTCATCGATTGTGTTTGAAAAGACAATTGATGAAAAATAAATGTGTGCATTGGCCGGGAATCGAACCCGGGCCTCCCGCGTGGCAGGCGAGAATTCTACCACTGAACCACCAATGCAATGGTGTTGGCTGCAAGTGCCGGGTCGTCTTACAAAATGTAAAGGTTTTCCTCTTGTTTTTCGCTCCAGCACTTTTTTAATATAGCCTACATTATACCTAAAAAAAAGCATACACCATTTATTTGTATTACCCTCAAGTCACTTTGTTAGCACTCCCTACTATTCCATAGCCTGTTTGTGACTAAGCATTTTGTCACGTCGGTCAGTCAGTGTTGTTTGTGTGAATGTTTGTATTGTACTAAGTGCCTCTGGCCACACACTTTGTGTTGTAAAGGATCTCTGGGCTTTATTATGCGTGAGAGACTGTGTGCAGAGAAGCTCACTGGACCACATGTTTTGTCTTGCCGTCTCCTTACCCCCGCCCCTCCCTCCCTAACAGGGCCAGCTCCTCCTGGTGAACGAGGGGGATGGTACGGAGCACATGTTCACACTCAGAGGAGTGGGAGAGCGCCCCCTGCCGTTGGCCCACGTGGTATTACACTGCCCTGTCGGCCAGGTTACAAACGCAGAGCTGCAAGTCCCCAACCACAGCCACAGGAACGTCACCCTTCAGGTACATAATATAGTCTTCAGCTCAGACTGATGATACAAAATGTCATTCACCAAGTGTAAAATAGTGGGTTTTGATTGATTGATTGAATACTTTTAATAGTTTGCTAAAAGTACAGAGGTACAGTTATACAATAATGCTAAAAGGATAACTCAAAAAGCCCTGAGGGCTTGTTTCCATTGTGGTCCTAGGGCATTCCACATCTTTGATGAATAGCATGAGAACGAGTTCATTCCCTTTGTTGAGCCAAATCTGTGTTGAACATGATTCGTGGAGCTGCCTCTGGTGTTATGATCGTGGACTTCATTAACATTTTGGAAGTCTTTTGAAAAATACAGGGGGATCCCAATGTTGTGGTGTATCTTGAAGACCTGGCCCATAGCAAGTTGCTGTACTCTGTCCTCAACCCTAAGCCATCCAATCCTAGCAAAATGAGCAGGGGTTAGATGGGTTTTGTGATTGAGGCCAAGTAGTAGCCTTACTAGTTTTTTTTTTTTGGGATGTTTGTTTTTTAAGACCTTGGAGCTGTTGTGATACCATGAAGTGCATGCATAATCATAATAACCTTGTATGAGAGCCCCTGCAAGAATCTTCAGAGTATTCTTACTGACTAGACATCCAATCCTATACAAAAAGCGTATTCTTTGGTTGACCTCTTTCTGCGTTTTTGTTACCGGAGAGGTTTGCCTCCAAGATGGAACCAATACAATCAGTGGTGTAAAGTTGCTAAGTACAATTTTGAGGTATTTTTACTTTACTGGATGGAGTATTTCCAATTTCCAATACTTTTACTTCTACTCCAATACATCTCAGAGGCAAATATTTTACTTTTACTCCACCACAATTATTACAAAAACTTTAGTAACTAGTTGCTTTGCAGATATTAATTATTATATTATAAAACATTCATTAACCACTTTAGCCCTATTTTATACCTAGGCTATTTGAAAATAGCCGATCTACAAGCTCACAACGCATCGCATCGCGAAGCGCTGTCAGCTTACTTCTTCCACCACTGGTAGGGAGTCACAGTTTTTGATGGTTGTGCTTGGGCATTCCACATTTTGGTGTCATAATAGTAGAATGAATTCCTCCCGTAGAATGAATTCATCCCGTATATTAAGGTCCGGTCTATAATGCTTTATAAGCACATTTTTAATGCATTATAATGCACTTTTAAGGCATTATAAAACTTGTTATAAATGTTTATACTTATACAAAAGTGTATAACAAGATTTAAAAAGCATTAGTGCTGGTCATAATGCATGATACGTTCAGCAGAACAGCACATTACAACGACCATAACTTAGTCAGTTATAAAGTGTCTTTGTTATAAGTTGTTATGCATAATTCTTACCAAATAGTGTAGTGGTTTTCAAACTTTTTTTTTTATGTCAAGGACCCCCATATCTTAGACCTGTAAGAGTCCTTTTGGAACCCCCTCAAGGAACCCTGAGGGTACTGGGACCTCACTTTGGGAACCACTGAAGTAGTGCATTCATTTATGAAAACAAAACAAAACAGAGATGACATCTTTTCTAACATTCCAGACTACAAAATAGGTAATAAATAAAGATCATAGATCAAAAAGTATGCTGCCTGCCTGGTATCAGTCAGAATAGAGAGACATAAATGGATTGATATCGGTTTCGGCCCATAAAAAAATTATAAAAAAGAACACACTGTTATCGGATTGGTGTCGGCCGATATCGGTATTGGAAGTGAAAAAGTTGGATCGGGACAGCCCTATAGTGACTATTCACAATAATGAGTAGTAAAGGTGGAGCAGTCACTAGCAGTGTTGGGCAATATTACTCAGGAGAGTAATATGTTACTTATTATATGTTACTCCTTAAAAAAAAGTGATATAGTAGTAATATATAGTTATATTATATTACTAATTACTTGGAATCAAGAGTAATATGTTATATTACATATTATATTTACGGGGCCAGAGCTCAGCTCTGGACCTGTCTTAGGGCGGCTTCACACTGGGTCCGTTTGCATTCGAACCGTTCCCGAATACGAATGGCCTCTACCAGCTGGCCTGCATTCACATTGGCCAAGATCCTTGCGCACCAGAGAACACTTGCATATATACCCCCGATCCTATAGGTGGCGGCATGCACATAGTGGTTCGCCTGTGGACACAGACGTCATCAACTATGCGACAATGTTTGTGCTGGTCGCGCATAAATATAGGGTTGCGGTTGGGGAGTGAGTCAACGCACTGAGCGCTCAGCGCAGTGAGCGCACAGAAGTCAAGGCACAGACTGCTGTGTTGTTGATGGACAATGCTTATGAGAAACAACACAAATAAAACCTGGTGAAACACTTGTGTGCATTAGCGCAAGATGAGGATACAGGAAACATTCAGTCTAAATGTCCAGTTTGCTAACCTTCACAACTACTACTACTTTTGTATTTGAAACGTTAAATTTCTCTAAATGTTATAAACTTTCACGACAGCTTAAGTACAAAAATATATCATTTATGAAAAGGCAACTATAGTAGCCTATACAGTGAAGTCGGACTGAATGACTGAAACCTTGTATTGTGAATTGTACTTCCATGTACTGTTTCTCATGTCTCATGTCTAAATAAAGTACATCAACCCAACGTCTTTTCTTTTTTTACTCTCTTGGTGTGGGGATTATCTGGCACATGTATGTATCTGTTATGAAAGAGAAATTGCATCATGAGTGAAACAGCTATAGTCCTTGGGAAACCATAAACCTACGTAGGCCTACATCTAAATGAGTTACCATATTTACTTACAAATTTCAAATTACAAAGCCTTATAAGCTATATATTTCTGGGATGCATAGTAGCTGAAACTCCACAAGATATCCACAAGATATACTATATATATGCCCTGTGCTCTTCTTTTTCTCTATGAAGAAAAGTACAAGTACAGTTGACACAAACGCATTCCGCAACGCTGCCTGTCTGTTGTTTAATCTGCGCATCCGCGCATTACGTGCAGATCTCATCCTCTGGACTGCAAAGCCATAGCTGGTCATGTAGGAAGTGCATGTGCGATAGGATCGCGCTTGCCATAGTCTCCAAAGTAATTAATAATAATAAGAGAAAGTTCCCTTTTGGTTATTTAAAAAATAAAAATAGTCTCCTTATTTTATGTATTAATTTATTAGCCCTACATGGGAGAAACGTTAACTTTAGAGCTTTTGGTTATAATTTAAAAAGACTGTAGAGCAGTTTGTGTGCAGACTCACCTTTTTATTTTTATTTATTTATGATTTGTGGGTCCAGCACTGTGTGTAAAAAAAAAATCACACCCTGTGTGAAGGTAGTGGCGCCTTTGATACATTATGTCATCGATATGTGTTTATAATGTGTTTATAGCCATGTGTCACGTGAAGCTTGACCAATCACTTTGTTGACGGGTCTGACCAATCAGAACGTTGACGGGTCTGACCAATCAGAACGTTGACGGGTCTGACCAATCAGAACGTTGACGGTGAACACGGACAAAGTCAGGTATAGAGCAGGATTGCGCCGCTAAAAACTGTGGGGACGTGCATCTCCTGCCTTTGTTCATATTTAAAATAAAAAATATATTTTCCAATGCAAGATCAGTGTGGTTATCTTCTCTATATTGTAATATCAAAAATAGCAGATCAACAAGCTCAATGTGTCGCATTGCGCCGCATTTTCAGCTTGTAGCTTGGCTATTTTTTCTACTTTTGTGTGACACTGTATGACAATAGGGCATTCATTTATGATGAAAAAGCATTAAAGATGGAGTGCCATGATATTTTTCAACCCTAAAACCTGATCATAAGGTATTATTATTATGTAAGGATTTTTTTCAAAAAAAAAAAGTGTACAGAAATTGTTAAAAAAAATGTTTTTATGTGGACACGCCTCCAGTTCATTAAGTATGCCTGGTTCTCACCTTAGCACCTCCTCCACCACCTTAGCGCCACCCACCTGTCCTAGTCCCTCCTCCTCCTCATGCCCACACCTGTTGTGTTATGATAATGAGGGGGAGGGTATGTTTTTTGGGGGCTCTGTGATGTCACTATGCCCCTGTTTTTGGATTGGCACGTTTGACTCTCAAGGTTTCAGCCTCCAGGAAAAAACTCCAAATAGTCAGAGAAGACATGAAACACCATAAAACCACCAGCGGGGGCCTTAATGAAGTTCTATCAACCTCATAGACACATGAAAAACAGAAAAAGTGCAAAACCATGGCACCACCTCTTTAAAAGTTGCAATATGGCGATACAGGGTTTCTTCCCAACAGCAAAGATATGTAGTGTTTCGAGAGAACCTCTTGTGATTTCACACTAATAAGATTTGATAAAAAAACTTAGTATATAGAAATACTGGTCAATGACCCTGTTTTATTGCAAACAGCCAAGTCAGCCAAAACATCATGTCCTTCAATAAAAGAAAATAAACATTTGAACAAAACATTGTAACAAATCATAACAGCATGAACAAAATGTTCATGTGAAATATGTAGGCTATTTGCCATTTACATTTCTTACTAAAACAATTTGGCACTTCAAATTTACTTTTCCCTCTGGTCTAATGAAGAAATTTCATGCTTGCTGGACATACTGCTCAGCTGTGCTACTGCTTGGTGTGGATATGTTACGGCCATGGTTGAACCCCTGTGGATTGATCTGCGACGTGTTTTTGTTGGCTGTTTTTGTCGAGTTTATATACCGTCACCTATTCCAAATAGCGGTCCACTTCCGTCTAACGGTACGCTTGCTTTCACATTGGGTCAATCCACACATGTCCGTTCGCGACCGTACGGCGTCCGTTCCGCATCGGTTCCGTTCGCCGGAAGTCCCATCCACTCCCATGTTAAAAAAAAGGGACAGTACGGTCACGTTTTTTTTAACATGGGAGTGGATGGGACTTCCGGCTAACGGAAACGGACGCTGAACGGTTGCGAACGGAGATGTGTGGATTGACCCATTGCAGCGTACCGTACCCGAAAACGCATGATCCGGATCCGAGACTGCCTCCGGAGGTGGTTTCGGGAACGGAACGGTGATCCGTTTCGGGGAACGATGCGCAATATTCACACTAGCGCGACACCTGCCAAGCGGTCTGGAGTGCGCACCCGAGACCATAGTGTGAATCCGCCCTTAATGTTCCCTTTATTCTGTTGAGTTTTCTGCCACTTTTCGCAGTTCTGGCTGAACCGTGCTGCCGCTTAGATCACCGGAAACAAAAACATGGCTCCCATCCGCTTCCTGTCTATTTCCTTCTTTAAAACGCTTATATCTCCGAATCTGTTTCCGGTGTGGGAAACCGGTCATGAGCGATACGCGATCCGTCCCCGTAACTTGCGAGTGAAATGTTATCGTTCCAGGCTATAGCCAGGGTCATCGCGCTACATGAATGGATGCTTTTTTTTAACGTGGATTTGCTCGTTGCGGAGTTTTAGAGCTTTGAACAGCAAAGCGCAGTCAATGGGGAGAATGCTGGCATCCACGGTAAGTTGTTATGAAAAAATGCTGGCACCCAATGTGTTAAGATATGATTGGCCAATGTTGATCATTTTAACTGTAAACAGGCTTTTGGTAGACCATGATTGTTTTCTTGTCATGTTTAGAATTATTTGTATGATGCCCCCAGGTGGCCAGAGGAAAGAACTGCAGGTCCTCATTGGGACCATAGACTGTAAAAAAGAATGGACAAAGCCACTCCCCTGCTTTCTACAGAACGAAAATGAAGCCGATAGTTCAGGAACATGTATTCCTCCATCGTTAATATATATACAGTTGGCCACGCCGTAACTCAAACGCTATTGGAAAACAACCCCCAAAAATGCTATTGGTTAGGTAGCTTGTCAATCAAGAGTAGGGCGGGGAATGAATGCTATTGGTTGTGTAGGTTGTCAATCAAATCATCCCGCCCCTCCTGGAGCATAGCCTACTTTATCGTCAATTTTAGAATAAATGGGACCATAATTTAGCAAAACGCATATCATGATGATTGAAAGGACTAGCGACTGGAAGCATATAGAATTTATGACAATTTTTTATTACGGTAAGAAAATCTAGTCTAAAGTTTGTCAAAAACCCATTCACTTGCGTTAAAATAAATTCTTTCTGACACTGCAGGTCGGCGCAGGGTAAAACAGTGCCTCACTCTGGCCATTCATAAGCTTCCTTGTTGGCCTCATCGTAAATATCCAAGCCTTGCCCCTTGATTGGGACACATCAACATGAATCCAACATTAATAGAATAGATTATGTATGTCTTAACAAGTCTATAAAGCTACCTATGAAAAAGTTTAAGCTGCAACAGTTTTATACCACATGTACTGGGGGTCCCTGCTTAATCTCAGTCTGTGCTAGGGGGTCCTTGGCCCTTGGCCTGAACGCACACACTTCTGCAGCCAGTGTTGCCATGCCAGCTTATTATAAGCGACTTTGGCCTTGTTTTTCTGTAAAGTGGCTTGTGGGTTGCGTTTTTTTGGGGGGGCTTGTTTCTAAAGTGTATAGTTGCTTATTTATCCAAATATTCCCCTCCCCCCCAGATGTTTTGAAAATAGCCGACGTATACAGTATGCTAAGTCTAGCTGTTGCCATAAAAGGGTTGTATATTTTTTTTGTATTTTATTTACATTTTGAATGTGGTTTATATTTCAGTGAATCTCTGTATTGATTTTTTTGATATTACTGCAGTGCCATCTACTGTTCAGGTAATGTCATTGTGTTACCTGGGCAGTCATGTTATGTAACACCAATCACTTGAACATTGGGTACACATTTTATACCTAAAATGCCTGTAATCAGTACTACTGAGTTTCTGATGAGGAAGGAGCTCTTTCTTCATCTGATAATTTTTTGAAACATTATACAAACCTAACCTCCTAGATCATTGATTCTCAAAGTGGGGTCCGGGGACCCCCAGGGGTACTTGAGGGGGTTCCAGGGGGTCCCTAACTAAATGATGAATAGGAACCAAATGGACCCTTATGGGTCTGTAACTCTGAGAGTGTACAAATGGTACCAAATGGACCCGTTAGTCCTCAGAGTTAAGTTAACATTGATTTTACAATATGAATTGGGGTCCCAGAGATAGAAGAAATGCCATATAAATGGGGGTCCGTAGCCTAATGCATATCAAACTGGGGGTCCTTGAAATTTAAATGGTTGAGAATCACTGCTAGAGCTGTAAAAATCTTCTCTTACTGGGGTCCCTGGCTTATCTTTTCAAATGGGGGTCCGCGGGCTAATAAGTGTCAATTTGGGGGTCCTCCTCGACATGAAAAAGTTTGAGAACCACTGTCCTAGATTCTGTGCAGAAGGCGCACATGGTACGTCTTTTGTTATGTGTTTCCTTTGTATAAATTGTATAAATCATTGTAGTTGTATTAGGTGTGTTTATGTTTATGTGAATATGGACAATTCATTCATCAATACGGACAAACAATTCATGGACACTTAAAATGACAGTATGACTGATGATGAGCAGATATACAAGCTCATATATATGATCTTGTAGATCTGCTATTTTTGAAAAATCTTAAAGGTGTGCAAATCTTTGAATAATATATATATAACTCAAATCTTTGCTTCTGGGGGTCCCTGGAACAAAAATATGTTACAAATGTTTTTAAAAAAAACATTGTATAAATATATATTTAAAGATTTGCACAAATGTTCACGATTTGTCAAAAAATAGCAGATCTACAAGCTCATAACTCATGAGTTCTAGTGATTGGTGTTGACTGCCCAGGTAACACAATGACATTACCTGAATAGCCAAATAAATCTAAAAATGACACAGATACTTTCCTGGTCTAAATGTTTTTTTTTTTTTAAAAGCCATTTAAGCCATAACTAGGCTAAGTTTGAACTTGTGAGGTGGTGCAACTCTATTCTGCCTCAGAGTCAGAACAAAACAATTTAGGAACGGTTATACACTAAGTTTAAAGTGCCTAGTTGGTTTCCTAGACCTTGGTTGCTTAATTCTCTCACACATTCTGGCAACACTGTCTGCAGCACGTGATTACATCCATTCAAACAGGGGGCGTGCCGGCTCAGCTGTGCAGAGAGCTGTGCTGTTGGAAACAAACAACCAAACTCGGATGATTACTAATTAGAAGTGTAACAGTTTGAAGTTTTTATCGTGAAATGCCTGCTAAAGTATGTATCTATAGTCTGTCCTGCAAGGAATGGTTAGTTATCTATATCTTATGTCTATAAATGTGATCGGATCGTGTGACTATCACGGCAGTTCTACTCGCACTCCACTGTAAGTCACGGTCTGGTGCTGCTCTACAAAAGTATTATAAATGACACTAAAGCTAACGTGAGACTTATTGTAAGATACGCGGTCATATAACAGCAGTTGACATGTTGTTTCTGTGTATATTCGTGTTGCTGTAATTCACGTTAGTTGACACTATGTATTTTGATACTGAAATCAATGTTATCTTTGCCTGTAGAAGTCAGAACCAGACCAGTGGAGGTGCCGACCACGTATGTTTTGTGTCTGGAACCAACCCATTGCAGGTAAATGTTGTTGCACTACGTTCTGTATAGACCAATTATTTGTTTACTTGTTTGTTTGTAACATTGAGACTGAATGCACAGGTGATTTGTTTCATGCAATCAATTCTCAACCTGTTTTGGGGTTTGCTGGTTTGGTTTCATCGCACCCCAGTGTTGCCAGGTCTGCTTATTGTCATTTTCCACCAAGGTTTTATTTGAAAATAGCAGAGCTACAAGCACACAACGCGTCGCGATGTGAGCTTGTAGATCTGCTATTTTCAAATAGATTATGTGTGTTTTAAGTGCTCATGTCACGTGGCCCCATAGTCGCTTAGTGGCAGCGGTGGCCTAGTGGTTAGAGGGGCGGCCTTGATACCGGAAGGTCCCTAGTTCGATTCCCCAATTCATCACATCAATCATGAATCACCGCTGAATAGCCCTTGAGCAAGGCTTCCATGCAGGGTCCGGCTGGAAACAAGCTTCGTGCTTAGTCCGACACCCTGGGTAAACAACAAACTTTGCTTTACTTTGCTTTGCTTTGCTTCTCTTGGGCTTGTTTTCCTAGACCTGGTTGCTTGTTTCTGTCACAGAATCTGGCAACACTGCCCCCAACCTGAACCCCCTCTTGTGTGTTGGCTAGTGCTGCCGCGCAAGACCTGTCAGAATGGGTTCAATTTGCAACCAGTATGACGCTTGCAACCAGTGTGACGTCGTCTGTTAAGCGAACAGTCTTCTCCCGGGTGGTTGAAGCCAGAAGGGGGCGAGGGGCGGGGCTGGCGGGGCTGTGCGGCCACGCGAATTGAAGCACAATGACAAATATTCTCTGCCTTTCTAATTAAATATCAGCACTTTGCTATGTGGACCATCAACCCAAAATAGACCTTTGTTGACCCCCGGAGGAGAATTCACGTCATGGCATCAGGCCTGTACTGGGATCACAAAAAAAGACAGACTAAACTTTGTTCTGCTTATGAAAGTGCAGGCAGGAGTAATGCTAGTGCTGAGATGCTCTCAGCAGCAGGAGGAGCAATGTTCTAAATAAGTGTAGAGGAATATCTTGCGGAGTTTCAATGTTAATATGTAAATATGGCAACTCATTTAGATGTAGGTTTATGGTTTCCCATGGACTATAGCAGTTGCAATTTCTCTTCTTTCATAACATAATCCCCACACCAAGAGTAAAAAAAGAAAAAACGTTTCAGTCATTCGGTCCGACTTCACTGTAGCCCATAGTAGCCTTTTCATACGCGATATGTGAAAGTTTATAATATTTAGAGAAATTGAAAAATGTCAAATACAAAAGTAGTCGTAGTAGTGAATATTTATTTTTGTTTCTCATAAGCGTGCATCCGTTGTATTTTTGTTTCTCATCATCCGTTGTCCGTCAACAACACAGCCGTCTGTGCCTCGACGTTTGCGCTGTCTCAGCTCGCTTGGTGTGGGCGGGGCTAGCGCCGTCCAGGATGTGACGTAGAAACTAGCAGCCCCGCCCCTCGCCCCCTTCTGGCTTCAACCACCCGGGTGAAGACTGTTCGCCCATGTAGCAGCCAGCAACATCGCCTGCTGTTATTTCTATGTACCGCCAGAGGGCGCCGTCAGGCAATTTAAAAACCTTACTTCAAACCACTGTAAACCCAATGTTAAAAGTCACATCTATAATGCACTTCATGAGGATGTAAAAATGTAACATGTTATGTACTATGGCAGCTCTGCTTGCACTCTGCTGTGAAGTCAGAACCAGTGGAGGTGCCATAACCACATATATTTTGTCTTGAACCAAACCCATTGCAGCTTCACTGAAGTACCACACCATCCATGCAAACCAACCCAGTGCCTCTGTGTGTGTGATGGGACGGGTACACACAACTTTTACAGAGGTAAGTTATAGGATGTTTAGTTAATATTGTAGCGAACAATATGTATCATTTTCATTTTGTAACTTGGTCTCATGTTGATAAAACTCGTCCTTGAACAGACAAATTAGATCCATTCGATAGTTAAATTGTTTGTTCTGTGTAGGCCAGTGTGTCACGGGGCACTGATTGACACAATCAATACACATTGATTGAGGACAATCTACACAACGGCTTACATTTGACTAACTTTGCCGGCCCGGCTTTGGAAATGACTGTGGAAGTGTTGGCTCATGTGGACAGTGTTCTTAACAGCGTATTTCCCAATGCATTTTAACGTTTGAAGTTTCTGTTTATTGAATCTGGGGTAGTTCATTGTGGTGGTGGTGGTGGTGGTGGTAATCATTGGTGCTGTCACCTCACCTGTTCTCCTCTGCAGTGCTGGCACTCTGAAGATTGGAGGGTGCCAAGTACTGCAGAAGAGGAGGGGTGTTTGTTCATGTTGTTTAGCATTTTGCTTGTATGCCTTTTGTGCCTGAAATATGTATTGAAGTGTATTCATTGACATTATGTTTAAGAAGCATTTATGTAATTGTAGATTAACCCATTAAGACCTGGAACTTTGGGCTGTGCCGCGCTACGAGCTTGTAGATCTGCTATTTTTGAAAAATCATGAAAATGTGTGCAAATCTTTGAATATATATATTTTTAAAGCGAACATTTTTACTCAATTCTTTGCTTCTGGGGGGTCCCTGGAACTAAATATTTTGATGGGGGTCTGCGGCCAAATACATATCATTTTGGGGGTCCTTGACGTGAAAAAGATTGAGCACCACTGATATAGAAACATAGCTTTTTCAGAAAACTGTTGAGATTTAGGAGACATGTAGAACCGGCTTCAGGTCTCAATAGGTTAAGAAGCATTTATGTAATTGTAGATTCACTCATGGGCCTTGGTTTGCCTTGTTTGAGATAATGGATACAAATGACTTTCATGGTGCTAGGTGTACTCCCACCTGGTTAAAAAGCAGGCATGCTACAAGTATGGGGAGTTCAGTTAGACTTGGAGCAACCAGCTGTAAGCACTTACGGGAGAGCTGCCAGGGTCCTTGTTTAAGGGTGTCGCCTGTTTGCCAGTTTCTTAAGTTCCTAGGTTGTTTTCTTTAGTTTAGTTTGCTGTCAAGTATGTTCATTTTATATATTTTGTAAAGTCGCTTTTGTGAGCCCCCCAGACCGTTTTTAAGTTGCTTGATTCAGTATTAAGATATTTGATATTAATTTTATCAGACACGTCCCCTTCCTATACAAAACTCACAAAAGTCTGTGTAGACGATAAAATGACCCAGAAAGTGAAATATCCCTTTAAGGCCTTCACTATTTATATGATGCACTGGGACTGTTGGTGAAAGATGTTTGGGTAAAAATACAACCCCCAAATTGACACTTATTAGCCTGCGGACCCCCATTTGAAAAGATATGCCAGGAACCCCCATAAGAGAAGATTTTTTTTACGTCTCTAGCAATGATTCTCAACCATTTTAATTTCAAGGACCCCAAGTTTGACATGCATTAGAGGCTACGGACCCCCATCTAATGCCATTTCTATCTCTGGGACCCCAATTTATATAGTAAAATCAATTATAATTTAACTCTGAGTGTACAAATGGAACCAAATGGACCCTAACGGCTCCATTTGGTTCCATTTGTACACTCTCAGAGTTACAGACCCATAAGGGTCCATTTGGTTCCTAACTATCCATCATTTAGCTGGGGACCCCCTGGAACTCCCTCAAGGACCCCTGGGGGTCCCCGGACCCCACTTTGAGAACCAACGGTGTAGGCTACTGTCGTTAGCTGTTGATGCTAGCCTGATGGTCTGTTGGTCACCGTGTGCAGCGTTTTTAAACGTTCTCATGTTCCTTTTTGTTTTCCAAGAAAGAAGACACAATGCAAGGAGGGAAACGGAAGAGGATCGATGCCTTTCTCAAACCACGTAGTCATGTTAGTGGAGCTCAATTTACTATGCGATGTCTTTACTTTGGAAGGAAACTGCAATTACGTTATCTTTATAAATCTTGTCTAAATGCCATGTACAATATGTGTTCATTTAGCTAGATTAAAGCTCATGTTGTGGAATGTATTGAGCTAAACTAAGCATTATTAGGGATGTGTGTTGTGTTCTGTATTTTTAGGAGCGTACATCACATCAGCCAGCATCAAGCTCGGTGGGGAGAGCAAGATGACGACGTTGCAGAGGTCGAGGTGAGCTGTCAAATAAAATTGCCAGGCCACAATTGCAAAAAAGGATTTGTTTTACCCATGTTTTTTTTTTTTTTTTAACTTTCTATTCTTTTTTAGAGCAAGGTAGGTCATGTTGGGCATCACATTTACATTAAATGAGTACATTTAACACTCTTATGTTGAGGGCCATTCAGTCCAGATGTAATGAGAGGGATCCTTATTTGAAGTAACTTCAGTCCTTTTGTTGAGAGATCTCAGTTTGTTTGTCTTTACTGTTAAAGTCCATGGTAGTTTGTCGGTTGATATTCCAATGTTTCACTCCTGATTTTTGGGCAGGTTTCCAGACATTTGCAGAAAAAAAATAATAATAAAAAAAATAAATAAAAAAAATTATATATATACGAAAGAAAATACACATAAGCACGTATACATAGAAATAAAAAGCAAGCAACAAAGTGTACAAAAATAAAAAGTATATAACATAAAAATATAAATAAAGCAAGGTATCTCCACGCATAGTACAGATTCACATGCTTGTACGTACATACATACAGACATACATTCAAAAAACCCACATCTTTTTTACCCATGGTTTTAAGTTTGAGGTTTGCCCTCATCCTAAAGTGAACACGTTTAGATGTGGTAGAGATGTATTCAGTAGAAGACAGAGGAGATTTAGGGAGGAGTAATATGCTCTGGAACAGGGGTGGGCAACTTTGATGATGGAGAGGGCCGCTATATTTCCACACTCACGCCAGAGGGCCACATTGCATATACTGTCAGGCCGTATTTTAACTTTTTTTTGCCATTCTATGTCATACAAAAGTAGCAAAAAAAGCCGATCGACAAGCTCAAAATGCGTCGCGTGTTTTGAGCTTGTAGATCTGCTATTTTTGCTATTTTTTAATTGGAATCCTGAAAAGTAACATTTTTATTTTATTTCAAATGCATTTAGTTATACTTATGTAACTGTATGAACTTAAATACAAATACATTGGACATAAAAACTGTTAATACTAGTCATTAAGCTACTAATATAGACTGAAGTAATTAAAGCGGGTCATGTTTGCATGTTTGCAATCAATCATATATCAGTATTCTGGTATTAACCTGCGGGCCGCATTAAGTGAAGGTGGGGGCCGCATGTGGCCCCCGGGCCACCAGTTGCCCATGTATACTCTGGAATATTAACATTGAGCTACATCATGTCAATCTGTTTTTTTTTTTTTTTTACATTATAGGATGTTGAAGTGGTAGGAGCTCAAGAAGATGAGGACGGCATGGTGCTGGACACAGAGGTCACGTCTGCTGTGGCAGTCTCCAACCAGTCATTCTCGGCAGCAAAACCAAATCAACCAGGTCCTAGACTAATTGTTAAGAAGCAAGTAGGAAAAAATATACTCTTTCCTTCCACGCTGAGTGGTACAAAAAAATATCCATGGCTCCATTTCAATCCACGTGTAGATGGTGTTCTGCTCTGCTTTCACTGTTGCAAAGTGTTTTATAGAAATGCTTCACCACTTGCAAAGAATGCAGAACCAGCGTTTATTTTCAGCAGGCTTCAGGAACTGGATGTTCTTGACATTGACTGCTGTCCTGACATTGATTGTGCTGACATTGATGTCAGGGCAGCAGAGTCACTGAACCATCTTTCGCCGCATGTCTGAAAACCCACCTCTTCAGGAAACACTACTCTAGTCTACACTTCCTCTTCACCTTGCCTACTTGTTAACTAGTTGTACGAACTCTCGTGTTATTGTTTTACTGGATCTTGTTTATTCGATGCACTTATTTGTTTTATCTCTTGCTCATTTGATTTTCCTATTTTGTCTCATCTGTTTAAGAAAGCAGGTAGCTGATATATTGCACTTTTACCTTAGCGCTAGTTATACTCTTAGTTGCTTGGTCTAGAAGAGAATGCACTTAAGACTTCTGGTGATTAGTAGTTTTGTTCCCTAACTATGTTGAATGCACTTATTGTAAGTCGCTTTGGATAAAAGCATCTGCTAAATTACAGTAATGTAATGAAGGCATCTGAGAGATTCCGTTAACATGAAAATTCAGATTGTCACAAGGTGGATGTAAATGCCGCTCTGTATGAAGACCGATCAGTACCGTGTCAGCTGGCTAGTGTGGCCGTATCACAGCAGGCAGAAGCAAGGGCCTGCCTCTTAAAAATTATTGGTGCTGTGCAGTTGGCGAGACAGGGAATAGCTCTCAGGGGCCACGATTCTAGTGAAGGAAATCTTGATCAACTACTTAAGTACAAAGCAGAAGATGGCCCATGCCTTACGAGGTTGTTAGCAAGTAAAAAAGCTTCTTACACATCAGGAAGAATTCAAAATGAGTTCCTTAAGTACAAAGCAGAAGATGACCCATGCCTTACGAGGTGGTTAGCAAGTAAAAAAAGCTTCTTACACATCAGGAAGAATTCAAAATGAGTTCCTTAAGTACAAAGCAGAAGATGACCCATGCCTTACGAGGTGGTTAGCAAGTAAAAAAAGCTTCTTACACATCAGGAAGAATTCAAAATGAGTTCCTTAACTTGATGAGCAACTCAATTGTTAGTGGCATTGCTGAAAACATTCGAGACCCTGAAAATCCACTCTTTCCACACCTGCAGTTCTCCATTCATTCTAATGGATGGCACTAGAGATCAGTCAGGAAAAGAACAAGAGGCATTGTGCTTAAGGTGTTGACAAGAATTTGCTTGTACATGAAGAATTTATTGGCTTCTATGAGATTTCACTGACCACTGGAGAAAATCTGGCAAAGGTGATAAAGGATGTATTGCTACGCCTTAATTTGCCAACGGAAGGCTTGCGTGGCCAGACATATGATGGCGCTGCAAACTAGAGATGCACAGATTGAAAAATCTTCTGGGGGTCCCACACCAGATAGAAGAGAAAATAAAACACACTAATGGGTTATTTCAAGTTCTGATTCAACAGACTGACAGTCATATTGAACCAGCTGCATGCTTTATTTTCTCTCTCTCTCTGTGTGTGTGTGTCGTGTATGCATGGCTTGTTTTCATAGACCGGTCGGATCTGTGGTGCGGTGTAGGGGCAATCTTGTGTCTTGGGTTTCCTGATAGCCTCCCATTCAAGTAACTGTGAATACATCTCCCACTCAGTTCAGTTTCAGTTCAGTTTATTTTTATGTATAGTAAATCACCCCAAGGGGTCCCTGTGCACTTCACAACAGGTCATACAAAAAGACACCGTAGCCAAGAAACGCAGTAAAATGTGCCCGCATGCATGGTCAAACAAATGACCATGCAGCAGTACACGGTTCTGAAAAAGTACAGAACGACAAAAAAAAGGGGAGGGGGAAGAGAATACATTTTGAACAATATTTAAAACCACAGGGCAAGAACGTACAGTAGCAATAAATTCAATAAAACTAGGGGGAACATTAGTGCAGGGAAAAAATAGGTTTTTAGCCTAGATAGCCTAGGCAGTCAGTGTAGTGCTATGAGTGTTTGTGTGATGTGATCATATTTCCTTTTCCTGGCTAGTAATCCAGCTGCTGCATTTTGAACTAGTCTAAGGCCATTTGTTGCTGCTGATGGTAAACCGAAGAAGAGGGCATTACAGTAGTCTATTCTTGAAGTGATGAAAGCATGAACCAGGGTTTCGGCATCGGGAAGTGAGAGTATTGGACAAATTTTGGCTATGTTGCGCAGATGGAAAAAGGCAAATTTTGTGATGCTTTTGATATAGTGTATGAAAGATAGTGATGAGTCAAAGACTACTCTCTCTGTTCTATACTCTAGATAGAACACGCCCCACCAACATGTCACTGCTTGTACCTATATGACTATATCACAAATTAATGATATGCCTCATTCGTTCGAAGTGTCGATGATCAATGTGTCCTGCAATTCACATTACTTCTCGCAGCTAGCTGCGTTCTTCATCGGCGCATGAGCCGAGTGATCCACCGCTAAGAGTTGTACTCTTTGGCTTTGTTTGGCGACGGCCGGGGGTTCACGAAAACAAGTTTAAAAATATGACCTCGGCCTCCCCTTCCTCCCTCCCTCGGATCGGCATTGCGTGCCTCCCTCCCTCATAATCTTTTACATTCGTCATCATCATCGAAAAAGTCATTGTAGAGCCTGTAAAGTCTGCTGGTCAGTTCTTCCTTGTTGTCTGACTGTGGGTTTGTAGACAGCCGACACATTCAGTGGCGTTTCCCCCAGCGACCGACACCCCGGATCTCTCTGTCCCTTTGCGGTTGGGACTGGGGTCTTCTTCACATTCAGGAATATACTTAGACATGCATGGCTTAATCTTTGAGACAAGCATATGCTACTGGCAGGATCAACCAGGTAGGCCTCCTGTTCCTTTACAGGCGGGCCTGGGGTCTTCACATTTGTGGGTCTTTTTCCCTTTCCAGATGGAGGCTTCATTATCGATCCTGGATTCAAGTCAGAAGATATTGGCCACTTGTATGATTGAGGGACTAGGGCTGCAACTTTCATAAATCGATTAAATAATGCAATTATTTATTATTTGTGTGTGTGTGCACACACGTGTAATGAAGTAAAAATATAGCTGCAAAAATATTATGTAGGGTTAGGGTTTCATATTTCAATATATCTTGTTTTCAATTATAAAAATGTTAAAATTCACTCATTACATTTCCTATAATGAAGACAATGATTAATGATGTTATCTAGTTATAATAGACTAGCATTAGATCACACTTCCAAAAGTGTTTTTACTTGAAAAAAATGACTATCAGAATTAACTAAAATGGTGGTAATTCATTTTGTTGCGTTAAAATAGTTTTTGAGGATATCATGAAGCCTTGTTCCAATAAAGAAATGTACAGGGTATTTTTTACCTATATATATTTTATATTTCCCAACGGTAACAAACATAGGGAGAAACTTGTATCAGCATAATGGGCTGCTAGAATCCGGTTTATGACCATAACGCTCCTCACTGGGCCGAACATCTGGATGTCTGCGTCGATGCCCGCTCTGACGGCGTTAATGGCCAGCTGCTCGGCTGGAGCCATCGCAATAAGCTCAAGCCTCAAAATCTTAAGATTTTAAGATTTTGCATGTCCGTGTTGATGCCCGCTCTGACGGCGTCAACGGCCAGCTGCAAGGCGTTATCCACCTGGGAGCGTTAGGAACAGTAGTGGTTAGATAGATGTACCGATACCATTTTGAGAGTAGCCGATCTACAAGCTGTGAGCTTATTTTCTTTTTTGCATACCTTCATGACTGTTTCCTTGTGGATCGTGAAAATAGGGGATTCGGGTTAACAGCAACTGCTGGGACACTGATTGTGACTAACTTTGTAAGGTTAAGATATGACCACGCTGCAGTGTGCTGTTTCTTTGATTGCCTCAAACAAACAAGTCATTAGGGTGACTGAATATTTAGTGCATCTATAAATCAGACAAAGTAGTCTTTAGGAAGAGTGAAACTTAGTCAACTTGTGAAGGTTTCTTTACCGTTGCGTAAAGGTAGAATTGTTTTGGTTCTGGTTCCATTGTCGCAACAGCAGCAATAATGATAATAAATATAACTGTAAGCAGCAATAACTGGGGGCCAAGCAATATGCAATAATTATGCAATCAACACCACAACTTTTCTGTAACACATAATTGTGTTATGGCGTCCAGCTGGTCCATCATGATGCTTACCTCCCTATCGGACGCTCCTTCGGCAGTTGGCCTGTAAAATCTCTGAAAGAAGAGAGGTACAGTATTATAGTACAGTGGGGGGGGTAGTACTCCTTGATTTGATATGATTTGAATTCACTCACCGCACAGTACCACAGAGCAGATGAAGTCATGAAGGTTCCTCCGCCCAGCTTTATTCCATGTACGAATTGATTTGTACCTGGCACCCCTGTCACGAAAATAATTTAGATATACAAATACATTATTGTCATATTAAGAATAGCAGAAATAGCTGATCTACAAGCTTACAACACGTCAGGAAGTGACACATTGTTATTCAATCCACTCACCTCATCCCACTGTTTGTGTTGGCTTTTTGGGCATCATGTCCTTCACGGCCTCCAAGGCAATATCAAACATTTTCTGTTTAATAAAGAGGTGGAGAGACAAGGAGACTCTTAATACTGAACAAACACTCTATAGCAATGAGTACTATCAGAATATAGAGCTATTCAACAGTTAATTTTAACACATTGGCTGCCATGGACGCAGATCTGCGTTCTTTTGCGCAAAAGCCCGCACGCTGCCAAGAACGCAGATCTGCGTTCTTTCAAAAAAAAAAGTATTAATAAAAATGAGCCTTTATTTATGAATTACAAAACGATTATTTACAAAAAATGATTAACACATTGGCTGCCATGGACGCAGATCTGCGTTATTTTGCGCAAAAGCCCGCACGCTGCCAAGAAGTTCTTCCAGGGCCTCCGTGGCAGCCGTTGACACTCTGCCCAGGATGACAATGGCGTCAACGGTGTAGGACCGGACTTCCGTATAGAGCATATTGCCCGTGTGGTTTTTGATCTTAGTCTCCAGTGGAATCGAATCTAGAAATGAGACTATCCACATTGAGACAGTGGCTGTTGTCTAATGTGGTCATGGGGGAAGTGGTGAACATTTCAGAAAAATGTGATGCGGTTTGGAGGTTGAGTGTGCGGGAGCGGATTGGAGGAGCAAGATCTCTGGCTGCTGATAGCGGAATTGCAGCGGTGAATAGGATGGGTATATGGTCGGAGATACTGCTAGCTAATGGGGACAGTTCAGTGTGGGGAATAGATAGGCCGTAGGAAAGCACAAGGTCCAGTGTGTGGCCCTTTTCGTGTGTCGGGCCGGTTACAGACTGGGTGAGATTGAAGCAGTCCATGAGGTTAAAAAAGTCTTTCACAAGGGGTTTTGATGGGCAACATACGTGCAAGTTAAAGTCACCGCAAACGAGGAAATGGTCATACTTTAATGTGATACTAGACAGGAATTCAGAAAAGTCATTAATAAAATCTTTGTTATATTTAGGGGGGCGGTATAGTACTGCACAGAGCAGGGGCGAGGCCAGGTTCAACTCAAAAGTCTGCAGCTCGAAGCTGGAGTAGGAGACAGTAGGATGGATCAGGCGGCACTGGTGGGCCGATTTAAAAATCGAGGCTAGGCCCCCGCCGGTACCCGTGGTCCGAGGTGAACTAAAAAAGGTACAATATGGGGGGAGAAGCTCAGAAAAAGCAACACACTCATTCGTCATCATCATCGTCAAGGAAGTCTTTGTAGATCCTGTAAAGTCTGCTGCTGTTGTTTGAAGTTGCGTCCGTAGTTGGAACCCGAAGACTGGGGTCTTCTTCACATTCAGGAATATACTTAGACATGCATGGCTTAATCTTTGAGACAAGCATATGCTACTGGCAGGATCAACCAGGTAGGCCTCCTGTTCCTTTACAGGCGGGCCTGGGGTCTTCACATTTGTGGGTCTTTTTCCCTTTCCAGATGGAGGCTTCATTATCGATCCTGGATTCAAGTCAGAAGATATTGGCCACTTGTATGATTGAGGGACTAGGGCTGCAACTTTCATAAATCGATTAAATAATGCAATTATTTATTATTTGTGTGTGTGTGCACACACGTGTAATGAAGTAAAAATATAGCTGCAAAAATATTATGTAGGGTTAGGGTTTCATATTTCAATATATCTTGTTTTCAATTATAAAAATGTTAAAATTCACTCATTACATTTCCTATAATGAAGACAATGATTAATGATGTTATCTAGTTATAATAGACTAGCATTAGATCACACTTCCAAAAGTGTTTTTACTTGAAAAAAATGACTATCAGAATTAACTAAAATGGTGGTAATTCATTTTGTTGCGTTAAAATAGTTTTTGAGGATATCATGAAGCCTTGTTCCAATAAAGAAATGTACAGGGTATTTTTTACCTATATATATTTTATATTTCCCAACGGTAACAAACATAGGGAGAAACTTGTATCAGCATAATGGGCTGCTAGAATCCGGTTTATGACCATAACGCTCCTCACTGGGCCGAACATCTGGATGTCTGCGTCGATGCCCGCTCTGACGGCGTTAATGGCCAGCTGCTCGGCTGGAGCCATCGCAATAAGCTCAAGCCTCAAAATCTTAAGATTTTAAGATTTTGCATGTCCGTGTTGATGCCCGCTCTGACGGCGTCAACGGCCAGCTGCAAGGCGTTATCCACCTGGGAGCGTTAGGAACAGTAGTGGTTAGATAGATGTACCGATACCATTTTGAGAGTAGCCGATCTACAAGCTGTGAGCTTATTTTCTTTTTTGCATACCTTCATGACTGTTTCCTTGTGGATCGTGAAAATAGGGGATTCGGGTTAACAGCAACTGCTGGGACACTGATTGTGACTAACTTTGTAAGGTTAAGATATGACCACGCTGCAGTGTGCTGTTTCTTTGATTGCCTCAAACAAACAAGTCATTAGGGTGACTGAATATTTAGTGCATCTATAAATCAGACAAAGTAGTCTTTAGGAAGAGTGAAACTTAGTCAACTTGTGAAGGTTTCTTTACCGTTGCGTAAAGGTAGAATTGTTTTGGTTCTGGTTCCATTGTCGCAACAGCAGCAATAATGATAATAAATATAACTGTAAGCAGCAATAACTGGGGGCCAAGCAATATGCAATAATTATGCAATCAACACCACAACTTTTCTGTAACACATAATTGTGTTATGGCGTCCAGCTGGTCCATCATGATGCTTACCTCCCTATCGGACGCTCCTTCGGCAGTTGGCCTGTAAAATCTCTGAAAGAAGAGAGGTACAGTATTATAGTACAGTGGGGGGGGTAGTACTCCTTGATTTGATATGATTTGAATTCACTCACCGCACAGTACCACAGAGCAGATGAAGTCATGAAGGTTCCTCCGCCCAGCTTTATTCCATGTACGAATTGATTTGTACCTGGCACCCCTGTCACGAAAATAATTTAGATATACAAATACATTATTGTCATATTAAGAATAGCAGAAATAGCTGATCTACAAGCTTACAACACGTCAGGAAGTGACACATTGTTATTCAATCCACTCACCTCATCCCACTGTTTGTGTTGGCTTTTTGGGCATCATGTCCTTCACGGCCTCCAAGGCAATATCAAACATTTTCTGTTTAATAAAGAGGTGGAGAGACAAGGAGACTCTTAATACTGAACAAACACTCTATAGCAATGAGTACTATCAGAATATAGAGCTATTCAACAGTTAATTTTAACACATTGGCTGCCATGGACGCAGATCTGCGTTCTTTTGCGCAAAAGCCTGCACGCTGCCAAGAACGCAGATCTGCGTTCTTTCAAAAAAAAAAGTATTAATAAAAATGAGCCTTTATTTATGAATTACAAAACGATTATTTACAAAAAATGATTAAAGGCATTGTAGGGAGTTCAGACATAATCAAAGAAAAAAACTGTTGTCAAACACCGCCCCTCCAGCAGTTATTTTCCCCGACCACCAGGGGGTGACGCAGGGGGGAGTTTTTAAATGAGTCATGCCCAAAATAGGTTGCCTTATGCGGATACAATTCGCGGAAATGCCCGACCCTACGGTTCTCTGAATTTATATTTTTAAATAGGCTCTTTCATGATAAATTGACCACATATATGAAGCTAAACAACTAAATTCTATCCAAACGATTTTTTAAAAGTAAATTATGTGCCTCAAAAAAGAAGTTTGAGAGCGTTTTAAAACCGAAAGTAAAAAGTTGATACGGGCACGGACGCGCACGGACACGCACATGCGTGCGTTAATTTACGACCCGGACATAAACAACATGAACATAAACAGAAGGGAAAATACGGATTTCAGACAGAGGACTGTGTTTCAATGAAGGAAAACACCCCAGCATCATTATATAGTGGCTGATAGAGGGGAGAAAATGCAAAAAATATATATATACATATTTTTTAAATTTAGGCTTAATGTTCCCTACAATGCCTTTAACACATTGGCTGCCATGGACGCAGATCTGCGTTATTTTGCGCAAAAGCCCGCACGCTGCCAAGAAGTTCTTCCAGGGCCTCCGTGGCAGCCGTTGACACTCTGCCCAGGATGACAATGGCGTCAACGGTGTAGGACCGGACTTCCGTATAGAGCATATTGCCCGTGTGGTTTTTGATCTTAGTCTCCAGTGGAATCGAATCTAGAAATGAGACTATCCACATTGAGACAGTGGCTGTTGTCTAATGTGGTCATGGGGGAAGTGGTGAACATTTCAGAAAAATGTGATGCGGTTTGGAGGTTGAGTGTGCGGGAGCGGATTGGAGGAGCAAGATCTCTGGCTGCTGATAGCGGAATTGCAGCGGTGAATAGGATGGGTATATGGTCGGAGATACTGCTAGCTAATGGGGACAGTTCAGTGTGGGGAATAGATAGGCCGTAGGAAAGCACAAGGTCCAGTGTGTGGCCCTTTTCGTGTGTCGGGCCGGTTACAGACTGGGTGAGATTGAAGCAGTCCATGAGGTTAAAAAAGTCTTTCACAAGGGGTTTTGATGGGCAACATACGTGCAAGTTAAAGTCACCGCAAACGAGGAAATGGTCATACTTTAATGTGATACTAGACAGGAATTCAGAAAAGTCATTAATAAAATCTTTGTTATATTTAGGGGGGCGGTATAGTACTGCACAGAGCAGGGGCGAGGCCAGGTTCAACTCAAAAGTCTGCAGCTCGAAGCTGGAGTAGGAGACAGTAGGATGGATCAGGCGGCACTGGTGGGCCGATTTAAAAATCGAGGCTAGGCCCCCGCCGGTACCCGTGGTCCGAGGTGAACTAAAAAAGGTACAATATGGGGGGAGAAGCTCAGAAAAAGCAACACACTCATTCGTCATCATCATCGTCAAGAAAGTCTTTGTAGATCCTGTAAAGTCTGCTGCTGTTGTTTGAAGTTGCGTCCGTAGTTGGAACCCGAAGACTGGGGTCTTCTTCACATTCAGGAATATACTTAGACATGCATGGCTTAATCTTTGAGACAAGCATATGCTACTGGCAGGATCAACCAGGTAGGCCTCCTGTTCCTTTACAGGCGGGCCTGGGGTCTTCACATTTGTGGGTCTTTTTCCCTTTCCAGATGGAGGCTTCTTTATCGATCCTGGATTCAAGTCAGAAGATATTGGCCACTTGTATGATTGAGGGACTAGGGCTGCAACTTTCATAAATCGATTAAATAATGCAATTATTTATTATTTGTGTGTGTGTGCACACACGTGTAATGAAGTAAAAATATAGCTGCAAAAATATTATGTAGGGTTAGGGTTTCATATTTCAATATATCTTGTTTTCAATTATAAAAATGTTAAAATTCACTCATTACATTTCCTATAATGAAGACAATGATTAATGATGTTATCTAGTTATAATAGACTAGCATTAGATCACACTTCCAAAAGTGTTTTTACTTGAAAAAAATGACTATCAGAATTAACTAAAATGGTGGTAATTCATTTTGTTGCGTTAAAATAGTTTTTGAGGATATCATGAAGCCTTGTTCCAATAAAGAAATGTACAGGGTATTTTTTACCTATATATATTTTATATTTCCCAACGGTAACAAACATAGGGAGAAACTTGTATCAGCATAATGGGCTGCTAGAATCCGGTTTATGACCATAACGCTCCTCACTGGGCCGAACATCTGGATGTCTGCGTCGATGCCCGCTCTGACGCCGTTAATGGCCAGCTGCTCGGCTGGAGCCATCGCAATAAGCTCAAGCCTCAAAATCTTAAGATTTTAAGATTTTGCATGTCCGTGTTGATGCCCGCTCTGACGGCGTCAACGGCCAGCTGCAAGGCGTTATCCACCTGGGAGCGTTAGGAACAGTAGTGGTTAGATAGATGTACCGATACCATTTTGAGAGTAGCCGATCTACAAGCTGTGAGCTTATTTTCTTTTTTGCATACCTTCATGACCTGCATACCTTATGGATGTGTGGATCGTGAAAATAGGGGATTCGGGTTAACAGCAACTGCTGGGACACTGATTGTGACTAACTTTGTAAGGTTAAGATATGACCACGCTGCAGTGTGCTGTTTCTTTGATTGCCTCAAACAAACAAGTCATTAGGTTGACTGAATATTTAGTGCATCTATGAATCAGACAAAGTAGTCTTTAGGAAGAGTGAAACTTAGTCAACTTGTGAAGGTTTCTTTACCGTTGCGTAAAGGTAGAATTGTTTTGGTTCTGGTTCCATTGTCGCAACAGCAGCAATAATGATAATAAATATAACTGTAAGCAGCAATAACTGGGGGCCAAGCAATATGCAATAATTATGCAATCAACACCACAACTTTTCTGTAACACATAATTGTGTTATGGCGTCCAGCTGGTCCATCATGATGCTTACCTCCCTATCGGACGCTCCTTCGGCAGTTGGCCTGTAAAATCTCTGAAAGAAGAGAGATACAGTATTATAGTACAGTGGGGGGGGGTAGTACTCCTTGATTTGATATGATTTGAATTCACTCACCGCACAGTACCACAGAGCAGATGAAGTCATGAAGGTTCCTCCGCCCAGCTTTATTCCATGTACGAATTGATTTGTACCTGGCACCCCTGTCACGAAAATAATTTAGATATACAAATACATTATTGACATATTAAGAATAGCAGAAATAGCTGATCTACAAGCTTACAACACGTCAGGAAGTGACACATTGTTATTCAATCCACTCACCTCATCCCACTAGACTGTTTGTGGTGGCTTTTTGGGCATCATGTCCTTCACGGCCTCCAAGGCAATATCAAACATTTTCTGTTTAATAAAGAGGTGGAGAGACAAGGAGACTCCTAATACTGAACAAACACTCTATAGCAATGAGTACTATCAGAAGTTAATTTTAACACATTGGCTGCCATGGACGCAGATCTGCGTTATTTTGCGCAAAAGCCCGCACGCTGCCAAGAACGCAGATCTGCGTTCTTTAAAAAAAAAAAGTATTAATAAAATTGAGCCTTTATTTATGAATTACAAAACGATTATTTACAAAAAATGATTAACACATTGGCTGCCATGGACGCAGATCTGCGTTATTTTGGGCAAAAGCCCGCACGCTGCCAAGAAGTTCTTCCAGGGCCTCCGTGGCAGCCGTTGACACTCTGCCAAGGATGACAATGGCGTCAACGGTGTAGGACCGGACTTCCGTATAGAGCATATTGCCCGTGTGGTTTTTGATCTTAGTCTCCAGTGGAATCGAATCTAGAAATGAGACTATCCACATTGAGACAGTGGCTGTTGTCTAATGTGGTCATGGGGGAAGTGGTGAACATTTCAGAAAAATGTGATGCGGTTTGGAGGTTGAGTGTGCGGGAGCGGATTGGAGGAGCAAGATCTCTGGCTGCTGATAGCGGAATTGCAGCGGTGAATAGGATGGGTATATGGTCGGAGATACTGCTAGCTAATGGGGACAGTTCAGTGTGGGGAATAGATAGGCCGTAGGAAAGCACAAGGTCCAGTGTGTGGCCCTTTTCGTGTGTCGGGCCGGTTACAGACTGGGTGAGATTAAAGCAGTCCATGAGGTTAAAAAAGTCTTTCACAAGGGGTTTTGATGGGCAACATACGTGCAAGTTAAAGTCACCGCAAACAAGGAAATGGTCATACTTTAATGTGATACTAGACAGGAATTCAGAAAAGTCATTAATAAAATCTTTGTTATATTTAGGGGGGCGGTATAGTACTGCACAGAGCAGGGGCGAGGCCAGGTTCAACTCAAAAGTCTGCAGCTCGAAGCTGGAGTAGGAGACAGTAGGATGGATCAGGCGGCACTGGTGGGCCGATTTAAAAATCGAGGCTAGGCCCCCGCCGGTACCCGTGGTCCGAGGTGAACTAAAAAAGGTACAATATGGGGGGAGAAGCTCAGAAAAAGCAACACACTCATTCGTCGTCATCATCGTCACTGAGAAAGTCTTTGTAGATCCTGTAAAGTCTGCTGTTGTTGTTTGAAGTTGCGTCCGTAGTTGGAACCCGGCTCTGACAGGGACTGCAGGAAGCTCAAGCCTCAAAATCTTAAGATTTTAAGATTTTGCATGTCCGTGTTGATGCCCGCTCTGACGGCGTCAACGGCCAGCTGCAAGGCGTTATCCACCTGGGAGCGTTAGGAACAGTAGTGGTTAGATAGATGTACCGATACCATTTTGAGAGTAGCCGACCTACAAGCTGTGAGCTTATTTTCTTTTTTGCATACCTTCATGACCTGCATACCTTATGGATGTGTGGATCGTGAAAATAGGGGATTCGGGTTAACAGCAACTGCTGGGACACTGATTGTGACTAACTTTGTAAGGTTAAGATATGACCACGCTGCAGTGTGCTGTTTCTTTGATTGCCTCAAACAAACAAGTCATTAGGGTGACTGAATATTTAGTGCATCTATAAATCAGACAAAGTAGTCTTTAGGAAGAGTGAAACTTAGTCAACTTGTGAAGGTTTCTTTACCGTTGCGTAAAGGTAGAATTGTTTTGGTTCTGGTTCCATTGTCGCAACAGCAGCAATAATGATAATAAATATAACTGTAAGCAGCAATAACTGGGGGCCAAGCAATATGCAATAATTATGCAATCAACACCACAACTTTTCTGTAACACATAATTGTGTTATGGCGTCCAGCTGGTCCATCATGATGCTTACCTCCCTAGCGGACGCTCCTTCGGCAGTTGGCCTGTAAAATCTCTGAAAGAAGAGAGGTACAGTATTATAGTACAGTGGGGGGGTAGTACTCCTTGATTTGATATGATTTGAATTCACTCACCGCACAGTACCACAGAGCAGATGAAGTCATGAAGGTTCCTCCGCCCAGCTTTATTCCATGTACGAATTGATTTGTTGCGAGTGATGAAGCAGACCTCCTCTTGTTGGGAAAGTCCTTCTTGACCAGACGGACGCTGCCTCCCTCCTGCTGGGCCTTACTGAGGGATGCAGCTGCTATCCTCTCTGTGTAAATACCTGTCTTCTGTAGGAGGTGCGAGTGATGAGGCAGACCTCCTCTTGTTGGAAAAGTCCTTCTTGACCAGACGGACGCTGCCTCCCTCCTGCTGGGCCTTACTGAGGGATGCAGCTGCTATCCTCTCTGTGTAAATACCTGTCTTCTGTAGGAGGTGCGAGTGATGAGGCAGACCTCCTCTTGTTGGAAAAGTCCTTCTTGACCAGACGGACGCTGCCTCCCTCCTGCTGGGCCTTACTCTTGGTGCTGGAGTGTGGCCGCTGCTTGCGTCCCAGCTCCTCCAGGCCCAGGGAGGGGCTGTGGAACAGCAGCAGGCTGCGCCGGAGCAGCTTGCGTTTCATTGCCGGCAGGCCGCTCCACTCGCGCACAAACTGCACGACCTGGATTCTGTTTTCCATGCATTTGCTGAAGGCCTTGGGCAGGTCCTCCCAGTTGTCCACTTGAATATCCAGTGGAATAAAGTTAAAGTACAGCGGCTCGCCATCCTTGGAGAAGAGGAAGATTCGGTCCGTGTTCAGACTGGCACAGAACTGCAGGCCGGGGTAGAGAGGGAGGGGGGAGCAGTAATAATACCGGAATAGACACCACATTGTTATCTTGCGTTTCATTGCGCGTTTGAAGTCTCGTTCTTGCAGGTCCCTGCGTGTCCTCTGAAAGTAGAGAGATACAGTATAGTACAGGGGGGAGGGCTTTTCTGGCTTTCAGGGCGTCCGTGGCAGCCTTTGGCACCTTCCTCATGAAACTATATAGACCTGTGGTCTACTGGTCCTTTTGGACCGTCTTGGTCTGATCTCAGCTGAAGTGACATCCTCCTCCTCCTCCTTGCCAGGTGGCTCCTCGCTTTCCAGCTCTACAGCCTCAGGGCCCTGGATCCTTTCTGGTGTCCTATATTGTGGTGCCACTGCTGCCACTGCTGCCATCTGTGCCTCTTCTTCTTCTTCTTCTTCACTACTAGCAAATATTTTGTCGATGTCGTCAAACGTGAGTCGTTGGTCTACGCTGTCGTAAGGATACGACGACGTGAGTTTTCGGTATATTCTGTCAGCTCCGTGGGGCCAAAGCTACTGAAAATATCTGTACACTTGAGTAAATGTACTTAGTTACTTTACACCACTGTATTTAACCAGTTATTTTGATCACAAACCAATTCAGAATCAGATCAGAAAACACACCGTGAACGTCAGTTGGGTGAATTAAATGGACTATAAAGCTAAAACCTACAGCATGGCTTGCTTTAACCACATTATTAACCCTGGTGTCCCTTTGGGCAAGATTAGACAAAATATAACATAGCCTACTATTTCCCTATGGTGGTGGTTAAGTAGTGGTGGAAAAAGTACTCACTTGTTTTACTTGTCAGCAGTCTTCCAAAATAATTGGATATAGCCTATAATAAAAAGGAAAAAGAAAAACAATCTTTAACACAAACACATAAAATGTATTCATAGAGCAGTATTTCTCAAACATTTTCATGTCAAGAACGTCCACATTGACGACTTTGATATTATTGATATTAAGTAAAAGTCTTAAGTACAATTTTGAAATATTTATACTTCACTTGAGTATTTCCAATGACCAATACTTTTACTCCACTACATCTCTGTTATGTGCTAGCACATATTACCACCTCAGTCTACAGTCTTTCTACGCTGATGTGTTCACTAATGCTTATTTGTCCTGTGTTTAGTGTCTATCGTTTCTATATCTTTCTTTATTTCAGTTCCAATGGGCTGGTTGTAAGTATTTATGTTTTTCGGTTTCTGGTTAGTTTAGCTTATCATATGTTTTGGTAGTTTATGGGAGTCTGGTGAGACGACGGGCACATATTGCCTGGCTCACCAGACTCCCCACTTTTGAGTTTGGCCAGCCCATTACTCCTTTGTTTGGTTAGGACATTAATTTAGGTCTTCGGTTTGGATTAATGTCTTGTTTATACTCTCCTGGCATATGTAACATTCTTGTTGCTTTCTAGAAAAAAAGATCATTGAACATGTTTATCTGAATGTAAAATAAACTTGATTGCAATTTAGACCAGATTTTTGACCTGTTATGTTATGGTCACTGGTGTTCAAGCCAAGTGTAGTGGCCGTAACAATCTCAGATCCAAATATTGTACTTTTATTCCACTACAGTTATTTTAACGAGTGGATTACACTTAGACATGCTTTAATTTACATTTATTTTAATGAGTGGATTACACTTAGACGTGCTTTAATTTTGCACCCACAAGACACCCCCCCCCCCCGTCTCAAAAAGTTTGAGAACCCCTGGTCTGGACCACATGGACAGACGCTCTAAAACAATGTAGATCAAATAATTTAGCTCAAGTGTAATCAGCAGTGTAAATTGGCACATGCATCAATTAACTTAATTGAACTCAGCAGTGTAGAAAACAAAGATTGGGTATTTATTATAGCTTCAGTGTTAAAAACCAGGAAAAGACCACTTATTTCATTTTCACAATATTACGATATGCCAAAATCCCAGAAGATATCCAGTCTCATATCACCATTGATATATTAATAATAATGCCCACTAAACACTAAAAACTCACCCCAAGCCAACTCTACCTCTGTAGCAACCCTGTCTTCTTAGCCAATGCAAGATAATTGCAAAATAATTGTCAACCAGTGTTCGAATAAAACTATGATGAAAAATGTTCAACTACCTTTTTTTACTGACGAAAACTAAATAAACACTACAGTAAGCTATGATGACTGAAACTAAGAAATATAATGACAATTTTCTCAACAAATAAAAACTAGACTAAAGTAGTTAGTGAGGGACTAGCTGAGAAGAGATCCAGTAGAACTAAAAGACAAGTCATTTTGTTTGGTTGCGCTCGGGTGTTGCTCTCTCAAAATAGCAGATCTACAAGCTCACAATGCGTAATGCTGCAATAAAATGTTTCCAGATTAGTAAATATAAGAGCCCAAGCAGGTCTTAAAGTGCCATCGATACATCCATATGAACACTGATGAAAATAAATATTTACGTACTCTTTTCTTATTTACATGTTAACCAGTTATCCATGGGGTCAGTCCATAATGGCTACTGAAAAAGCTTCCGTTTATTAACTATTTTCCTACCAACAATGTATGTCTTTTAAAAACAGTCCATATGCTGGTATTACACTATGACTTCTGTTGTGATGAAAACATGCCGTGATCTTGTCTCACATCTAATTATTTATACAGATTTGTTTTTGTGTGAATCCATCTAATTGCCATCTATCAATTGTTTTTTTTTCTTGTTTCTTGTTTTGTTGTTGTCAGACTTGTCTGTAAAAATATTTGTGTATTAATGTATGAAGTTACTTCATACATACACACTCCTAATAAAGAAATTTCAGACATCAATAAACATATTTTCTCACAATAACCGCAGTGTTCCAGTCTTTTGAGTGGTTCAGTATGCAGTGTATTGATATAGTATAATGCAATGCCGGTAACAACCCCAAAAACATAACTACTTCACCACCACCACCAGAGGTGTTTTAGAGTCAAATACCCGAAGTTGGAAGTGATGACTCCCGTGCTCTGATGTGAGAGTAATAATAATAATCAAATACAAATGTTACTTATTTGGCCTGATTGGTCCAGTGATTTGCAAGATTAGCACAAGTTAATCTGGGGGGAGTGCGTTTTGGAAATATAAGAGGAAGGGGCCCCAGATAGAGTAAAACATTTGAGCTGAACTTCGGAGTACTTTATTTTTTCTAATTAAAAAAAATATGTAAGGTCCTGTAACCATAGTGTTATTGTAGGTGGGGTGGCTGATTTCCATTCTAGTAAAAATTCTCCTACGGGCTAGCAAGGACACAAAGGCAGTGGCGTTCTTCATTTTTTTCCAAGATGGAGAGTGGTCACCGAACACCCCAAAAATAGCGACTTCAAAGCTAGGTTGAATGTTCACCTCAAAGGCATCTGAGAGAGTTTTAAAATACATCTGTCCAAAAAAACAATTAAACTGGGGCAGGACCAGAACATGTGAGTCAAGTTGGCTGAGTCTTGTTGACATCTCTTACAGCTCCCATCCAGGTCAGGAAAGATTCTGCTTAATCTAGCCTTACTAAAATGGGCACGGTGGAGAACTTTAAACCGTATCAGTCAAATTGAGACGGGCACTGGAAGTAATCCCATTCACTGCGCTCATAGCCCGGTCCCATGTGTCCTCCGCTATCCCTACACCAAGTTCCCCCTCCCAGTCCCCCTTAATCTTGCTGAGTGAGGCGTCCTTAAATGAAGATATAGAGCTGTAAATGTTTGATATGAGACCTTGAAGTTGGTCTTTAACAAAATATCAAATTTCAAGTCTTGATTCTAAATTGGGAAAGGTTGGCCTTTGGGTTTGAACAAAGTGTCTGATTTGAAAGTACCGGAATAGATGTGAGCGGGGTAGGTTGAATTTGCCCACCTGCAAAAAAAAAGAAAGAGATGTACAAATACATTATCATCTTGGGGGTCCTTGACATCAATGTCTTAATGGGTTAAACTAAATGTTTTCAAAAGGCAGCCAACAAAACCTGAGTAATAATGATGTAATATGTACTATTTTGTGTGTGTGTGTGTGTATGTGTGCGTGCGCGCGCGCAGGTGGTGTCGGATCTGTCCATTGTGAGTGGGTCTCCCTCACTGGAGATCAATCCCCGTCAGAGCGCTCCATACACCCTGGCCATGTCACCATGGAAACGGGGAAAATGCACAGGTAGCTCAAATCACTGACATACAGTCATCACCGAGGATAAAAAACACAATAAAGCCTGATGGTTTATTTCCATTGTGGTCCTCCTCACAAAAACACACTGAACAACATGACAAACAAAAACACAACAATACATCAGACAGATATGCATACACATTTTGATTCTAAGAAATGTGCATTCAATGCAATTTAACCTATGTTTAACCTATAAATGTGCATAGCAGTAGTTAGTTTCTAGTTGCTGTATTGTAATAGAGTGTTGTGTTGGAGGAATGCTGCCTTACAAGTTGCGTTGGTTCTATCTAGTGGCGACTTGGAGAAATACAGACAACTCTAGTTTGAGGATTTACACCGAAAACCATGTTAAAAGTTAAAAGTCAATGCATTTAACCTATTTTAAACAAAGTGCTATGTACCTACACCTCTGCTACTACTTCTACACTACATAGTACATAATAAAGTTCACGTTTTTATTTTTTCATTTAAAGTGCCTGGACCAAACATTCTATTTAATCCATTAAGACATCATTTTAAGATTTCTTTGGCTATTCAATAATAGCAGATCTACAAGCACTATAGATCTACAAGCTCATAGTGCCTATGAGCTTGTAGATCTGCTATTATTGAAAATAAATCGTGAAAATGTGCGCAAAACTTTGAATATGTATATTTTTTAAGGGAACATTTGTAACTCAAATCTTTGCTTCTGGGGGATTCTACAAATGTCTTCTAAATCCTAGCAGTTTTTTGAAGAAACTTATGTGGCTATAATATCAGTGGTTCTCAAACCTTTTTCATGTCAAGGACCCCCCAAAATGATATGTATTTGGCTGCGGACCCCCATCTCAAAATATATTGTTCCAGGGACCCCACCAGAAGCACAGATCAGAAAATGTTCGCTTTAAAACATATATAGAATATTAAATGATTTGCACACATTTTCCAAGATTTTTAAAAAAAAAATGCAGATCTACAAGCTCATAGCGCGGCACTCGCCTAGGGACAGTCCTAGATTTTTTTTTTGTATTATTACACACTGGTGTCTGATAGGTACTCGGTATCAACCAATACGTAAGTTATGGGTATCGGGAAGGAATAAAATGGTATCGGTACGTCTCTAAGGCTTGTGATGGCTCTGTCATTCATGCCGGAGAGTTTGGGTATGTGTGAAAGCCGATGGTTTTAGAGGTAGAGCATGTGTGATGCTGGTAAGATTGCGTTGGTTGGAGATGGTCAGCATGTTGAACAAGCACGGGGAACAGTACGACAGGATCAGCGGTGGAAGAAGTATTTTGGGTATATTTTACTAATGTAAAAGTACCAATACCACAATGTAGAAACACACTGTTACAAGTAAAAGGCCTGGATTCAAAATGTTACTTGAGTAAAAGTACAAAGGTATTGACATCAAAATATACTTAAAGTAACAAAATCAAAAGTACAAAATGTTTTGAAAATAGCTGATCTACAAGCTCACAACACGTCGCATTGTGACGCGTTGTGAGCTTGTAGGTCGGCTATTTTCAAAAGGCCTGTGTATAAAATAGTTCTAAAGTGGTTAATGTACGTTTTATAATATAATGGAAATCAGTTCAAAGTCCTCAAAATGATGGAGGTTCGTGTGTGTGTGTGTGTGTGTGTGTGTGTGTGTGTGTGTGCGTACGTGTGATGGCAGGTACAATGTTCAGTGTGACTGACAGAGAAGCATATTATCGTGTGCATCAGTGACAGTCATGTTTACAATCTCTTTTGCAGGCTTCGTGTCATTCATAGAGGCTGATGACAGCACATATGCTGAACAGGACAAAGGTATGTTTATGCAGACCATATAGACCTGCAGCTTTTTTTGTTTATCATTTCTTTATGATATGTGACATAAAAAAACATAATTTGATATATTAGGATTAACTTTGAAGTTGACTTAACCACATGAACCCTGGCATCCCTGTCATGGGCATGGTCCTAAATCATAACAGGCAAACATTTGAAGAAAATATTGTAGAGCTACAATGTGTAGGCTTATAGTGGTTCACAAACTTTTTCATGTCAAGGACCCCCAAAATGATATGTATTTGGCCGCGGAACCCCATCTCAAAATATGTTGTTCCAGGGACCCCACCAGAAGCAAAGATGTGAGTTACAAATGTCTGCTTTAAAACATATTTATTCAATGATTTGCACAAATTTTCATGATTTAAAAGAAATTAGCAGATCTACAAGCTCATAGCGCTGCACTCGGTGCCGCGCTATGAGCTTGTAGATCTGCTATTTTTCAATAGCCAAAGTATAAAATGTGGATAAAGCGGTTCAAATGATTGTGACACTTTATTAACTAATTTTGCTGGGGACCCCCTGGTATCCCCCCAAGGACCCCTGGGGGTCCCCAGACCCCACTTTGAGAACCACTGGCCTATAGGGCTTAGGAGGAATAGGCAAACTTGGAATTTGGACGGTACTGTCTGTTGGATAGACAAAAACAAAACAATTAAAATATATAAAAATAGAAATGTTAAATACATGATTAAAAGTGAAGAATAATTATTCAGCTGGGACCTAATATGTAAAACAAACAAAACAACAAAAAAAACAAGCATTTGCTTTTGCTGCTGAGTCACTCCTTACTCTTCCCAAGTCGACATGAATCTAGGCTTATTAGCAGAGCATCCCCAGAGCATCACCTTCATCAAAGATGTGTATTTTGCCTCCACAGATGTCTGTGTGTGCAGTAACTTTGCTATTTCAGTTCTGTCTGTGACACCATTTCCCTGTGAGGAAACGGGAAGATGGCAAAAATAATGCAGACATCTCCTCACAGAACTACGAACATACTGTACATAATGTAAAAATATATATACGTGAGCATATGTATAGTACTGTTTATAGCTTTATATTGATTAAAATAGTAGTACTTAGTTTCTAGTTGCTGTATTGTAATAGTGTAAGGAGCGTTGCCTTGGAGGAATGCTGCCTTACAAGTTGTGTTGGTTCCACCTAGTGGCGACTGGGAAAAAAACAGACAACTGTAGTTTGAGGTTTTAGGAGGAGAATAATTGGTATAATTATCATGTAAGCCTATTTGGAATTTAAACAAACAAAATTAAGTCAAACTGCAGATAAATTAGCCTTGCTTAATTTCCAATACTGTTCTTGGATGATCCACTATAATGGATGGATGGAAACGTCATATGTCAAAAACTGTTACTTTTCAGGAAAAAGAAAAGGTAAAAGTAGCAGATCTTGCACTTGTGGATCTGCTACTTTTGATGCTTTTGTGTCAACGCTGTAGTATGATCAAGTACTGCATTAATTTACCCCAAAACACAAAAAAAATATAATATGGGTATAAGAGCTTTCTGCCCGAAATATAACATGTTTTCCTCAATCTTACTTTATAGATTAAAGCTGTTAAGCATCACACTAAATCTCCTATACTAGATCTGTGTGTGTGTGTGTGTGTGTGTGTGTGTGTGTGTGTGTGTGTGTGTGTGTGTGTGTGTGTGCGCGCGCGTGCGTGCACGCGTGTCAAGGTTATAATAGTTTTAGCTTTTTCATTTTAGTTAGTTTTTGTTCTTTTTAAATTTTCTTTCCCAAATTCAATTCGTTTTAATTTGTTTTTTTAGAGCGGATTTGCTAGTTGTTGTTTTTTTTAACAGTTTTTTGAAGTATTTTTTATACTTTGGGTTATTTGTCAGGTGCAGCATTGAAAAGGTAAGTATTATGTAATAAAACCTTAACAAAAGATAGCGTTTAAAAACGTATTCAGTAACAGATGAACCACCAACCATCCACAAACGAAAACGAAGGGCATTTTGTCCATAATAATTTCAGTTTGTTTTAGTTTAGTTTTGTAAACACACAATACAGTTTCAGTTAGTTATGGTTTTTATTTTGTTTTTACTTATGTTAACAATTTACATTTTCGTTATTTTGTTAGTTTTCGTTAACGATAATAACCTTGGTGTGTGTGTGTGTGTTCTTCAGGAGTGTGCGGGCGCTACGAGGTTTGTTTCTCTGTGGAGTTATTCTGTGAGCCAGCGTCTCCCATCAAGGTCATAGGCGTACAATGCGCTGTTCAGGTGAGAGCTCAGTCTCTCTCTCTCTCTCTCTCTCTCTCTCTCTCTCTCTCTCTCTCTCTCTCTCTCTCTCTCTCTCAGTCGTGACAACAGATCAGTGGTGTAAAGTAACTAAGTACATTTACTCAAGTACTGTTACTTGGGTACAATTTTGAGTAATTTTTTTTACTTTACCGGAGTGTTTCCAATTTTTGGTACTTTTACTTCTACTCCACTACATCTCAGAGGCAAACATTGTACTTTTACTCCACTAAAATGATTTGACTACTTTAGTTACTAGTTACTTTGTAGATTTTGATTATTATTACAAAACGTACATTACCCACTTCAGCCCTATATACATTTCGGCCATTTGAAAATAGCCGATCTACAAGCTCACAATGCGTCGCGATGCGACGCATTGTGAGCTTGTAGATCGGCTATTTTCAAAAGATTTGTGTACATTTTATACATTTGAACACTTGTGAAACGAGACATTCGGCTTAATGAATACATTCTACTTTTGGTACTTTTAAGTAGGCTACATTTTGACACCAACACTTTTGTACTTTTACTCAAGTAAATTTTGAATTCCTGACTTGTACTTATAGTATTTATGCATTGCAGTATTGATACTTATTACATAAGTAAAAAAAAAAAGAGTACTTTTTCCATCACTGACAACCTTTCTGAAAAATAAAGAATCCTTACTTTCTTCACCAGGCAGTCAGTTGTGAAGCATTGAAAAGAAACCATTTCTATATTAACTCCACTAACAATGGCGACTGAGTTGCATCATGGGTAGCCACCGAAGGACAAATAGAGGAGCTCTTAGAACACTGTAAAAAGTCTTAAATGAGTCTTAAATGAGTCATCACTGTTAACCTAGAAATTGAGAAGCCCTTTCCAAATCCAAGCATAAAAGCACATATATTTTTTTAATGTTACTGTGTGTGTGTGTGTGTGTGTGTGTGTGTGTGTGTGTGTGTGTGTGTGCGTGTGTGCGTGCGTGCGTGCATGTATAGAGCTCAGTGGGAGTAGAGTTCCCTATCAACAACCCCCGCAGGGAGCCGCTGGCGCTTGCTGTGTCCCTAGAAGGGGAGGACGTGAGTGGGGACCCCCGGGCGTCCGTCCCCCCGCGGGGGTCCCTCTCATACAAGGCAACCTTCACCCCCAGCAGAGTGGGCCGGACCACTGGCAGGTAGGAAGGACACGAGGCAAACACACGATGCCAAGGACACTGACACACACACACAGGCCACTTTTAACAGCTTTTACATGCAAGATGTTGATATAGATGTTACAGTGGTTCTCAAACGTTGGACCCCCCCTTGAAATCCTTTAGTGAGAAAAAAAATCTTTGAACTGTGGCTGGTTGCTTGTGCTCATGTCAGTAGCAGTGGCAGGATTGTCATTTTGGGTGGGCACGCAAAAGTGATGAGTGGGCAGACACACCCACCCACCCACAGGCCACTTCGACGTCACTGATGTACTTATTTAAATGACGTGTACATTACATTATTACATTACAGTCATTTAGCAGACGCTTTTATCCAAAGCGACTTACAATAAGTGCATTCAACATAGGTAGGGAACGAAACTACTAATCACCAGAAGTATTACGTGCATTGTAAAAGTGCAATATATCAGCTAGTAACAGCTACCTACTTTCATAAACAGATGAGACAAAATAGGAAAATCTGTACTGTATTTAACCCATTTAAACCGAGGAAATTATAGATTTATTATAGATACTTCATGCCGCGCTATGAGCTTGTACTGTAGATCTGCTATTTTTGAAAAATCAGGAAAAGGTATTTATACTTAATATTATAATAGCAAAATAATATTGTGTGTGACACTGTAGTCTGATGGAATATAGGGCATTCATTTACAACAAAAAAAAGGTTTCTCTGACAGCGACAATATTGATTCTATTCATGTATGAGCTTGTTAAAGCACATACGGCTGTAGAATCGAATGACTACAACTACAGTGATATTGTCAATGTCAGGAGGCTGTCAAATGTCAACACCTTGGAAGTTCATGCCCTTGTTTTGTAAAAAAAAAACAGCAATACCTTCTAAACATTTCGTAATAATGTCTTACAAAAGAAGTCCCTAACTTCCTTCCTTGTCTGGTGTGTACCGTGCGCGCTCCCAGTACACTGAATTTCTGGACGGGAACGCATTGAATCCCATAGGCAGTGTTGCCAGATTCTGTGAGAGAAACAAGCAACCAGGTCTATGAAAACCAGCACATGAGCACTTTAACATATACATCAGCTTTTTGAAAATAGCCGATGTACAAGCTCACAACGCGTCGCGATGCGACACGTTGTGAGCTTGTAGATCGGCTATTTTCAAATAAAGTATTGCGGGGAAATTATAATAAGCAGATCTGGCAACGCTGCCCATAGGCACCATGTGCATTCATTCACTGAATGACAGCGTTGCGTATTTCCGATCGCTTTCGTTCCCGGCGGATGATAAATGAGTCAGGCTTCGGTTGACGTTTACCCTCTGCATCACATATGCAGCTGCGCATCAAACCAGACTTTGCTGACAAGACCCTCTCAGTGGTATTTGGATTGCAGTGCCTGCAGAGACTGCCTGGTTTTTTTTCCGAAAGTCTGCTTTTCGTTTTGGTGGTGGGATGGTTTGTCACGTCCTTCCTTGGTGAGGTTTTTCACCACTGCAACTAAAATAAAAAATGTCTAGTTTATTTTTTTTCTCCCAAAGATCAATGAATAAACTCATTATGCCAGTGGTTCTCAAATTGGGGTCCAGGGACCCACAGGGCTGTGAAAGTACAATAGTTGCTTCTGAGATGTAGTGGAGTAAAAGTGAAAGTATCGAAAATTGGAAATGCTCCAGTAAAATAAAAAAATACTTCAACAATTTACTCAAGTACAGTACTTAGTTACTTTACACCACTGCCAGACGGCCACTGTGCTGCACCTTCTGGGTCACTGCTACAAAATCTTAACATCTTGAAACGGTAATAGTGATTTATCCACATGAGCGCCAGGCATCACTATTCTAGGGCGTGGCGCGGCGTTGCAAGCCTGTCGTCGATTGGCAATTTTGGGCAACCAAGTATATAGGATTTATAAGTGGTTAAAAGTGTGTTTTTATTGAGTATTTTACAAACTGCGCTCAGAACTATTATCTGTTTTAAAGCATTAAAACAGTGTCAAATTAGCCTTCATTCTATATAGTACTCGTTTGTCTTATTGTGTGTGTGTGTGTGTGTGTGTGTGTGTGTGTGTGTGTGTGTGTGTGTGTGTGTGTGTGTGTGTGTGTGTGTGTGTGTGTGTGTGTGTGTGTGTGTGTGTGTGTGTGTGTGTGTGCGTGCGCACACGCGTCAGTGTGCTGTTCCAATCTGAGTCAATGGAGGAGTTCTGGTACCAGTTGGAGCTCTATGCTGTTCCCCCTCCAGTCACCACACTACCCCAAGTACACTGTCAGCTGGGCAAGTATGTGCACGCACGCACACGCACACACGCAGTGGTGCAAAGTATTTCCAATTGTCTATACTTTTACTTCTACTCCACTACATCTCAGAGGCAAATATTGTACTTTTACTGCACTGCAATTATTTGACATTGACAAGTTACTAGTTCCTTTATAGATTTTGATTATTATTACAAAACTTACATTACCCACTTCAGCCCTAGCCTATATACATCTCTACAATATATATAGGGCTATATAGATCTACATGCTCACATTGCGTCGCAATGCGACGCATTGTGAGCTTGTAGATCGGCTATTTTCAAAAGATTTTTATACATTTGAAAACTTGAAATGGGACATTCTACATAATGAGTACTTTTACTTTTGGTACTGTAAGTAAATTTTGATGCCAATACTTTTGTACTTTTACTCAAGTACATCGAGTACTTATATTGCAGTATTGATACTTTTACTTAAGTAAAACATGCAAGTACTTTTTCCACCGCTGCACACACACACACACACACACACACACACGCACGCACGCATAAACACATGCACACTATTTCCCGCTGCATTTGAGGAATGTACAGGGAGCCTGTGGGAGCACTGGGGTGCGTACTGCTTTATTATGGCTGGGTACCACGAGATGGACTATCCTGCTGTGTGGAGATGCACACTCAGCCTAAACAACACATCACTAACTGATTCCTGTGGGAAGGTTTGACAAAGGCTATACACGCACACACGCAAGCAAGCATGCATGGCACACACACACACAGACAGACCACAGGGCATTTTTTCACCCAGTGCCAATTGCCTAAGCTGTAGTCCTGTAGTCCTGGACGCTACTCTCCCTCTGCCAGCCTGAGCTCATACTTCCTTCAATGCATGAGGAGTGAGCAGGCCGCTTCTTATCACCTGACAGGGGGGAGTTTCCCCCGGTAGGACGTAGCGTGTGGAAGGAACACGTTATTCCAACCAGCTCCTGTCCCCTTCCATAAGGGCCCCCCGGCTGACAAGAGGGAGGCAGTGTAGAGATCAGGATTACTGCATGTTTTTTTTACGAGGGTACCTACCCTAGGGGACACGGGGAGAACATGCAAACTCCACACAGAAAGGCCCTTTCGCCAACCAGACCTAGGGTACAGGCACTGATGACGCGGAGGAGAGAACACGCCCCCCCCAGTGCCCACAGCGTCCCCGGCGGGAATCGAACCCATGACCTTCTAGCTGTGTGGCGACAGCGCTACCGACTGCAAATTATGCAAATTGTACTTTCCACAATATGTTATATATTATTTGTATTATCTGTAAGGTGTTACCGTGAGTCAAAATGTATTAAACAGCTTTGTGGTAAAAAAAAAAAGGGGGGGAAAGCACAGTTCTCTCCCTCTCTCTCTCTGTTTCTCAATCCATCTCCTAAAGATTCCATTGTGTGTGTGTGTGTGTGTGTGTGTGTGTGTGTGTGTGTGTGTGTGTGTGTGTGTGTGTGTGTGTGTGTGTGTGTGTGTGTGTGTGTGTGTGTGTGTGTGTGTGTGTGTGTGTGTGTGTGTGTGTGTGTGTGTGTGTGTGTGTGTGTGTGTGTGCGTGCGTGCGTGCGTGCGTGCGTGCGTGTCTCAGGTGGATCAGGCAGACCATTTCCCTGGTCAACCCTACCGCAGAGAGACTGGAGCTGTCTGTAAACAACAGCAACCCCAGGAACTACACACTGGAGATGGATGCAACACACACTGTGAGTGCGTGCACATGACACACACACACACACACACACACACACTGGATGTCTCTGGCATGGCCTGTAGTCTGTGACTTGATTTGACACTTATAAGTTTGAGAAATATTTCATCATTTTAACACCATCATAATGTTTTATGTAATTTCATAGACATTTAATTTAAAAAACAAACAAAGTTGTGGTTAGATTCTAAGCTGTACTTTATAAATCATTTTTCAGTGTTATCGTTGCACTGTGCTAAAGCTCTACAGCGGTGGTTCTCAAACCTTTTCATGTCAAGGACCCCCAAATTGACACGCATTAGCCCGCGGACCCCCATTTGAAAAGATATGCCAGGGACCCCCATAAGAAGATTTTTACGGCTTTAGCAGTGATTCTCAACCATTTTAAATTCAAGGACCCCCGGTTTGACATGCATTAGGCTACGGAACCCCCATGTAATGGCATTTCTATCTCTGGGGACCCCAATGCGTATGGTAAAATCAATGTCGATGTAACTCTCAGAGTTACAGACCCATAAGGGTTCATTTGGTTCTTAACTGTCCATCATTTAGCTGGGGACCCCCTGGAATTCCCTCAAGGACCCCTGGGGGTCCCCGCACCCCACTTTGAGAACCAATGCTCTACAGTATGTGTAGCATCTTTCAGCAGTTTTATGTGTTCTAGTAACATGCAGTGCAATACATTGACTTTTTAACAGGCACTATTCTTTGACAAGTACAGTAAGTGCATTTTGAGCGCAAAGGTCAACATTTTGAGCTACCCTTGAGACGTTATTTGTCTATAAGTGACCTTTTTATCCTGATCCCATAGTCTGAGGGGACGGGTGCATGCTTAGATCGTATAGATGAAAGTGAACTAGAGTATAAGCTTATGCTCTGAGACATCGCTGTCCTTTCCGCTTTAGTTTACATCGCCTCGGTCATAAATCAACATAGGCCGCCTCGTTGCCATAGCAGCGTGCCGTACAACTTCACCACACAGGGATAAAACGGGACGTAAAATGGAGTATTTTCCCATTTTCAGTACTTTTACTTCTACTCCACTACATCTCAGAGTCAAATATTGTACTTTTACTCCACTACAATTATTTGAAAACTTTAGTTACTAGGTAGATTTTGATTATTATTACAAAACATTAACCACTTCAGCCCTACATAGAATTCGGCTATTTGAAAATCTACAAGCTCATAATGCTTGTAGATCAGCTATTTTCAAAAGATTTGTATACATTTTATACATTTGAAAACTTGTGAAATGGGACTGCACAATTCTGCACAATGAGTACTTTCTACTTTGGTACTTTAATTACATTTTGATACCAATAATTTAGCACTTTTACTCAAGTCAATTCTGAATTTCGGACTTTTACTTGAGTAAAACATACGAGTATGTTTTCCACCACTGGTCAATAGACGGAGGGTTTGCTGTGAAGGCCAGTATAGTGGCGATGCCTGACGGCTTCATAGCAATGGGAGATTTGTCTTTCTCTCTGCGCTGCGATTCTCCACAGTTCCTCTCCTCCTCACCATTAATAGCTGTCTCCTCTCTGTACATTGTATGTTATCTGTGGCTCTGTGTGCGTTGTGTGTGTGTGTGTGCGTGAATTGATATGGCCGTGCACATGTTTGTTCCAGGTCACAGTGGCCCCCCACTCCGCTGCACAGCTCGGCGTGCACTTTAGTCCGTCTACGCTCGGAGAGGGAAACCACAGCGCACGGATCACTTTCACATGCCCCCAGGTACACGTACACTTGTGCGCACGCACGCACGCACGCACACGCACGCACGTGTGTTGGGAAACCATATCGCATCAATCAACCTCATCTGCCCTAATGCCCTCATCACAGGTATATACATATTGTCCTAAATAAACCTTTGCAGTCAGAGGCATACTGTTCTTACCTGTCCTCTGAACCCATTGAGACCTGAAGCCGATTCTACATGTCTCCTAAATCTCAACAGTTTTCTGAAAAACGTTTGTTTCTATATCAGTGGTGCTCAATCTTTTTCATGTGAACGACCCCAAAAATTATATGTATTTGGCCGCGGACCCCCATCAAAATATTTTGCTCCAGGGACCCCCCAGAAGTAAAGATTTGAGTTAAAAATGTTTGCTTTAAAAATATATATATTCAAAGATTTACACACATTCACACGATTTTTCAAAAATAGCAGATCTACAAGCTCGTAGCACGGCACTCGGTGCTGCAATATGAGCTTGTAGATCTGCTATTTTTGAATAGCCCAAAGTGTAAAATAATGCATTTTAGCTCAAATCTAAAAATGAGACCAGTTCCAGGTCTTAATGGGTTAATGCACACAAAAACACGTTCAATAGCTTTTCAAATATTTTCAAAAATAGCAGATGTACAAGCTCGCAGCGTGGCTCGAAGTGACGCGCTGTGAGCTTGTAGATCAGCTATTTTTGAATAGCCAACGTATAAATGGATAAAGTGGTTAAAATGATTATGATGCTACAATAACTACTTTTGCAGACTTTTGGTCCCCGGACTCCACTTTGAGAACCAATGCATGTCATGTGGTTAACAGTGCAAGGTGGAAGTGTGTTAATGTGTGCTGAGACGGGTGGAAAATATTGTCCTTATTGACAAGCCTGCATTTTCCTCTCTCCTTCCATTTATTTCTCTTTGTCTCCCTCTCTCTCTCTCTCTTCCATGCATTCTGTCTTTCTCGGCACGGTTGCTCTCAAAGTTAAAGGAATGGTGTTTCCTGCTGAGTGGGCGTGGCTTGATGCCGGAGAGGGAGGAGTCAGTCAGCGTCTCATCTGTGATTGGCTCTCACGGCTCGGTCATCGTTAACTTCACAAACCCCACCGAACGGCCGGCACTGCTCGACGTAACGCTCACAGGTCACGTGCGCTCTCATCTCATGCACACGCACACGCACACACACACGCCCATGCATCAAAGTTACACACTTAACCCATTTAGACCTGGAAAGCATCTGTCAAATTAGATTTTAACGGCTTTAACCATTATCTTATACTTTGGCTATTTTTTTTTTAAATCATGAAAATGTGTGCAAATCCTTGAATATGTATATTTTTTAAAGTGAACATTTGTAACTCAAATCTTTGCTTCTGGGGGATTCTACAAATGTCTTCTAAATCCTAACAGTTTAAAAAAAAAAACGTATGTTGCTATAATCAGTGGTTCTCAAAACATTTTCATGTCAAGGACCACCCAAAATGATATGTATTTGGCCACGGACCCCCATCTCAAAATGTTTTGTTCCAGGGACCCCCAGAAGCAAAGCTTTGAGTTACAAATGTTCGCTTAAAAGATATATATTCAAAGATTTTAAGCATCTTATATTTTTGAATAGCTAAAGAAATCTAAAATGACATAGTTGTGTTCCCCGTCTTAATGGGTTAATGCCCTCATACCTGACTAACTACTTCTCCAAAGTGAGTGACACCCACAGCCACAATATTAGAGGGAGTGAAAACGATCTGGCAGTTACCCAAACATAGGAAAATTCTCATTCTACTGCTCTGCAACCAAAATGTGAAATGCCCTGACACCCCATTAAAATATGTAAATCACTTCTTTCAAAACTGGCCTGAAAAATCACCGCAGGGGGAGATAAATGCAATTTCCCATAGAAAGGAGGTGTCATTCACCACAGTTTTTCCTTTTTATCCTTTGTACATAATAATGTTTTGTATTGTTGATTGTCTCAGATGAGGACCCGTGTGGCGCCCCGGGCAGACCAAAACCATCCCAGGACAAGGGAGTGTTCTGGATCCCCCTTCGACGCACTCAAGGTCTGACATTACACTGTTCAGGTCAAAGATGAGGCTGAACACAAAAGAGAAATGCTGTTCAGCACAAGTGAAAACGTGGCAAAAAATATTCCTTTGTTTCATACTGCGCTAAATTCCTTAGGGCAATAAGAAACCAAGACTAGCAGTTAGTGGTGGGAAAAAGTACTCCATTTGATGTATTACGTAAGTAAAAGTATCAATACTGCAATATTGAAATACTCTGTTTCAAGTGAAAGTCCGGAATTAAAAATGTGCTTGAGTACAAGTACAAAAGTATTGGTATCAAAATGTACTTAAAGTAGCAAAAGTAAAATAACTTATTATGAAGAATGTCCCATTTTCAAGTTTTCAAATGTACTGTATAAAAATCTTTTGAAATGATGCGACTATTGTGAGCTTATAGATCGACTATTTTCAAAGGGCTAAAATGTATATAGGCTGAAGTGGTTAATGTATGTTTTGTAATAATAATCAAAATCTTGAAAGTATAGTAACTAAAGTTTTCAAATAATTGTAGTGGAGTAAAAGTACAATATTTGCCTCTGTGACGTAGAGGAGTAGAAGTATTGGAAATTGTGTGGAGTTTGCATGTTCTCCCCGTGTCTCCTAGGGTAGGTACCCTCACAAAAACATGCAGTAATCCTGGTCACTATACTACCTCCCCCTGGCCAGCCAGGGCGCCTGATGGAGGGGAAGGGAACTGGTTGGAATAACGTGTTCCTTCCACGCGCTACGTCCAACCAGGGAAACTCCCCCCTGTCAGGTGACAAGAAGGTCAGTTGGCTCTCATGCATTGAAGGAGGTATGAGCTCGGCCAAAAACAATACCAAATACCAAAAACATTTACTTAAGTACAGTACTTAAGTACATGTACTTAATTACTTTCCACCACTGCTAGCAGTTGATGTTAGTTGGTGCCAAACCCTGGATATGTACTTTTAACTTGAAAATGACTACCTTGAAACGTTGAAAATGATTTCATTAAACTTAATAAACCTGTTCAATTAGCCATAGAAAAAACATTTACCAGTTGTAAGAGATTTACTGAAAGTTAATATACATGAAATGATATGAATAAATATCATGAGCTCTTGAGAAAATGTGAAATGATTGGTAATAGTTAACCTTTCCTATTCAAGATGTCATAATCAAAATAAAATATGAGCCCAGAAACAGCATTACACTTATCTATCTAACATAATCTAATAAAGTCAAAAGAATATTAAAAACTAAAAGCTGTTTTTGCAGAATATGTAAATTCAAATATATGGTTACATTTGTCAAAATGCACATCAAAACGCACATTGCAACAATATAATATGCAATTCATTTTAGTTCAGAGCTGCGAGACATGGCCTTGAGAGCAGGCCTTCATTCATGCCCCAATAGATTTATTGTACTCCATTTTAAATGTTTAACCCATTAAGACCGGGAACGCATATGTGTAATTTTAAGATTTCTTTGGGCTATTTTTTTTAAAGAAACCGTGAAAAAACTGTGAAACCGTGAAAAAATAAATAATAATATATATACATATATATATATATATATATATATATATGTATATATATATATATATATATATATACAATTTTAACTCAAATCTTTGCTTCTGGGGGTCCCTGGAACAAAATATTTTCAGATGGGGGTCCGCGGCCAAATACATAAAATTTTTGGGGGTCCTTGACGTGAAAATGGTTTCAAGTACCACTGATAAATAGAAACATTTTTTCAGAAAACTGTTAGGATTTTAAAGACATTTGTAGAATCCCCAGAAGCAAAGATTTGAGTTACAAACGTTCCTTTTAAATTCAAAGATTTGCACAAATTGTCAAGATTTAAAAAGAAAAAAAAGCTGATCGGTGCCACGCTATGAGCTTGTATATCTGCTATGTTTGAACAGCCAAAGAAATGCCTAAAAAATTACACTGATGCGTTCCCGGTCTTAATTGGTTAATAAACCAGAGTCACCAAGCAACACTTTTTAATTCCAGTCAGTAAAAGACAGAGCTTTGGGCCATCGAACTTTGTTGCAAGGAGTGAAAACTAAATTGAAATAAATCCATAGTCATGAATATTGTATATTCATTGAAGCACAGATTGTAAGGTTGTTATGGTTTTTATGGGGGGAGCAAATGCTTCACTCTCAAGTGTTTTATGGGTACATCTGACAAAGCATGGTTCTGTGTTGGACCCAAGTGAGAAAGCTTAGACTATCACCCTGTTATCCAGACTCATTAAAACTCAGCAGATGCAAGCCATGCAGAATGGATCCACCCAGGACCCCCCCCCAAAGACACTGGAACACGGAGTCACGCTATAGAAAAGCTCCCCCGTCGAAAACAATGCACTGTTGTTGAGCATTGTGTGTATTGTATGCAATCCTTTTATATCAAGAGCTCTGTATTCCACCCTGTCACATTGACTCAAAAGCAGTTAAAACTCAGACCACAGCTCAGACTTTGCTTATATGTTCACATTTCTATGGAAAACTGATGACTCTTAACCCATTAAAACGCATCTGTGTAACCAGTTAAACCATTATTTTATACTTTGGCTTTTAACAAATAGCAGATCTACAAGCTCATAGCGCTATGAGCTTGTAGATCTGCAAAAAAAAAATTAAATCATGAAAATGTGTGCAAATCTTTGAATATATACAGTAGATTTATAAAGCGAACATTTGTAACTCAAATCTTTGCTTCTGGGGAAAAAACGTATGTTGCTATAATAATATCAGTGGTGCACAAACCTTTTCATGTCAAGGACCCCCATAATTATATGTATTTGGCTCATAGCGCGGCACTCGGTGCCGCGCTTTGAGCTTGTATATCTGCTATTTTTCAATAGCCAAAGTATAAAATAATGGTCAAAGTGGTTACACAAGATGCGTTCCCGGTCTTAAGGCGTTAAGCTGTCTTGAATGGCTGTTGTGACCGACCAAGCGGGCCTACGGTCTAAAAGGAGAAACATTACTATATATTTATCTCCAGCTCCCTCTCTCCAAAGACATGTCTAATGATGCAGAAAAATGCGTTATGAACATTGTGAAAAACGCCCTCTCATACATACGCGACACTTTTGCCCGTAGGCGTGCGTCTCGCTGCGGGTGCCTGTCTGGATGTGCCCGTGGTCTTCGCACCCGACGCCACGAGCCTGCAGCATGCCTGGCTCTGCCTCACCCTGGAGACCCTCAGGACCCCGGACGGCGATGCCACGTCCGACATGATGTGCACAGACAACAAGAGGTGTGTGTGTGTGTGTGTGTGTGTGTGTGTGTGTGTGTGTGTGTGTGTGTGTGTAAGGCAGTGGTGTAAAGTAACTAAGTACATTTACTCAAGTACTGTACTTAACTCACTGAGTGCCATTAACGTGTTTCACGTGTTTTTACCGCTATGGCGCTGGGTGCCATTAACGTGTTTGACGTGTTTTTGAAAAAATAGTAAAAACATGTTCAGAACCCAAGATATCATCATCTGAAGATGTGCAGCTCCATCCACTCCTTGTTTAACTTAGAACTGAAAAGGGCTGTATCTCGCTTCCTAAGCACTTTTTGTTTTCTGTGAAAAAAACTCTGGCACTTTTCAGAATCAATTCTGAAATAATTCTGGCAATCTTGGCACTCAGGGAGTTAAGGCGCATACGACATATACTGTAGGCTCTAATACAGGTTGACACCCCGTCGCGGGCTCGAATCCCGATCCCGATGACCTTTGCTGCGTGTCACTCCCCATCTCTCTCTCCCTGTTTCCTGTCCTATCCTCTCTGTAATATCATCAATAAAAAGGCAGAAAAGTCCCCCAAAAAAGAGTAGAGAAGACCACCTCCAACCACTGCAATTCACTAGTTACTGTATATTGTATTAACGTACAATTAATAATAAAATAATATATTCACAAAAATAAGATCCAGATTGTAGCTCTTCACCTTTAGGAAATCACCTTGAGAAAGAGACTTTTTTTTCCCCCCCCACTTTGTTTAAACTTTTGTTTGCACTTTAGTGGTGATTATAAGGAAAAAAAGCTTGCTAACACTGTGAGCAATCCTCAGTGAAACTGGGTACTGTTACCTGGTGTTAATGAGCTACTGTGACTGTCACTTTTTCTCTGGTCTGAGGAATAATAGGAACAATAACAAAGACTATTCTTTTTGTGGTTGTTGTTGAGCTGAAGTACTATAGCACGCACGCACACACACACGCACACGCACACAGACAGTTTGACATTGCTCCTGCTGTTAAAGGAAACTAGATGATAATTATAAACTAAGACTAAATATAGATCGTAGAAATGCCACAGTGCAGTGTTTGCATTGCATTGCATTACATTACCTTCATCGCGTTATTGTGTAACTTCCGCTCAGGCCATTAGCACGTAGCCACTGGATCAAAGTGATTGACGTTTAATCCATTTTCTCCATTTGAGAAATGTTATATATCTCTGTGTGGGAATAATGATGAAGTAGCTTTGTATAGAGTTCTGACATGTTGCAAATGGATGTTGTGCGTGGTATCATGTTTGGCTACTTATAGCACACACAACAATCGGTTTGCTAGGCCTCTGACACTATTGTGTCCTTTACATTAGCCTGGTACTAGGCCATACAAAGGAAAATGCTGAACGTTGGTTGTGAAACGATGTGCCGAGGCACACTGGTGTGCAGTGGTGGAAGAAGTAGTCGGATATATTACTTAAAGGGCAAGACCACTTTGGTAGAGGTTTGGGTTGTGTAGTTACCTTTCCATGATGTAACTCCAAAGGTGGACAAGAAATGAAAAATAATTGCGCCATAAATTAGAAATTGATAATTGAAAATATGCTCCCCATTGACTTACATTGTACACTGAAACAGCTCTCAAAGTCACTCTTTTAGCCCATAAACAAACACAAACTAAGCTGATTCAGACAATATAGAACATCACCAAACCCAGTACTGTTTATTTTTTTAATAAAAATGTCAGCTTCCTGATGATTTTACTATTTGAAGATCCGGATCCGGATCCGGCAATCCACTCCAGGTTTTCTTCTTAATAAAAATAGCTAAATCAACAGTAAGTTAACATTTTTATTTAAAAAAAAAACAGTACTGGGTTTGGTGATGTTCTATATTGTCTGAATCAGCTTAGTTTGTGTTCATTTATGGGCTAAAAGAGCGACTTTGAGAGCTGTTTTACTGTACAATGTAAGTCAATGAGGAGCATATTTTGAATTATTAATTTCTAATCAATGCAGCAATTATTTTTTATTTCTTGACCACCTTTGGAGTTACATCATGGCAAGGTAACTACACAACCCAAACCTCTACCAAAGTGCCCTTTAAGTAAAAGTGGCAATACCACAATGTAGAACTACTCTGTTAGTACAGTAGCTCTGTTTTACCTCTGGGGCGGAATCTGCCAATGCTTTGTCAATGCAAATGCGTGGATTCACGGTCTTGCGGATCTTTCCGCTTGTCGCGCACATCTTGCGTTTATGTGCTCTATGCTGCTTTCCCCCTTCTGTCCAATCGGGTGAGTCGAGGGAGGACCGTCCCAAGACTCAGGAAGCGACATGGTGCTCAAGATAGAGCCTCTGGTTGTACCTGTTGCATGGGAGGGTCCTGAAAGGGAGTGACATGTGGGTCACTCCGTTTATTTAGAATGCGCTGGCTGCCAAAAACTGTGGCCGCGCACAACCTGAGATTAACAGCGGCCAACCATGTTTTGGTGGGACCGCGCCCTTACAAGTAAAAGGCCTGTGTTCAACATGTTACTTGAGTAAAAGTACAAAAGTATTGGCATCAAAATATACTTAAAGTACCTAAAGTACAATATTTTCCTCAGAGATGTAGTGGAATAGAAGTAAAAGTATTGCATTTTTGTTTTTACTTAAGTACAGTTCTTGAGTAAATGTAGTTACTTTACACCGCTGATATTATCTCTGTACAGGTCAGAGAAGGAGCGCGAGCCGGAGCAGTCGACCATTAGATGGGTGTACCCCATCCACGGGGTGCCAACCGAGGCCCCTGTCCAGCCCCCCCTGCTGGGCATGCTGCGGTGTGACACTGGCCGGCGTCTGGAGGAGAGGGTGGACGTTCTGCTCACCGGATGTGTGCCAGGGAACCAGACCCGCACCGGGCAACAAGGTGCGCCACGTCCATTATGTTTTGAAATAAACAGTGGTGCAAAAAGTACTGAAATGTTTTAGTTACGTAAAAGTATCAATGCTGCAATATAGAAATACTCTGTTACAAGTAAAAGTCCGGAATTCAAAATGTACTTGAGTAAAAGAACGAAAGTATTGTCATCAATGTGTACTTAAAGTACCAAAAGTAAAAGTACTCATTATACAGAATATCCCATTTCAAGTGTTCAAATGTATAAAAATGGCAGATGCAAGGCATTGTGAGCTTGTAGATCGGCTATTTTAAAATGACCGAAATGTACATAGGGCTGAAGTGGTTAATGTATGTTTTGTGATAATAATCAAAATCTACAAAGTAACTAGTAACTAAAGTTTTAAAATAATTGTAGTGGAGTAAAAGTACAATATTTGTATAATTACAGCACTTGAGTAAATGTACTTAGTTACTTTACACCACTGGAACTAAAGATAAGATAAGAAGCTTTATTATCTATTAGATCAGTGGTTTTCAAACTTTTTTTTAATTTCAAGGACCCCCTTAACTCTCTGAGTTACATACCTAGGGTCCATTTGGAACACGCCAAAGGAACCCTGGCAGTCCCTGGATCCCACTTTGAGAGCTATCTAGCTTAGATTTGACCCAAAGACCAAGGAGATATGATTTTTCGAAGATTTAGACTCCCATCCACTTCCTTGTTAACTTAAAACTTAAAAATTCTGTATCTCGGCTCCTGAGTGCTTTTATTTTTTCATTGAAAAAGTCTGGCAGTCTACTGTAGAAAATAAATAAATAATTCTGGCAGCCAATGTGTTAAATCCCAGAAACTAAACTGGTAAGATTCAAAGTTGATGTTAGTCTTAAAGGGATAGTTCACCCAAAAAAAGTACACACCCCATGAAGCCTTGAATTCATGGAGATTTTTTTGTTAAGCCAATAATTTGATGATCGGCGGAAAGATGCTATAATGTCCCCGGTAGGAGACTCAAAGTTGACTCTTTGTGTCTCCTACCGGAACCGCCGCCCGTCATCAACTTATTAGCTTAGGAATGCGACAAAAACGATAAAATCTCCATGAATTCAAGTCTCCATGGGGTGTGTAATCAATAGAAAAAAAAATATTTTTGGGAGTGAACTATCCCTTTAAGTATGTTCTTGGAGTTAAAGGAAGAGTAAATACAAAAAAGAATAAAGCTTTTCTTTCCTCCGGGCTTGTCCCAGATACAGTCTCACTACTAGCACAACGCTCTTTAGGCAAGCCCACAGCTTCTTGTCTGACGGACGGTATCATGCTTTCTGCTAATGGTGCAGACATTGGTGGCAGTTGTTCTCTACTTCCACGTGTACAAAGTGCTGTTTGTACACGTGAGAAGAAGACGCTATCGTGTTTAATGTAAAAAAATAAATACACAATACACTATGTTTACACTATGTGAATTGTATTATCTTTGCATGATGGTGCAGAGGCCTCCAAATAGACACCCTCTGCATTAACCCATTGAGACCTGAAGCCGATTCTAGATGTCTTTTGAGTTAAAAAAGATTTGAGTTAAAATGTTCGCTGTAAAAATATATATATTCAAAGATTTGCACACATTTTCACGTTTTTTCAAAAATAGCCCAAAGTGTAAAATAATGCTTTTTAGCTCAAATCTAAAAATGACACAGTTCCAGGTCTTAATGGGTTAATATGGGGGTTCAAGGTAAAAAAGAAAAAGTGCGTGCATGTGTGTATATGCATGGTGCTTCTCTCATCCCAGCCGCTCTTCTTTGCTTGTTGCTTGTTCCTTTCTTCTTCTCTGACAGCGTCGGAGGTGCTGCTGGAGGACTTCCTGTGCGAGGTGCGCTGTGGGGACGCAGAGTGGCCGGAGGAGGGGGCGGACGGCTGTGTGTCTGTGGGGGTCCTGGCAGCCGGCAGAGACCCCGAGTCTGGCATCGTGACGCTCAACCTCAACCTGGTCTACACCCCCCACACACCACACAGGTAGGCTATATATCTGCTGTTCGTTCGGGCAGAAACCAGCTAACTCCAAAAGGTTCATTTTTCAGGAAATGAAAAAAGAAAAAAAAACAGACGTAAGGGGTGTTCAATAGCACTGATTTATGTGGAAAAAAAAAGAAAAAGCTCAAAAATGGATTTAGCTGGCTTCTGCCCCACAGCACTGACTGTACCAGTGGTGTAAGAAGTACTCACAGTTTTTACTTGAGTAAAAGTATCGATACCACAATGTAAGAAATAAAAGTCTGGTGTTCAGAATGTACTTGATTCAAAAGTATTGGCATCAAAATATACCTAATGTACCAAAATTAAAATGACTCATTATGCAGAATGTCCCATTTCAAGTCTTCAAAATGTATACAAATCTTTAGAAAATAGCCGATCTACAAGCACAGGCTCCCTGGCACAAAGCATTTTCAGATGGGGGTCCGTGGCCAAATAAATATCAATTTGGGGGTCCTTGGCACGAACACGTTGTACAGTATGTACACCAGGGGTGATGCAACTTTGATGGTGGAGAGGGCCACTATATTTCCACACTAACTCCAGAGGGCAACATTGCATATACTGTCGAGCAGACACCTCTTATCTCCATATTTTAACTTTTTTTGTAAATTAATGTCGTACTTCGCCATTCTATGTCACACTAAAGTAGCAAAAATAGCCGATCTGCAAGTTCAAAACACGTCGCAGTGCGAGCTTGTAGATCTGCAATGTTTGCAATTTTTTTTTTGGAATCCTGATTTTTTTATTTTCCATTTTTGAATTGGAATCCTGAAAAGTTCCATTTTTTTAAACTTCTGAATGCATTTAGTTATACTTATGTTAACTTTATGAACTTAAATACAAATACATTGAAGTCATTAAGCTGCTAATATAGACTGAAGTAATTAAAGCGGGTCACGTTTGCATGTTTGGAATTGTGACAGCTGAAATCAATAATATATCAGCATTCTGAAATGAACCTGCGGGCCGCATTAAGTGAAGCCAGTTGCCCATGTATGATGTACAACAAAAGACCATAACACCCACACCGTGCATAGCAGCAGTGCCACCGTCTGAGCTTCTCAACGCAGACAATAAGTATAGGAAACCTTGAGCACAGACTGTAAGGCAGAGAATCAATCACACACACACACACACACACACACACACACACACACACACACACACACACACACACACACACACACACACACACACACACACACACAAGGGAAACTGTATGGTCACAGAGACATCAAATCGAACAATAAGAGCACAGAACTATCTCTCTCGCTCTCTCTTTCTACTGTGTTTGTACACTTTGTCTCGAGTGGATGGTTAGAGAGTGAACACTGCACTCATTTGTCTTGATTTACCTTTATTCCCTCTGTCTCTGTTTGTGTCTCTTTCTTTCTCCCTGTCTGTCTGTCTGTCTACAGTCGACACCACTGTCGTTATTCTCTCGCTCTCGCTCTCTCTCTCTCAGTCGTGTAAATTAACTAAGTGCATTTACTCAAGTACTGTACTTAAGTACAATTTTGAGGTAGTTTGACTTTACTGGAGTATTTCCAATGCATCCACTACTCTCTCTCATCTCTCTCTCAGTGGGCGTGGCTGGTACATTCATTTCTCAGCAGCCTGTGTGTGTGTGAGCTTTGATGGTGTCTACATGGCTGTTCCTCAAGCAGAAACATCCGCCCGTCATTCTGGCAGTGTCTCAAAAAACAAACAAAAAAACTAAACAAACCGAGGCAATCAGTATTCAGCGCGTTAACCCATTAAAACCGGTTAGCCGGGAACGCACCTGTGTAACCACTTTGACCATTATTTTATACTTTGGCTATTCAAGCATAGCAGATCTACAAGCTCATAGCGCGGCACGCGGTGCTTGTAGATCATGTTTTTTTCAAAAGAACCAGGGCAGGGGCCTCACGCCGCCCCTCTACCCAGCCCAAGGAACCCCAATCCTGGGTACGGGGCTGGGTGGAGGGCACCCCCTCCGCAGGGACCTGGTGGTACTTTGTACTTAGAAAGAATTTTCAAAAAGAACCGGGCGACGCGCCGCCCGTCTCTACCCAGCCCAAGGCACCCCGATCCTAGGGTACGGGGCTGGGAGGAGGGGACCCCCCAGTCGGCCCTCCACGCACCTGCGGGAAAATGATTTTCTTGTGTTTTTGTTGCTCACTCTATAGCTCTAAAAACACACAGCAAGTATCATCATTGTCGTTACTAATCAGACTAGCGTATAATCCAGTTCCCCGCGCGATCCGTCACGATGCGGTTGGTGCTGAGGAAACAGCGCTGTCTCATTCACCGGGCAGCCGGCTTCATCTTGAGGGAGGCCATTAATGAGGCGTGCCCCCGGCACAATCGATACCACAGAGAAACCATGACTCCACCGTGAGGAAATGAAGAGGGGCGGGGAAGTTAATGGCTTCCTCCATTATCTGGACCCCCCCTCCTACCACACACGCACGCACGCACGTACACACACACACACACACACACACACGTACACACACGCGCACACACAGGGAGATTACAGTTTGGCATCATGTTTTCAAGATGAACTGGAACCTAGTTCCGAGCGACGTGACAAAGATAAATGAGGCCGATGGGGAAACGATCGCTCCTCGGGATATATTAGAACATCTGAATGATATCAGCAAGATGGATCTGAAACGGATAAGCGGATAGCCTTGAAATTAAGAGTGCCTGATGTTTTTGTGCAGTTAATTTGTTTTTCAGATTTTTTTCACCCCCCCGCCGGCCTTGTTTTTGTCACCTGTACATGTTATGAAAAGCTTGAATGGTAATGGCTCTCATAAACAAGAGATAATAGCCCTGCATATTTCCCCACTTTTAGGGTGTTTTTGTTTTTTAACCCATTAAGACCGGGAACGCATCTGTGTCACTTTAAGATTTCTTTGGCTGTTTTGACTTTTTTTTTCTTTTTGAAAAAACGAGGAAAAATGTTGCAAATCTTTTCCGAACTGTTCCTCTGGGAGGGAGGGGAGTGGAGGGGGGGGGGGGGGGGGCATTTTTGTAAGGGTGGTCCTTGACATGGAAAAGTTGCAGCACCACTGATACAGCAACATGCTGTTAGGATTTAGAAAACATTTTTAGATATGTATTTGGCCGCGGAACCCCCCCATCTCAAAATATTTTGTTCCAGGGACCCCCAGAAGCAAAGATTTGAGTAAAAATGTTCGCTCAAAACATATACATATTCAAAGATATGCGCAAATGTTCAAGATTTTTTTAAAAAATAGCAGATCTACGAGCTCATAGTGTGAGCTCATAGTGTATGAGCTTGTAGATCTGCTATTTTTTTGAATAGCCGAAGAAATCTTCGAATTACACATGCGTACCCGTTCTGAGACGCTCCGCTCTGAGACGCTCTGCTCTGAGACGCTCTGCTCCGCTCCGCTCTGAGATGCTCCGCTCTGAGACGCTCTGCTCCACTCCGCTCTGAGACGCTCCGCTCTGAGACGCTCCGCTCTGAGACGCCCTGCTCCGCTCCGCTCTGCTCTGAGACGCTCTGCTCCGCTCCGCTCTGAGACGCTCCGCTCTGAGACGCTCTGAGACGCTCTGCTCCGCTCCGCTCTGAGACGCTCTGCTCTGAGACGCTCCGCTCTGAGAGTGCTCCGCTCTGAGACGCTCCGCTCTGAGACGCTCTGCTCTGAGACGCTCCGCTCTGAGAGTGCTCCGCTCTGAGACGCTCCGCTCTGAGACGCTCTGCTCCGCTCCGCTCTGAAACGCTCCGCTCTGAAACGCTCTGCTCCGCTCCGCTCTGAGACGCTCCGCTCTGAGACGCTCTGCTCCGCTCCGCTCTGCTCCGCTCCGCTCTGAAACGCTCCGCTCTGAAACGCTCTGCTCTGAGACGCTCTGCTCCGCTCCGCTCTGCTCCGCTACGCTCTGAGACGCTCCGCTCTGAGACGCTCCGCTCTGAGACTTTCTGCTCTGAGACGCTCTGCTCTGAGACGCTCTGCTCTGAGACGCTCTGCTCTGCTCCGCTCTGAGACGCTCCGCTCTGCTCCGCTCTGCTCCGCTCTGAGACGCTCTGCTCTGAGACGCTCCGCTCTCTGCTCCACTCCGCGTCTCAGAGCAGAGCAGTCTCAGAGCGGAGCGGAGCAGAGCAGAGCGTCTCAGAGCTCTGCTCTGAGACGCTCTGAGATGCTCTGCTCCGCTCCGCTCTGAGACGCTCTGCTCCACTCCGCTCTGAGACGCTCCGCTCTGCTCCGCTCTGCTCTGAGACGCTCCGCTCTGAGACGCTCCGCTCTGAGACGCTCTGCTCCGCTCCGCTCTGAGACGCTCCGCTCTGAGACGCTCCGCTCTGAGACTTTCTGCTCTGAGACGCTCTGCTCTGAGACGCTCTGCTCTGAGACGCTCCGCTCTGCTCCGCTCTGAGACGCTCCGCTCTGAGACGCTCTGCTCCGCTCTGCTCCGCTCCGGTCTGAGACGCTCCGCTCTGAGACGCTCCGCTCTGAGACGCTCCGCTCTGCTCTGAGACGCTCTGCTCTGCTCCGCTCCGCTCTGAGACGCTCTGCTCTGAGACGCTCCGCTCTGAGAGTGCTCCGCTCTGAGACGCTCTGCTCCGCTCCGCTCTGAAACGCTCCGAGACGCTCCGAGACGCTCTGCTCTGAGACGCTCTGAGACGCTCCGCTCTGCTCTGAGGCGCTCTGCTCCGCTCCGCTCTGAGACGCTCTGCTCCGCTCCGCTCTGAGACGCTCTGCTCTGAGACGCTCGCGAGCAGAGCAGTCTCAGAGCGGAGCGGAGCAGAGCAGAGCGTCTCAGAGCTCTGCTCTGAGACGCTCTGAGATGCTCTGCTCCGCTCCGCTCTGAGACGCTCTGCTCCACTCCGCTCTGAGACGCTCCGCTCTGCTCCGCTCTGCTCTGAGACGCTCCGCTCTGAGACGCTCTGCTCTGAGACGCTCTGCTCCGCTCCGCTCTGAGACGCTCCGCTCTGAGACGCTCCGCTCTGAGACTTTCTGCTCTGAGACGCTCTGCTCTGAGACGCTCTGCTCTGAGACGCTCCGCTCTGCTCCGCTCTGAGACGCTCCGCTCTGAGACGCTCTGCTCCGCTCTGCTCCGCTCCGGTCTGAGACGCTCCGCTCTGAGACGCTCCGCTCTGAGACGCTCCGCTCTGCTCTGAGACGCTCTGCTCTGCTCCGCTCCGCTCTGAGACGCTCTGCTCTGAGACGCTCCGCTCTGAGAGTGCTCCGCTCTGAGAGTGCTCCGCTCCGCTCCGCTCTGAAACGCTCCGAGACGCTCCGAGACGCTCTGCTCTGAGACGCTCTGAGACGCTCCGCTCTGCTCTGAGACGCTCTGCTCCGCTCCGCTCTGAGACGCTCTGCTCCGCTCCGCTCTGAGACGCTCTGCTCTGAGACGCTCCGCTCTGAGACGCTCCGAGACGCTCCGCTCTGCTCTGAGACGCTCTGAGACGCTCTGCTCCGCTCTGCTCCGCTCCGCTCTGAGATGCTCCGCTCTGCTCTGAGACGCTCTGCTCCGCTCCGCTCTGAGACGCTCCGCTCTGAGACGCTCTGCTCCGCTCCGCTCTGAAACGCTCTGCTCTGAGACGCTCTGCTCCGCTCCGCTCTGAGACGCTCTGCTCTGAGACGCTCCGCTACGCTCTGCTATGAGACGCTCGGCTCTGAGACGCTCCGCTCCGCTCTGAGATGCTCCGCTCTGCTCTGAGACGCTCTGCTCGGAGACGCTCTGCTCCGCTCCGCTCTGAGACGCTCCGCTCTGCTCTGAGACGCTCTGCTCCGCTCCGCTCTGAGATGCTCCGCTCTGCTCTGAGACGCTCCGCTCTGCTCTGAGACGCTCTGCTCCGCTCCGCTCTGAGACGCTCCGCTCTGCTCCGCTCTGAGACGCTCTGCTCCGCTCTGCTCCGCTCTGCTCCGCTCCGCTCTGAGACGCTCTGCTCCGCTCTGCTCCGCTCCGGTCTGAGATGCTCCGCTCTGCTCTGAGACGCTCTGCTCTGAGACGCTCTGAGACGCTCTGAGATGCTCTGCTCCGCTCTGCTCCGCTCTGCTCCGCTCCGCTCTGAGATGCTCCGCTCTGCTCTGAGACGCTCTGCTCCGCTCCGCTCTGAGACACTCTGCTCCACTCCACTCTGAGATGCTCCGCTCTGCTCTGAGATGCTCCGCTCTGCTCTGAGATGCTCCGCTCTGCTCTGAGACGCTCTGCTCCGCTCTGAGACGCTCTGCTCTGAGACGCTCCGCTCTGAGACGCTCTGAGACGCTCTGCTCCGCTCCGCTCTGAGATGCTCCGCTCTGCTCTGAGACGCTCTGCTCCGCTCTGAGATGCTCCGCTCTGCTCTGAGACGCTCTGAGACGCTCTGCTCCGCTCCGCTCTGAGACGCTCCGCTCTGAGACGCTCTGAGACGCTCCGCTCTGAGATGCTCCGCTCCGCTCTGAGATGCTCCGCTCTGCTCTGAGACGCTCTGCTCCGCTCTGCTCCGCTCCGCTCTGAGACGCTCCGCTCCGCTCTGCTCTGAGACGCTCCGCTCTGCTCTGAGACGCTCTGCTCCGCTCCGCTCTGAGACGCTCTGCTCCGCTTCGCTCTGAGACGCTCCGCTCTGAGACGCTCGCTCCGCTCTGAGACGCTCCGCTCTGAGACGCTCTGCTCCGCTCCGCTCTGAGACGCTCTGCTCCGCTCCGCTCCGCTCTGAGATGCTCCGCTCTGCTCTGAGACGCTCTGCTCCACTCCGCTCTGAGACGCTCTGAGACGCTCTGCTCCGCTCCGCTCTGAGATGCTCTGAGACGCTCTGCTCCGCTCCGCTCTGAGATGCTCCGCTCTGCTCTGAGACGCTCTGCTCCGCTCCGCTCTGAGATGCTCCGCTCTGCTCTGAGACGCTCTGAGACGCTCTGAGACGCTCTGAGATGCTCCGCTCTGCTCTGAGACGCTCTGCTCCGCTCCGCTCTGAGACGCTCCGCTCTGCTCTGAGACGCTCTGCTCCGCTCCGCTCTGAGATGCTCCGCTCTGCTCTGAGACGCTCCGCTCTGCTCTGAGACGCTCTGCTCCGCTCCGCTCTGAGACGCTCCGCTCTGCTCCGCTCTGAGACGCTCTGCTCCGCTCTGCTCCGCTCCGCTCTGAGACGCTCTGCTCCGCTCTGCTCCGCTCCGGTCTGAGATGCTCCGCTCTGCTCTGAGACGCTCTGCTCCGCTCCGCTCTGAGACGCTCCGCTCTGCTCCGCTCTGAGACGCTCTGCTCCGCTCCGCTCTGAGATGCTCTGCTCCGCTCTGCTCCGCTCCGCTCTGAGATGCTCCGCTCTGCTCTGAGACGCTCTGAGACGCTCTGCTCCGCTCTGAGATGCTCCGCTCTGCTCTGAGACGCTCTGCTCCGCTCCGCTCTGAGACGCTCCGCTCTGCTCTGAGACGCTCTGCTCCGCTCCGCTCTGAGATGCTCCGCTCTGCTCTGAGACGCTCCGCTCTGCTCTGAGACGCTCTGCTCCGCTCCGCTCTGCTCTGAGACTTTCTGCTCCGCTCTGCTCTGAGACGCTTTGCTCTGAGACGCTCTGAGACGCTCCGCTCCGCTCTGAGATGCTCCGCTCTGCTCTGCTCCGCTCTGAGACGCTCTGCTCTGAGACGCTCCGCTCCGCTCTGCTCTGAGACGCTCTGCTCTGAGACGCTCCGCTCCGCTCTGAGATGCTCCGCTCCGCTCTGAGACGCTCCGCTCTGAGACGCTCCGCTCTGCTCTGAGACGCTCTGCTCCGCTCCGCTCTGAGATGCTCCGCTCTGCTCTGAGATGCTCCGCTCTGCTCTGAGACGCTCTGCTCTGAGACGCTCTGCTCCGCTCCGCTCTGAGACGCTCCGCTCTGAGACGCTCTGAGACGCTCTGAGACGCTCCGCTCTGAGATGCTCCGCTCCGCTCTGAGATGCTCCGCTCTGCTCTGAGACGCTCTGAGACGCTCCGCTCCGCTCTGCTCTGAGACGCTCTGAGACGCTCCGCTCCGCTCTGAGATGCTCCGCTCTGCTCTGAGACGCTCTGCTCCGCTCCGCTCTGAGACGCTCCGCTCCGCTCTGCTCTGAGACGCTCTGAGACGCTCCGCTCTGCTCTGAGACGCTCTGCTCCGCTCCGCTCTGAGACGCTCCGCTCTGAGACGCTCTGCTCTGAGATGCTCTGCTCCGCTCCGCTCTGAGACGCTCTGCTCTGAGACGCTCTGCTCCGCTCTGCTCTGCTCCGCTCCGCTCTGAGACGCTCTGCTCCGCTCCGCACTGAGATGCTCCGCTCCGCTCTGAGATGCTCCGCTCTGCTCTGAGACGCTCTGCTCCACTCCGCTCTGAGACGCTCTGCTCCGCTCTGCTCTGAGACGCTCTGCTCTGAGACGCTCTGCTCCGCTCCGCTCTGAGACGCTCTGCTCCGCTCCGCTCTGAAACGCTCTGCTCTGAGACGCTCCGCTCTGAGACGCTCCGCTCTGCTCCGCTCTGCTCCGCTCCGGTCTGAGACGCTCCGCTCTGAGACGCTCCACTCTGCTCTGAGACGCTCTGCTCCGCTCCGCTCTGAGATGATCCGCTTTGCTCTGAGACGCTCTGCTCCGCTCCGCTCTGAGATGCTCCGCTCTGCTCTGAGACGCTCTGAGACGCTCTGCTCCGCTCTGAGATGCTCCGCTCTGCTCCGCTCCGCTCTGAGATGCTCCTCTCTGCTCTGAGACGCTCCGCTCTGCTCTGAGACGCTCCGCTCTGCTCTGAGACGCTCTGCTCCGCTCTGAGACGCTCTGCTCTGCTCTGAGACGCTCTGCTCCGCTCCGCTCTGAGATGCTCCTCTCTGCTCTGAGACGCTCCGCTCTGCTCTGAGACGCTCTGCTCCGCTCCGCTCTGCTCTGAGACTTTCTGCTCCGCTCTGCTCTGAGACGCTTTGCTCTGAGACGCTCTGAGACGCTCCGCTCTGAGACGCTCTGAGATGCTCTGCTCCGCTCTGCTCCGCTCCGCTCTGAGATGCTCCGCTCTGCTCTGAGACGCTCTGAGACGCTCTGCTCCGCTCTGAGATGCTCCGCTCTGCTCTGAGACGCTCTGCTCCGCTCCGCTCTGAGACGCTCCGCTCTGCTCCGCTCTGAGACGCTCCGCTCTGAGACGCTCTGCTCCGCTCCGGTCTGAGACGCTCTGCTCCACTCCGGTCTGAGATGCTCCGCTCTGCTCTGAGACGCTCTGCTCTGAGACGCTCTGCTCCGCTCCGCTCTGAGACGCTCTGAGACGCTCCGCTCTGAGATGCTCCGCTCCGCTCTGAGATGCTCCGCTCCGCTCTGAGACGCTCCGCTCTGAGACGCTCCACTCTGCTCTGAGACGCTCTGCTCCGCTCCGCTCTGAGATGATCCGCTTTGCTCTGAGACGCTCTGCTCCGCTCCGCTCTGAGATGCTCCGCTCTGCTCTGAGACGCTCTGAGACGCTCTGCTCCGCTCTGAGATGCTCCGCTCTGCTCTGAGACGCTCTGCTCCGCTCCGCTCTGAGACGCTCCGCTCTGCTCTGAGACGCTCTGCTCCGCTCCGCTCTGAGATGCTCCGCTCTGCTCTGAGACGCTCCGCTCTGCTCTGAGACGCTCTGCTCCGCTCCGCTCTGCTCTGAGACTTTCTGCTCCGCTCTGCTCTGAGACGCTCTGAGACGCTCCGCTCTGAGACGCTCTGAGATGCTCTGCTCCGCTCTGCTCCGCTCCGCTCTGAGATGCTCCGCTCTGCTCTGAGACGCTCTGAGACGCTCTGCTCCGCTCTGAGATGCTCCGCTCTGCTCTGAGACGCTCTGCTCCGCTCCGCTCTGAGACGCTCCGCTCTGCTCCGCTCTGAGACGCTCCGCTCTGAGACGCTCTGAGACGCTCTGCTCCGCTCCGGTCTGAGACGCTCTGCTCCACTCCGGTCTGAGATGCTCCGCTCTGCTCTGAGACGCTCTGCTCTGAGACGCTCTGCTCCGCTCCGCTCTGAGACGCTCCGCTCTGAGACGCTCTGAGACGCTCCGCTCTGAGATGCTCCGCTCCGCTCTGAGATGCTCCGCTCCGCTCTGAGATGCTCCGCTCCGCTCTGAGATGCTCCGCTCTGCTCTGAGACGCTCTGCTCCGCTCCGCTCTGAGACGCTCCGCTCTGAGACGCTCTGCTCTGAGACGCTCTGCTCCGCTCCGCTCTGAGACGCTCTGCTCTGAGACGCTCTGCTCCGCTCTGCTCTGAGACGCTCCGCTCTGAGACGCTCTGCTCCGCTCCGCTCTGAGACGCTCCGCTCTGAGATGCTCCGCTCTGCTCTGAAATGCTCTGCTCCGCTCCGCTCTGAGATGCTCCGCTCTGAGACGCTCTGCTCCACTCCGCTCTGAGACGCTCCGCTCTGAGACGCTCTGAGACGCTCCGGTCTGAGACGCTCTGCTCCGCTCCGCTCTGAGACGCTCTGCTCCGCTCTGCTCCGCTCCGGTCTGAGATGCTCCGCTCTGCTCTGAGACGCTCTGCTCTGAGACGCTCTGCTCCGCTCCGCTCTGCTCCGCTCCGCTCTGAGACGCTCCGCTCTGAGACGCTCTGAGACGCTCTGAGACGCTCCGCTCTGAGATGCTCCGCTCCGCTCTGAGATGCTCCGCTCTGCTCTGAGACGCTCTGCTCCGCTCCGCTCTGCTCCGCTCCGCTCTGAGACGCTCCGCTCCGCTCTGCTCTGAGACGCTCTGAAACGCTCTGCTCTGAGACGCTCTGCTCTGAGACGCTCTGCTCCGCTCCGCTCTGAGACGCTCCGCTCTGAGACGCTCTGCTCCGTTCCGCTCTGAGACGCTCTGCTCTGAGACGCTCTGCTCTGAGACGCTCGGAGCAGAGCAGAGCGTCTCTGAGACGCTCCGCTCTGCTCTGAGACGCTCTGCTCCGCTCCGCTCTGAGATGCTCCGCTCTGCTCTGAGATGCTCCGCTCTGCTCTGAGACGCTCTGCTCCGCTCTGAGACGCTCCGCTCTGAGACGCTCCGCTCTGAGACGCTCTGCTCCGCTCTGCTCCGCTCCGGTCTGAGACGCTCTGCTCCGCTCTGCTCCGCTCTGCTCCGCTCCGGTCTGAGATGCTCCGCTCTGAGACGCTCTGAGACGCTCCGCTCTGAGATGCTCCGCTCTGCTCTGAGACGCTCTGCTCCGCTCCGCTCTGAGACGCTCCGCTCTGAGACGCTCCGCTCTGCTCTGAGATGCTCCGCTCTGCTCTGAGATGCTCCGCTCTGCTCTGAGACGCTCTGCTCCGCTCTGAGACGCTCCGCTCTGAGACGCTCCGCTCTGCTCTGAGACGCTCTGCTCCGCTCTGAGACGCTCTGCTCCGCTCTGAGATGCTCCGCTCTGCTCTGAGACGCTCTGCTCCGCTCCGCTCTGAGACGCTCCGCTCTGAGATGCTCCGCTCTGCTCTGAGACGCTCTGCTCCGCTCCGCTCTGAGACGCTCCGCTCTGCTCCGCTCTGAGATGCTCTGCTCCGCTCTGCTCCGCTCCGGTCTGAGACGCTCTGCTCCGCTCTGCTCCGCTCCGGTCTGAGATGCTCCGCTCTGCTCTGAGACGCTCTGCTCTGAGACGCTCTGAGACGCTCTGAGACGCTCCGCTCTGAGATGCTCCGCTCTGCTCTGAGACGCTCTGCTCCGCTCCGCTCTGAGACGCTCCGCTCCGCTCCGCTCCGCTCTGCTCTGAGACGCTCTGAGACGCTCCGCTCTGCTCTGAGACGCTCTGCTCCGCTCCGCTCTGAGACGCTCTGCTCCGCTCCGCTCTGCTCTGCTCCGCTCTGAGACGCTCTGCTCCACTCCACTCTGAGACGCTCCGCTCTGAGACGCTCTGCTCCGCTCTGAAACGCTCTGCTCTGAGACGCTCTGCTCCGCTCCGCTCTGAGACGCTCTGCTCTGAGACGCTCCGCTCCGCTCTGCTCTGAGACGCTCTGCTCTGAGACGCTCCGCTCCGCTCTGAGATGCTCCGCTCCGCTCTGAGATGCTCCGCTCTGCTCTGCTCCGCTCTGAGACGCTCCGCTCCGCTCTGCTCTGAGACGCTCCGCTCCGCTCTGAGATGCTCCGCTCCGCTCTGAGACGCTCCGCTCTGAGACGCTCCGCTCTGCTCTGAGACGCTCTGCTCCGCTCCGCTCTGAGATGCTCCGCTCTGCTCTGAGACGCTCTGCTCCGCTCCGCTCTGAGACGCTCTGCTCCACTCCGCTCTGAGACGCTCCGCTCTGCTCTGAGACGCTCTGCTCCGCTCTGAGACGCTCCGCTCCGCTCTGAGATGCTCCGCTCCGCTCTGAGACGCTCTGCTCCGCTCCGCTCTGAGATGCTCCGCTCTGCTCTGAGACGCTCTGCTCCGCTCCGCTCTGAGACGCTCTGCTCCACTCCACTCTGAGATGCTCCGCTCTGCTCCGCTCCGCTCTGAGACGCTCCGCTCTGAAACGCTCTGCTCTGAGACGCTCTGCTCTGAGACGCTCTGCTCCGCTCCGCTCTGAGACGCTCCGCTCTGAGACGCTCTGCTCCGTTCCGCTCTGCTCCGTTCCGCTCTGAGACGCTCTGCTCTGAGACGCTCTGCTCTGAGACGCTCGGAGCAGAGCAGAGCGTCTCTGAGACGCTCTGCTCTGAGACGCTCTGCTCCGCTCCGCTCTGAGACGCTCCGCTCTGAGACGCTCTGCTCCGTTCCGCTCTGCTCCGCTCTGCTCTGAGACGCTCTGCTCTGAGACGCTCTGCTCCGCTCCGCTCTGAGACACTCTGCTCCGCTCTGCTCCGCTCCGCTCTGAGATGCTCCGCTCTGAGACGCTCTGCTCCGCTCCGCTCTGAGACGCTCCGCTCTGAGACGCTCCGCTCTGAGACGCTCTGCTCTGAGACGCTCCGCTCTGAGACGCTCTGCTCCGCTCCGCTCTGAGACGCTCTGCTCTGAGACGCTCCGCTCCGCTCTGCTCTGAGACGCTCCGCTCTGAGACGCTCCGCTCTGAGACGCTCTGCTCCGCTCCGCTCTGAGACGCTCTGAGACGCTCCGCTCTGAGATGCTCCGCTCTGCTCTGAGACGCTCTGCTACGCTCCGCTCTGCTCCGCTCCGCTCTGAGACGCTCCGCTCCGCTCTGCTCTGAGACGCTCTGAGACGCTCCGCTCTGCTCTGAGACGCTCTGCTCCGCTCCGCTCTGAGACGCTCTGCTCCGCTCCGCTCTGAGACGCTCCGCTCTGAGACGCTCCGCTCTGAGACGCTCTGCTCCGCTCCGCTCTGAGACGCTCTGCTCCGCTCCGCTCTGAGATGCTCCGCTCTGCTCTGAGACGCTCTGCTCCGCTCCGCTCTGAGACGCTCTGCTCCACTCCGCTCTGAGACGCTCCGCTCTGAGACGCTCTGCTCCGCTCCGCTCTGAAACGCTCTGCTCTGAGACGCTCTGCTCCGCTCCGCTCTGAGACGCTCTGCTCTGAGACGCTCCGCTCCGCTCTGCTCTGAGACGCTCTGCTCTGAGACGCTCTGCTCCGCTCTGATACGCTCCGCTCCGCTCTGAGACGCTCCGCTCTCCTCTGAGACGCTCTGCTCCGCTCCGATCTGAGATGCTCCGCTCTGCTCTGAGATGCTCCGCTCTGCTCTGAGACGCTCTGCTCCACTCTGAGACGCTCTGCTCTGAGACGCTCTGCTCCGCTCTGAGACGCTCCGCTCTGAGACGCTCCGCTCTGCTCTGAGACGCTCTGCTCCACTCCGCTCTGAGACGCTCCGCTCTGAGACGCTCTGCTCCGCTCTGCTCTGAGACGCTCTGCTCCGCTCCGCTCTGAGACGCTCTGCTCCGCTCCGCTCTGAAACGCTCTGCTCTGAGACGCTCCGCTCTGAGACGCTCCGCTCTGCTCCGCTCTGCTCCGCTCCGGTCTGTGACGCTCCGCTCTGAGACGCTCCGCTCTGCTCTGAGACGCTCTGCTCTGAGACGCTCCGCTCTGCTCTGAGACTTTCTGCTCCGCTCCGCTCTCAGACGCTTTGCTCTGAGACGCTCTGCTCTGAGACGCTCTGAGACGCTCCGAGACGCTCCGCTCTGCTCTGAGACGCTCTGAGACGCTCTGCTCCGCTCCGCTCTGAGATGCTCCGCTCTGCTCTGAGACGCTCTGCTCCGCTCCGCTCTGAGATGCTCCGCTCTGCTCTGAGACGCTCTGAGACGCTCTGCTCCGCTCTGAGATGCTCTGCTCTGCTCTGAGACGCTCTGCTCCGCTCCGCTCTGAGACGCTCCGCTCTGAGATGCTCCGCTCCGCTCTGAGACGCTCCGCTCTGCTCTGAGACGCTCTGCTCCGCTCCGCTCTGAGATGCTCCGCTCTGCTCTGTGACGCTCTGCTCCGCTCCGCTCTGAGATGCTCCGCTCTGCTCTGAGATGCTCCGCTCTGCTCTGAGACGCTCTGCTCCGCTCTGAGACGCTCCGCTCTGCTCTGAGACGCTCTGCTCCGTTCCGCTCTGAGATGCTCCGCTCTGCTCTGAGACGCTCTGCTCCGCTCTGAGACGCTCCGCTCCGCTCTGAGACGCTCCGCTCCGCTCTGAGACGCTCTGCTCCGCTCCGCTCTGAGATGCTCCGCTCTGCTCTGAGACGCTCTGCTCCGCTCCGCTCTGAGACGCTCTGCTCCACTCCACTCTGAGATGCTCCGCTCTGCTCCGCTCCGCTCTGAGACGCTCCGCTCTGAAACGCTCTGCTCTGAGACGCTCTGCTCTGAGACGCTCCGCTCTGAGACGCTCCGCTCTGAGACGCTCTGCTCCGTTCCGCTCTGAGACGCTCTGCTCTGAGACGCTCTGCTCTGAGACGCTCTGCTCTGAGACGCTCGGAGCAGAGCAGAGCGTCTCTGAGACGCTCTGCTCTGAGACGCTCTGCTCCGCTCCGCTCTGAGACGCTCCGCTCTGAGACGCTCTGAGACGCTCTGCTCCGCTCTGAGATGCTCTGCTCTGCTCTGAGACGCTCTGCTCCGCTCCGCTCTGAGACGCTCCGCTCTGAGATAATCCGCTCCGCTCTGAGACGCTCCGCTCTGCTCTGAGACGCTCCGCTCTGAGATGCTCCGCTCTGCTCTGAGACGCTCTGCTCCGCTCCGCTCTGAGATGCTCCGCTCTGCTCTGAGATGCTCCGCTCTGCTCTGAGACGCTCTGCTCCGCTCTGAGACGCTCTGCTCCGCTCTGAGACGCTCCGCTCTGCTCTGAGACGCTCTGCTCCGTTCCGCTCTGAGATGCTCCGCTCTGCTCTGAGACGCTCTGCTCCGCTCTGAGACGCTCCGCTCCGCTCTGAGATGCTCCGCTCCGCTCTGAGACGCTCTGCTCCGCTCCGCTCTGAGATGCTCCGCTCTGCTCTGAGACGCTCTGCTCCGCTCCGCTCTGAGACGCTCTGCTCCACTCCACTCTGAGATGCTCCGCTCTGCTCCGCTCCGCTCTGAGACGCTCCGCTCTGAAACGCTCTGCTCTGAGACGCTCTGCTCTGAGACGCTCTGCTCCGCTCCGCTCTGAGACGCTCCGCTCTGAGACGCTCTGCTCCGTTCCGCTCTGAGACGCTCTGCTCTGAGACGCTCTGCTCTGAGACGCTCGGAGCAGAGCAGAGCGTCTCTGAGACGCTCTGCTCTGAGACGCTCTGCTCCGCTCCGCTCTGAGACGCTCTGAGACGCTCTGCTCCGCTCTGCTCCGCTCTGCTCCGCTCCGCTCTGAGATGCTCCGCTCTGCTCTGAGACGCTCTGCTCCGCTCCGCTCTGAGATGCTCCGCTCTGCTCTGAGACGCTCTGAGACGCTCTGCTCCGCTCTGAGATGCTCTGCTCTGCTCTGAGACGCTCTGCTCCGCTCCGCTCTGAGACGCTCCGCTCTGAGATGCTCCGCTCTGCTCTGAGACGCTCCGCTCTGAGACGCTCCGCTCTGCTCTGAGACGCTCTGCTCCGCTCCGCTCTGAGATGCTCCGCTCTGCTCTGAGATGCTCCGCTCCGCTCTGAGACGCTCTGCTCCGCTCCGGTCTGAGACGCTCTGCTCCGCTCTGCTCCGCTCCGGTCTGAGATGCTCCGCTCCGCTCTGCTCCGCTCCGCTCTGCTCGGTCTGAGATGCTCCGCTCCGGTCTGAGATGCTCCGCTCCGCTCTGAGACGCTCCGCTCTGAGATGCTCCGCTCCGCTCTGAGATGCTCCGCTTTGCTCTGAGACGCTCTGCTCCGCTCTGCTCCGCTCTGCTCCGCTCCGCTCTGAGATGCTCCGCTCCGCTCTGAGACGCTCCGCTCCGCTCTGAGATGCTCCGCTCCGCTCTGAGACGCTCTGCTCCGCTCCGCTCTGAGATGCTCCGCTCTGCTCTGAGACGCTCTGCTCCGCTCCGCTCTGAGACGCTCTGCTCCTCTCCACTCTGAGATGCTCCGCTCTGCTCTGAGATGCTCTGCTCTGCTCTTAGACGCTCTGCTCCGCTCTGAGACGCTCTGCTCTGAGACGCTCCGCTCTGAGACGCTCTGAGACGCTCTGCTCCGCTCCGCTCTGAGATGCTCCGCTCTGCTCTGAGACGCTCTGCTCCGCTCCGCTCTGAGATGTTCCGCTCTGCTCTGAGACGCTCTGAGACGCTCTGCTCCGCTCTGAGACGCTCCGCTCTGCTCTGAGACGCTCTGCTCCGCTCCGCTCTGAGACGCTCCGCTCTGCTCTGAGACGCTCTGCTCCGCTCCGCTCTGAGATGCTCCGCTCTGCTCTGAGACGCTCTGCTCCGCTCCGCTCTGAGACGCTCCGCTCTGCTCCGCTCCTGAGACGCTCTGCTCCGCTCTGCTCCGCTCCGCTCTGAGACGCTCTGCTCCGCTCTTCTCCGCTCCGGTCTGAGACGCTCTGCTCCGCTCTGCTCCGCTCCGGTCTGAGATGCTCCGCTCTGCTCTGAGACGCTCTGCTCTGAGACGCTCTGCTCCGCTCCGCTCTGAGACGCTCTGCTCTGAGACGCTCCGCTCTGCTCTGAGACGCTCTGCTCTGAGACGCTCTGCTCCGCTCCGCTCTGAGACGCTCTGCTCTGAGACGCTCCGCTCTGCTCTGAGACGCTCTGCTCTGAGACGCTCCTGAGATGCTCCGCTCTGCTCTGAGATGCTCCGCTCCGCTCTGAGACGCTCTGCTCCGCTCCGGTCTGAGACGCTCTGCTCCGCTCTGCTCCGCTCCGGTCTGAGATGCTCCGCTCTGCTCTGAGACGCTCTGCTCTGAGACGCTCTGCTCTGAGACGCTCTGCTCCGCTCCGCTCTGAGACGCTCCGCTCTGAGACGCTCTGAGACGCTCCGCTCTGAGATGCTCCGCTCCGCTCTGAGATGCTCCGCTCTGCTCTGAGACGCTCTGCTCCGCTCCGCTCTGCTCCGCTCCGCTCTGAGACGCTCTGCTCTGAGACGCTCTGAGACGCTCCGCTCTGCTCTGAGACGCTCTGCTCCGCTCCGCTCTGAGACGCTCTGCTCCGCTCCGCTCTGAGACGCTCCGCTCTGAGACGCTCCGCTCTGAGACGCTCTGCTCTGAGACGCTCCGCTCTGAGACGCTCTGCTCCGCTCCGCTCTGAGATGCTCCGCTCTGAGACGCTCTGCTCCACTCGGCTCTGAGACGCTCCGCTCTGAGACGCTCTGCTCCGCTCCGCTCTGAAACACTCTGCTCTGAAACGCTCTGCTCCGCTCCGCTCTGAGACGCTCTGCTCTGAGACGCTCCGCTACGCTCTGCTCTGAGACGCTCTGCTCTGAGACGCTCCGCTCCGCTCTGAGATGCTCCGCTCTGCTCTGAGACGCTCTGCTCCGCTCTGAGACGCTCTGCTCTGAGACGCTCCGCTCCGCTCTGCTCTGAGATGCTCCGCTCCGCTCTGAGACGCTCTGCTCTGAGACGCTCCGCTCTGCTCTGAGACGCTCTGCTCCGCTCCGCTCTGAGATGCTCCGCTCTGCTCCGCTCCGGTCTGAGACGCTCTGCTCCGCTCTGCTCCGCTCCGGTCTGAGATGCTCCGCTCTGCTCTGAGACGCTCTGCTCTGAGACGCTCTGAGACGCTCTGAGACGCTCCGCTCTGAGATGCTCCGCTCTGCTCTGAGACGCTCTGCTCCGCTCCGCTCTGAGACGCTCCGCTCTGCTCTGAGATGCTCCGCTCTGCTCTGAGATGCTCCGCTCTGCTCTGAGACGCTCTGCTCCGCTCTGAGACGCTCCACTCTGCTCTGAGACGCTCTGCTCCGCTCTGAGACGCTCTGCTCCGCTCTGAGATGCTCCGCTCTGCTCTGAGATGCTCCGCTCTGCTCTGAGACGCTCTGCTCCGCTCCGCTCTGAGACGCTCCGCTCTGCTCCGCTCTGAGACGCTCTGCTCCGCTCTGAGACGCTCTGCTCTGAGACGCTCCGCTCCGCTCTGCTCTGAGACGCTCTGCTCTGAGACGCTCCGCTCCGCTCTGAGATGCTCCGCTCCGCTCTGAGACGCTCCGCTCTGCTCTGAGACGCTCTGATCCGCTCCGCTCTGAGATGCTCCGCTCTGCTCCGCTCCGGTCTGAGACGCTCTGCTCCGCTCTGCTCCGCTCCGGTCTGAGATGCTCCGCTCTGCTCTGAGACGCTCTGCTCTGAGACGCTCTGAGACGCTCTGAGACGCTCCGCTCTGAGATGCTCCGCTCTGCTCTGAGACGCTCTGCTCCGCTCCGCTCTGAGACGCTCCGCTCTGAGACGCTCCGCTCTGCTCTGAGATGCTCCGCTCTGCTCTGAGATGCTCCGCTCTGCTCTGAGACGCTCTGCTCCGCTCTGAGACGCTCCACTCTGCTCTGAGACGCTCTGCTCCGCTCTGAGACGCTCTGCTCCGCTCTGAGATGCTCCGCTCTGCTCTGAGATGCTCCGCTCTGCTCTGAGACGCTCTGCTCCGCTCCGCTCTGAGACGCTCCGCTCTGCTCCGCTTTGAGACGCTCTGCTCCGCTCTGCTCCGCTCTGCTCCGCTCCGGTCTGAGATGCTCCGCTCTGCTCTGAGACGCTCTGCTCTGAGACGCTCTGAGACGCTCTGAGACGCTCCGCTCTGAGATGCTCCGCTCTGCTCTGAGACGCTCTGCTCCGCTCCGCTCTGAGACGCTCCGCTCTGAGACGCTCCGCTCCGCTCTGCTCTGAGACGCTCTGAGACGCTCCGCTCTGCTCTGAGACGCTCTGCTCCGCTCCGCTCTGAGACGCTCTGGTCCGCTCCGCTCTGCTCTGCTCCGCTCTGAGACGCTCTGCTCCACTCCACTCTGAGACGCTCCGCTCTGAGACGCTCTGCTCCGCTCCGCTCTGAAACGCTCTGCTCTGAGACGCTCTGCTCCGCTCCGCTCTGAGACGCTCCGCTCCGCTCTGCTCTGAGACGCTCTGCTCTGAGACGCTCCGCTCCGCTCTGAGATGCTCCGCTCCGCTCTGAGATGCTCCGCTCTGCTCTGCTCCGCTCTGAGACGCTCTGCTCTGAGACGCTCCGCTCCGCTCTGCTCTGAGACGCTCTGCTCTGAGACGCTCCGCTCCGCTCTGAGACGCTCTGCTCCACTCCGCTCTGAGACGCTCCGCTCTGCTCTGAGACGCTCTGCTCCGCTCTGAGACGCTCCGCTCCGCTCTGAGATGCTCCGCTCCGCTCTGAGACGCTCTGCTCCGCTCCGCTCTGAGATGCTCCGCTCTGCTCTGAGACGCTCTGCTCCGCTCCGCTCTGAGACGCTCTGCTCCACTCCACTCTGAGATGCTCCGCTCTGCTCCGCTCCGCTCTGAGACGCTCCGCTCTGAAACGCTCTGCTCTGAGACGCTCTGCTCTGAGACGCTCTGCTCCGCTCCGCTCTGAGACGCTCCGCTCTGAGACGCTCTGCTCCGTTCCGCTCTGCTCCGTTCCGCTCTGAGACGCTCTGCTCTGAGACGCTCTGCTCTGAGACGCTCGGAGCAGAGCAGAGCGTCTCTGAGACGCTCTGCTCTGAGACGCTCTGCTCCGCTCCGCTCTGAGACGCTCCGCTCTGAGACGCTCTGCTCCGTTCCGCTCTGCTCCGCTCTGCTCTGAGACGCTCTGCTCTGAGACGCTCTGCTCCGCTCCGCTCTGAGACACTCTGCTCCGCTCTGCTCCGCTCCGCTCTGAGATGCTCCGCTCTGAGACGCTCTGCTCCGCTCCGCTCTGAGACGCTCCGCTCTGAGACGCTCCGCTCTGAGACGCTCTGCTCTGAGACGCTCCGCTCTGAGACGCTCTGCTCCGCTCCGCTCTGAGACGCTCTGCTCTGAGACGCTCCGCTCCGCTCTGCTCTGAGACGCTCCGCTCTGAGACGCTCCGCTCTGAGACGCTCTGCTCCGCTCCGCTCTGAGACGCTCTGAGACGCTCCGCTCTGAGATGCTCCGCTCTGCTCTGAGACGCTCTGCTACGCTCCGCTCTGCTCCGCTCCGCTCTGAGACGCTCCGCTCCGCTCTGCTCTGAGACGCTCTGAGACGCTCCGCTCTGCTCTGAGACGCTCTGCTCCGCTCCGCTCTGAGACGCTCTGCTCCGCTCCGCTCTGAGACGCTCCGCTCTGAGACGCTCCGCTCTGAGACGCTCAGCCCCGCTCCGCTCTGAGACGCTCTGCTCCGCTCCGCTCTGAGATGCTCCGCTCTGCTCTGAGACGCTCTGCTCCGCTCCGCTCTGAGACGCTCTGCTCCACTCCGCTCTGAGACGCTCCGCTCTGAGACGCTCTGCTCCGCTCCGCTCTGAAACGCTCTGCTCTGAGACGCTCTGCTCCGCTCCGCTCTGAGACGCTCTGCTCTGAGACGCTCCGCTCCGCTCTGCTCTGAGACGCTCTGCTCTGAGACGCTCTGCTCCGCTCTGATACGCTCCGCTCCGCTCTGAGACGCTCCGCTCTCCTCTGAGACGCTCTGCTCCGCTCCGATCTGAGATGCTCCGCTCTGCTCTGAGATGCTCCGCTCTGCTCTGAGACGCTCTGCTCCACTCTGAGACGCTCTGCTCTGAGACGCTCTGCTCCGCTCTGAGACGCTCCGCTCCGCTCTGAGACGCTCCGCTCTGCTCTGAGACGCTCTGCTCCACTCCGCTCTGAGACGCTCCGCTCTGAGACGCTCTGCTCCGCTCTGCTCTGAGACGCTCTGCTCCGCTCCGCTCTGAGACGCTCTGCTCCGCTCCGCTCTGAAACGCTCTGCTCTGAGACGCTCCGCTCTGAGACGCTCCGCTCTGCTCCGCTCTGCTCCGCTCCGGTCTGTGACGCTCCGCTCTGAGACGCTCCGCTCTGCTCTGAGACGCTCTGCTCTGAGACGCTCCGCTCTGCTCTGAGACTTTCTGCTCCGCTCCGCTCTCAGACGCTTTGCTCTGAGACGCTCTGCTCTGAGACGCTCTGAGACGCTCCGAGACGCTCCGCTCTGCTCTGAGACGCTCTGAGACGCTCTGCTCCGCTCCGCTCTGAGATGCTCCGCTCTGCTCTGAGACGCTCTGCTCCGCTCCGCTCTGAGATGCTCCGCTCTGCTCTGAGACGCTCTGAGACGCTCTGCTCCGCTCTGAGATGCTCTGCTCTGCTCTGAGACGCTCTGCTCCGCTCCGCTCTGAGACGCTCCGCTCTGAGATGCTCCGCTCCGCTCTGAGACGCTCCGCTCTGCTCTGAGACGCTCTGCTCCGCTCCGCTCTGAGATGCTCCGCTCTGCTCTGTGACGCTCTGCTCCGCTCCGCTCTGAGATGCTCCGCTCTGCTCTGAGATGCTCCGCTCTGCTCTGAGACGCTCTGCTCCGCTCTGAGACGCTCCGCTCTGCTCTGAGACGCTCTGCTCCGTTCCGCTCTGAGATGCTCCGCTCTGCTCTGAGACGCTCTGCTCCGCTCTGAGACGCTCCGCTCCGCTCTGAGACGCTCCGCTCCGCTCTGAGACGCTCTGCTCCGCTCCGCTCTGAGATGCTCCGCTCTGCTCTGAGACGCTCTGCTCCGCTCCGCTCTGAGACGCTCTGCTCCACTCCACTCTGAGATGCTCCGCTCTGCTCCGCTCCGCTCTGAGACGCTCCGCTCTGAAACGCTCTGCTCTGAGACGCTCTGCTCTGAGACGCTCCGCTCTGAGACGCTCCGCTCTGAGACGCTCTGCTCCGTTCCGCTCTGAGACGCTCTGCTCTGAGACGCTCTGCTCTGAGACGCTCTGCTCTGAGACGCTCGGAGCAGAGCAGAGCGTCTCTGAGACGCTCTGCTCTGAGACGCTCTGCTCCGCTCCGCTCTGAGACGCTCCGCTCTGAGACGCTCTGAGACGCTCTGCTCCGCTCTGAGATGCTCTGCTCTGCTCTGAGACGCTCTGCTCCGCTCCGCTCTGAGACGCTCCGCTCTGAGATAATCCGCTCCGCTCTGAGACGCTCCGCTCTGCTCTGAGACGCTCCGCTCTGAGATGCTCCGCTCTGCTCTGAGACGCTCTGCTCCGCTCCGCTCTGAGATGCTCCGCTCTGCTCTGAGATGCTCCGCTCTGCTCTGAGACGCTCTGCTCCGCTCTGAGACGCTCCGCTCTGCTCTGAGACGCTCTGCTCCGTTCCGCTCTGAGATGCTCCGCTCTGCTCTGAGACGCTCTGCTCCGCTCTGAGACGCTCCGCTCCGCTCTGAGATGCTCCGCTCCGCTCTGAGACGCTCTGCTCCGCTCCGCTCTGAGATGCTCCGCTCTGCTCTGAGACGCTCTGCTCCGCTCCGCTCTGAGACGCTCTGCTCCACTCCACTCTGAGATGCTCCGCTCTGCTCCGCTCCGCTCTGAGACGCTCCGCTCTGAAACGCTCTGCTCTGAGACGCTCTGCTCTGAGACGCTCTGCTCCGCTCCGCTCTGAGACGCTCCGCTCTGAGACGCTCTGCTCCGTTCCGCTCTGAGACGCTCTGCTCTGAGACGCTCTGCTCTGAGACGCTCGGAGCAGAGCAGAGCGTCTCTGAGACGCTCTGCTCTGAGACGCTCTGCTCCGCTCCGCTCTGAGACGCTCTGAGACGCTCTGCTCCGCTCTGCTCCGCTCTGCTCCGCTCCGCTCTGAGATGCTCCGCTCTGCTCTGAGACGCTCTGCTCCGCTCCGCTCTGAGATGCTCCGCTCTGCTCTGAGACGCTCTGAGACGCTCTGCTCCGCTCTGAGATGCTCTGCTCTGCTCTGAGACGCTCTGCTCCGCTCCGCTCTGAGACGCTCCGCTCTGAGATGCTCCGCTCTGCTCTGAGACGCTCCGCTCTGAGACGCTCCGCTCTGCTCTGAGACGCTCTGCTCCGCTCCGCTCTGAGATGCTCCGCTCTGCTCTGAGATGCTCCGCTCCGCTCTGAGACGCTCTGCTCCGCTCCGGTCTGAGACGCTCTGCTCCGCTCTGCTCCGCTCCGGTCTGAGATGCTCCGCTCCGCTCTGCTCCGCTCCGCTCTGCTCGGTCTGAGATGCTCCGCTCCGGTCTGAGATGCTCCGCTCCGCTCTGAGACGCTCCGCTCTGAGATGCTCCGCTCCGCTCTGAGATGCTCCGCTTTGCTCTGAGACGCTCTGCTCCGCTCTGCTCCGCTCTGCTCCGCTCCGCTCTGAGATGCTCCGCTCCGCTCTGAGACGCTCCGCTCCGCTCTGAGATGCTCCGCTCCGCTCTGAGACGCTCTGCTCCGCTCCGCTCTGAGATGCTCCGCTCTGCTCTGAGACGCTCTGCTCCGCTCCGCTCTGAGACGCTCTGCTCCTCTCCACTCTGAGATGCTCCGCTCTGCTCTGAGATGCTCTGCTCTGCTCTTAGACGCTCTGCTCCGCTCTGAGACGCTCTGCTCTGAGACGCTCCGCTCTGAGACGCTCTGAGACGCTCTGCTCCGCTCCGCTCTGAGATGCTCCGCTCTGCTCTGAGACGCTCTGCTCCGCTCCGCTCTGAGATGTTCCGCTCTGCTCTGAGACGCTCTGAGACGCTCTGCTCCGCTCTGAGACGCTCCGCTCTGCTCTGAGACGCTCTGCTCCGCTCCGCTCTGAGACGCTCCGCTCTGCTCTGAGACGCTCTGCTCCGCTCCGCTCTGAGATGCTCCGCTCTGCTCTGAGACGCTCTGCTCCGCTCCGCTCTGAGACGCTCCGCTCTGCTCCGCTCCTGAGACGCTCTGCTCCGCTCTGCTCCGCTCCGCTCTGAGACGCTCTGCTCCGCTCTTCTCCGCTCCGGTCTGAGACGCTCTGCTCCGCTCTGCTCCGCTCCGGTCTGAGATGCTCCGCTCTGCTCTGAGACGCTCTGCTCTGAGACGCTCTGCTCCGCTCCGCTCTGAGACGCTCTGCTCTGAGACGCTCCGCTCTGCTCTGAGACGCTCTGCTCTGAGACGCTCTGCTCCGCTCCGCTCTGAGACGCTCTGCTCTGAGACGCTCCGCTCTGCTCTGAGACGCTCTGCTCTGAGACGCTCCTGAGATGCTCCGCTCTGCTCTGAGATGCTCCGCTCCGCTCTGAGACGCTCTGCTCCGCTCCGGTCTGAGACGCTCTGCTCCGCTCTGCTCCGCTCCGGTCTGAGATGCTCCGCTCTGCTCTGAGACGCTCTGCTCTGAGACGCTCTGCTCTGAGACGCTCTGCTCCGCTCCGCTCTGAGACGCTCCGCTCTGAGACGCTCTGAGACGCTCCGCTCTGAGATGCTCCGCTCCGCTCTGAGATGCTCCGCTCTGCTCTGAGACGCTCTGCTCCGCTCCGCTCTGCTCCGCTCCGCTCTGAGACGCTCTGCTCTGAGACGCTCTGAGACGCTCCGCTCTGCTCTGAGACGCTCTGCTCCGCTCCGCTCTGAGACGCTCTGCTCCGCTCCGCTCTGAGACGCTCCGCTCTGAGACGCTCCGCTCTGAGACGCTCTGCTCTGAGACGCTCCGCTCTGAGACGCTCTGCTCCGCTCCGCTCTGAGATGCTCCGCTCTGAGACGCTCTGCTCCACTCGGCTCTGAGACGCTCCGCTCTGAGACGCTCTGCTCCGCTCCGCTCTGAAACACTCTGCTCTGAAACGCTCTGCTCCGCTCCGCTCTGAGACGCTCTGCTCTGAGACGCTCCGCTACGCTCTGCTCTGAGACGCTCTGCTCTGAGACGCTCCGCTCCGCTCTGAGATGCTCCGCTCTGCTCTGAGACGCTCTGCTCCGCTCTGAGACGCTCTGCTCTGAGACGCTCCGCTCCGCTCTGCTCTGAGATGCTCCGCTCCGCTCTGAGACGCTCTGCTCTGAGACGCTCCGCTCTGCTCTGAGACGCTCTGCTCCGCTCCGCTCTGAGATGCTCCGCTCTGCTCCGCTCCGGTCTGAGACGCTCTGCTCCGCTCTGCTCCGCTCCGGTCTGAGATGCTCCGCTCTGCTCTGAGACGCTCTGCTCTGAGACGCTCTGAGACGCTCTGAGACGCTCCGCTCTGAGATGCTCCGCTCTGCTCTGAGACGCTCTGCTCCGCTCCGCTCTGAGACGCTCCGCTCTGCTCTGAGATGCTCCGCTCTGCTCTGAGATGCTCCGCTCTGCTCTGAGACGCTCTGCTCCGCTCTGAGACGCTCCACTCTGCTCTGAGACGCTCTGCTCCGCTCTGAGACGCTCTGCTCCGCTCTGAGATGCTCCGCTCTGCTCTGAGATGCTCCGCTCTGCTCTGAGACGCTCTGCTCCGCTCCGCTCTGAGACGCTCCGCTCTGCTCCGCTCTGAGACGCTCTGCTCCGCTCTGAGACGCTCTGCTCTGAGACGCTCCGCTCCGCTCTGCTCTGAGACGCTCTGCTCTGAGACGCTCCGCTCCGCTCTGAGATGCTCCGCTCCGCTCTGAGACGCTCCGCTCTGCTCTGAGACGCTCTGATCCGCTCCGCTCTGAGATGCTCCGCTCTGCTCCGCTCCGGTCTGAGACGCTCTGCTCCGCTCTGCTCCGCTCCGGTCTGAGATGCTCCGCTCTGCTCTGAGACGCTCTGCTCTGAGACGCTCTGAGACGCTCTGAGACGCTCCGCTCTGAGATGCTCCGCTCTGCTCTGAGACGCTCTGCTCCGCTCCGCTCTGAGACGCTCCGCTCTGAGACGCTCCGCTCTGCTCTGAGATGCTCCGCTCTGCTCTGAGATGCTCCGCTCTGCTCTGAGACGCTCTGCTCCGCTCTGAGACGCTCCACTCTGCTCTGAGACGCTCTGCTCCGCTCTGAGACGCTCTGCTCCGCTCTGAGATGCTCCGCTCTGCTCTGAGATGCTCCGCTCTGCTCTGAGACGCTCTGCTCCGCTCCGCTCTGAGACGCTCCGCTCTGCTCCGCTTTGAGACGCTCTGCTCCGCTCTGCTCCGCTCTGCTCCGCTCCGGTCTGAGATGCTCCGCTCTGCTCTGAGACGCTCTGCTCTGAGACGCTCTGAGACGCTCTGAGACGCTCCGCTCTGAGATGCTCCGCTCTGCTCTGAGACGCTCTGCTCCGCTCCGCTCTGAGACGCTCCGCTCTGAGACGCTCCGCTCCGCTCTGCTCTGAGACGCTCTGAGACGCTCCGCTCTGCTCTGAGACGCTCTGCTCCGCTCCGCTCTGAGACGCTCTGGTCCGCTCCGCTCTGCTCTGCTCCGCTCTGAGACGCTCTGCTCCACTCCACTCTGAGACGCTCCGCTCTGAGACGCTCTGCTCCGCTCCGCTCTGAAACGCTCTGCTCTGAGACGCTCTGCTCCGCTCCGCTCTGAGACGCTCCGCTCCGCTCTGCTCTGAGACGCTCTGCTCTGAGACGCTCCGCTCCGCTCTGAGATGCTCCGCTCCGCTCTGAGATGCTCCGCTCTGCTCTGCTCCGCTCTGAGACGCTCTGCTCTGAGACGCTCCGCTCCGCTCTGCTCTGAGACGCTCTGCTCTGAGACGCTCCGCTCCGCTCTGAGATGCTCCGCTCTGCTCTGAGACGCTCTGCTCTGAGACGCTCTGCTCCGCTCCGCTCTGAGACGCTCCGCTCTGAGACGCTCTGCTCCGTTCCGCTCTGAGACGCTCTGCTCTGAGACGCTCTGCTCTGAGACGCTCTGCTCCGCTCCGCTCTGAGACGCTCTGCTCTGAGACGCTCTGCTCCGCAACGCTCTGCTCTGAGACGCTCTGCTCCGCTCCGCTCTGAGACGCTCTGCTCCGCTCCGCTCTGAGATGCTCCGCTCTGAGACGCTCTGAGACGCTCTGCTCCGCTCCGCTCTGAGATGCTCCGCTCTGCTCTGAGACGCTCTGCTCCGCTCCGCTCTGAGATGTTCCGCTCTGCTCTGAGACGCTCTGAGACGCTCTGCTCCGCTCTGAGATGCTCCGCTCTGCTCTGAGACGCTCTGCTCCGCTCCGCTCTGAGACGCTCTGAGACGCTCTGCTCCGCTCTGAGACGCTCTGCTCTGAGACGCTCCGCTCCGCTCTGCTCTGAGACGCTCTGCTCTGAGACGCTCCGCTCCGCTCTGAGATGCTCCGCTCCGCTCTGAGACGCTCTGCTCTGAGACGCTCCGCTCTGCTCTGAGACGCTCTGCTCCGCTCCGCTCTGAGATGCTCCGCTCTGCTCCGCTCCGGTCTGAGACGCTCTGCTCCGCTCTGCTCCGCTCCGGTCTGAGATGCTCCGCTCTGCTCTGAGACGCTCTGCTCTGAGACGCTCTGAGACGCTCTGAGACGCTCCGCTCTGAGATGCTCCGCTCTGCTCTGAGACGCTCTGCTCCGCTCCGCTCTGCTCCGCTCCGCTCTGAGACGCTCCGCTCTGAGACGCTCCGCTCTGCTCTGAGATGCTCCGCTCTGCTCTGAGATGCTCCGCTCTGCTCTGAGACGCTCTGCTCCGCTCTGAGACGCTCCGCTCTGCTCTGAGACGCTCTGCTCCGCTCTGAGACGCTCTGCTCCGCTCTGAGATGCTCCGCTCTGCTCTGAGACGCTCTGCTCCGCTCTGAGACGCTCCGCTCTGAGATGCTCCGCTCTGCTCTGAGACGCTCTGCTCCGCTCCGCTCTGAGACGCTCCGCTCTGCTCCGCTCTGAGACGCTCTGCTCCGCTCTGCTCCGCTCCGGTCTGAGATGCTCCGCTCTGCTCTGAGACGCTCTGCTCTGAGACGCTCTGCTCTGAGACGCTCTGAGACGCTCCGCTCTGAGATGCTCCGCTCTGCTCTGAGACGCTCTGCTCCGCTCCGCTCTGAGACGCTCCGCTCTGAGACGCTCCGCTCCGCTCTGCTCTGAGACGCTCTGAGACGCTCCGCTCTGCTCTGAGACGCTCTGCTCCGCTCCGCTCTGAGACGCTCTGCTCCGCTCCGCTCTGCTCTGCTCCGCTCTGAGACGCTCTGCTCCGCTCCGCTCTGCTCTGCTCCGCTCTGAGACGCTCTGCTCCACTCCACTCTGAGACGCTCCGCTCTGAGACGCTCTGCTCCGCTCCGCTCTGAAACGCTCTGCTCTGAGACGCTCTGCTCCGCTCCGCTCTGAGACGCTCCGCTCCGCTCTGCTCTGAGACGCTCCGCTCCGCTCTGAGATGCTCCGCTCTGAGACGCTCTGCTCTGAGACGCTCCGCTCTGCTCTGAGACGCTCTGCTCTGAGACGCTCCGCTCCGCTCTGAGATGCTCCGCTCTGCTCTGAGACGCTCTGCTCTGAGACGCTCTGCTCCGCTCCGCTCTGAGACGCTCCGCTCTGAGACGCTCTGCTCCGTTCCGCTCTGAGACGCTCTGCTCTGAGACGCTCTGCTCCGCTCCGCTCTGAGACGCTCTGCTCTGAGACGCTCTGCTCCGCTCCGCTCTGAGACGCTCCGCTCTGAGACGCTCTGCTCCGTTCCGCTCTGCTCCGCTCTGCTCTGAGACGCTCTGCTCTGAGACGCTCTGCTCCGCTCCGCTCTGAGACGCTCTGCTCCGCTCTGCTCCGCTCCGCTCTGAGATGCTCCGCTCTGAGACGCTCTGCTCCGCTCCGCTCTGAGACGCTCCGCTCTGAGACGCTCCGCTCTGAGACGCTCTGCTCTGAGACGCTCCGCTCTGAGACGCTCTGCTCCGCTCCGCTCTGAGACGCTCTGCTCTGAGACGTTCCGCTCTGAGACGCTCCGCTCTGAGACGCTCTGCTCCGCTCCGCTCTGAGACGCTCCGCTCTGAGATGCTCCGCTCCGCTCTGAGATGCTCCGCTCTGCTCTGAGACGCTCCGCTCTGCTCCGCTCCGCTCTGAGACGCTCCGCTCCGCTCTGCTCTGAGACGCTCTGAGACGCTCCGCTCTGCACTGAGACGCTCTGCTCCGCTCCGCTCTGAGACGCTCTGCTCCGCTCCGCTCTGAGACGCTCCGCTCTGAGACGCTCCGCTCTGAGACGCTCTGCTCCGCTCCGCTCTGAGATGCTCCGCTCTGCTCTGAGACGCTCTGCTCCACTCCGCTCTGAGACGCTCTGCTCCACTCCGCTCTGAGACGCTCTGCTCCGCTCCGCTCTGAAACGCTCTGCTCTGAGACGCTCTGCTCCGCTCCGCTCTGAGACGCTCTACTCTGAGACGCTCCGCTCTGCTCTGAGACTTTCTGCTCCGCTCCGCTCTCAGACGCTTTGCTCTGAGACGCTCTGCTCTGAGACGCTCTGAGACGCTCCGAGACGCTCCGCTCTGCTCTGAGACGCTCTGAGACGCTCTGCTCCGCTCCGCTCTGAGATGCTCCGCTCTGCTCTGAGACGCTCTGCTCCGCTCCGCTCTGAGATGCTCCGCTCTGCTCTGAGACGCTCTGAGATGCTCTGCTCTGCTCTGAGACGCTCTGCTCCGCTCTGAGACGCTCCGCTCTGAGATGCTCCGCTCCGCTCTGAGACGCTCCGCTCTGAGACGCTCCGCTCTGCTCTGAGACGCTCTGCTCCGCTCCGCTCTGAGATGCTCCGCTCTGCTCTGAGATGCTCCGCTCCGCTCTGAGACGCTCTGCTCCACTCTGCTCCGCTCCGGTCTGAGACGCTCTGCTCCGCTCTGCTCCGCTCCGGTCTGAGATGCTCCGCTCTGCTCTGAGACGCTCTGCTCCGCTCCGCTCTGAGACGCTCTGAGACGCTCCGCTCTTAGATGCTCCGCTTTGCTCTGAGACGCTCTGCTCCGCTCCGCTCTGAGACGCTCCGCTCCGCTCTGAGATGCTCCGCTCCGCTCTGAGACGCTCTGCTCCGCTCCGCTCTGAGATGCTCCGCTCTGCTCTGAGACGCTCTGCTCCGCTCCGCTCTGAGACGCTCTGCTCCTCTCCACTCTGAGATGCTCCGCTCTGCTCTGAGATGCTCCGCTCTGCTCTGAGACGCTCTGCTCCGCTCTGAGACGCTCTGCTCTGAGACGCTCCGCTCTGAGACGCTCTGAGACGCTCTGCTCCGCTCCGCTCTGAGATGCTCCGCTCTGCTCTGAGACGCTCTGCTCCGCTCCGCTCTGAGATGTTCCGCTCTGCTCTGAGACGCTCTGAGACGCTCTGCTCCGCTCTGAGATGCTCCGCTCTGCTCTGAGACGCTCTGCTCCGCTCCGCTCTGAGACGCTCCGCTCTGCTCTGAGACGCTCCGCTCTGAGATGCTCCGCTCTGCTCTGAGGCGCTCTGCTCCGCTCCGCTCTGAGACGCTCTGCTCCACTCCACTCTGAGATGCTCCGCTCTGCTCTGAGATGCTCCGCTCTGCTCTGAGACGCTCTGCTCCGCTCTGAGACGCTCTGCTCTGAGACGCTCCGCTCTGAGACGCTCTGAGACGCTCTGCTCCGCTCTGAGATGCTCCGCTCTGCTCTGAGACGCTCTGCTCCGCTCCGCTCTGAGATGCTCCGCTCTGCTCTGAGACGCTCTGAGACGCTCTGCTCCGCTCTGAGATGCTCCGCTCTGCTCTGAGACGCTCCGCTCCGCTCTGAGACGCTCCGCTCTGCTCTGAGACGCTCTGCTCCGCTCCGCTCTGAGACGCTCCGCTCTGCTCCGCTCCTGAGACGCTCTGCTCCGCTCTGCTCCGCTCCGCTCTGAGACGCTCTGCTCCGCTCTTCTCCGCTCCGGTCTGAGACGCTCTGCTCCGCTCTGAGACGCTCTGCTCTGAGACGCTCCGCTCCGCTCTGCTCTGAGACGCTCTGCTTTGAGACGCTCCGCTCCGCTCTGAGATGCTCCGCTCCGCTCTGAGACGCTCCGCTCTGAGACGCTCCGCTCCGCTCCGCTCTGAGATGCTCCGCTCTGCTCTGAGACGCTCTGAGACGCTCTGCTCCGCTCCGCTCTGAGACGCTCTGAGACGCTCCGCTCTGAGATGCTCCGCTCCGCTCTGAGATGCTCCGCTCTGCTCTGAGACGCTCTGCTCCGCTCCGCTCTGAGACGCTCCGCTCTGAGACGCTCCGCTCTGCTCTGAGACGCTCTGCTTCTCTGAGACGCTCCGCTCCGCTCTGAGATGCTCCGCTCCGCTCTGAGACGCTCCGCTCTGAGACGCTCCGCTCTGCTCTGAGACGCTCTGCTCCGCTCCGCTCTGAGATGCTCCGCTCTGCTCTGAGATGCTCCGCTCTGCTCTGAGATGCTCCGCTCCGCTCTGAGACGCTCTGCTCCGCTCTGCTCCGCTCCGTTCTGAGACGCTCTGCTCCGCTCCGGTCTGAGATGCTCCGCTCTGCTCTGAGACGCTCTGCTCCGCTCCGCTCTGAGACGCTCCGCTCTGAGACGCTCTGAGACGCTCCGCTCTGAGATGCTCCGCTCCGCTCTGAGATGCTCCGCTCTGCTCTGAGACGCTCTGAGACGCTCTGCTCCGCTCCGCTCTGCTCCGCTCTGCTCTGAGACGCTCCGCTCCGCTCTGCTAAGAGACGCTCTGCTCTGAGACGCTCCGCTCCGCTCTGAGATGCTCCGCTCTGCTCTGAGACGCTCTGCTCGGAGACGCTCTGCTCCGCTCCGCTCTGAGACGCTCCGCTCTGCTCTGAGACGCTCTGCTCCGCTCCGCTCTGAGATGCTCCGCTCTGCTCTGAGACGCTCCGCTCCGCTCTGAGACGCTCTGCTCCGCTCTTCTCCGCTCCGGTCTGAGACGCTCTGCTCCGCTCTGAGACGCTCTGCTCTGAGACGCTCCGCTCCGCTCTGCTCTGAGACGCTCTGCTTTGAGACGCTCCGCTCCGCTCTGAGATGCTCCGCTCCGCTCTGAGACGCTCCGCTCTGAGACGCTCCGCTCCGCTCCGCTCTGAGATGCTCCGCTCTGCTCTGAGACGCTCTGAGACGCTCTGCTCCGCTCCGCTCTGAGACGCTCTGAGACGCTCCGCTCTGAGATGCTCCGCTCCGCTCTGAGATGCTCCGCTCTGCTCTGAGACGCTCTGCTCCGCTCCGCTCTGAGACGCTCCGCTCTGAGACGCTCCGCTCTGCTCTGAGACGCTCTGCTTCTCTGAGACGCTCCGCTCCGCTCTGAGATGCTCCGCTCCGCTCTGAGACGCTCCGCTCTGAGACGCTCCGCTCTGCTCTGAGACGCTCTGCTCCGCTCCGCTCTGAGATGCTCCGCTCTGCTCTGAGATGCTCCGCTCTGCTCTGAGATGCTCCGCTCCGCTCTGAGACGCTCTGCTCCGCTCTGCTCCGCTCCGTTCTGAGACGCTCTGCTCCGCTCCGGTCTGAGATGCTCCGCTCTGCTCTGAGACGCTCTGCTCCGCTCCGCTCTGAGACGCTCCGCTCTGAGACGCTCTGAGACGCTCCGCTCTGAGATGCTCCGCTCCGCTCTGAGATGCTCCGCTCTGCTCTGAGACGCTCTGCTCCGCTCCGCTCTGCTCCGCTCTGCTCTGAGACGCTCTGCTCTGAGACGCTCCGCTCCGCTCTGAGATGCTCCGCTCTGCTCTGAGACGCTCTGCTCGGAGACGCTCTGCTCCGCTCCGCTCTGAGACGCTCCGCTCTGCTCTGAGACGCTCTGCTCCGCTCCGCTCTGAGATGCTCCGCTCTGCTCTGAGACGCTCCGCTCTGCTCTGAGACGCTCTGCTCCGCTCTGAGATGCTCCGCTCCGCTCTGAGACGCTCCGCTCTGAGACGCTCCGCTCCGCTCCGCTCTGAGATGCTCCGCTCTGCTCTGAGACGCTCTGAGACGCTCTGCTCCGCTCCGCTCTGAGACGCTCGGAGACGCTCCGCTCTGAGATGCTCCGCTCCGCTCTGAGATGCTCCGCTCTGCTCTGAGACGCTCTGCTCCGCTCCGCTCTGAGACGCTCCGCTCTGAGACGCTCCGCTCTGCTCTGAGACGCTCTGCTTCTCTGAGACGCTCCGCTCCGCTCTGAGATGCTCCGCTCCGCTCTGAGACGCTCTGCTCTGAGACGCTCCGCTCTGCTCTGAGACGCTCTGCTCCGCTCCGCTCTGAGATGCTCCGCTCTGCTCTGAGATGCTCCGCTCTGCTCTGAGATGCTCCGCTCCGCTCTGAGACGCTCTGCTCCGCTCTGCTCCGCTCCGTTCTGAGACGCTCTGCTCCGCTCCGGTCTGAGATGCTCCGCTCTGCTCTGAGACGCTCTGCTCCGCTCCGCTCTGAGACGCTCCGCTCTGAGACGCTCTGAGACGCTCCGCTCTGAGATGCTCCGCTCCGCTCTGAGATGCTCCGCTCTGCTCTGAGACGCTCTGCTCCGCTCCGCTCTGCTCCGCTCTGCTCTGAGACGCTCCGCTCCGCTCTGCTAAGAGACGCTCTGCTCTGAGACGCTCCGCTCCGCTCTGAGATGCTCCGCTCTGCTCTGAGACGCTCTGCTCGGAGACGCTCTGCTCCGCTCCGCTCTGAGACGCTCCGCTCTGCTCTGAGACGCTCTGCTCCGCTCCGCTCTGAGATGCTCCGCTCTGCTCTGAGACGCTCCGCTCCGCTCTGAGACGCTCTGCTCCGCTCTTCTCCGCTCCGGTCTGAGACGCTCTGCTCCGCTCTGAGACGCTCTGCTCTGAGACGCTCCGCTCCGCTCTGCTCTGAGACGCTCTGCTTTGAGACGCTCCGCTCCGCTCTGAGATGCTCCGCTCCGCTCTGAGACGCTCCGCTCTGAGACGCTCCGCTCCGCTCCGCTCTGAGATGCTCCGCTCTGCTCTGAGACGCTCTGAGACGCTCTGCTCCGCTCCGCTCTGAGACGCTCTGAGACGCTCCGCTCTGAGATGCTCCGCTCCGCTCTGAGATGCTCCGCTCTGCTCTGAGACGCTCTGCTCCGCTCCGCTCTGAGACGCTCCGCTCTGAGACGCTCCGCTCTGCTCTGAGACGCTCTGCTTCTCTGAGACGCTCCGCTCCGCTCTGAGATGCTCCGCTCCGCTCTGAGACGCTCCGCTCTGAGACGCTCCGCTCTGCTCTGAGACGCTCTGCTCCGCTCCGCTCTGAGATGCTCCGCTCTGCTCTGAGATGCTCCGCTCTGCTCTGAGATGCTCCGCTCCGCTCTGAGACGCTCTGCTCCGCTCTGCTCCGCTCCGTTCTGAGACGCTCTGCTCCGCTCCGGTCTGAGATGCTCCGCTCTGCTCTGAGACGCTCTGCTCCGCTCCGCTCTGAGACGCTCTGAGACGCTCTGAGACGCTCCGCTCTGAGATGCTCCGCTCTGCTCTGAGACGCTCTGCTCCGCTCCGCTCTGCTCCGCTCTGCTCTGAGACGCTCCGCTCCGCTCTGCTAAGAGACGCTCTGCTCTGAGACGCTCCGCTCCGCTCTGAGATGCTCCGCTCTGCTCTGAGACGCTCTGCTCGGAGACGCTCTGCTCCGCTCCGCTCTGAGACGCTCCGCTCTGCTCTGAGACGCTCTGCTCCGCTCCGCTCTGAGATGCTCCGCTCTGCTCTGAGACGCTCCGCTCTGCTCTGAGACGCTCTGCTCCGCTCTGCTCCGCTCTGAGACGCTCCGCTCTGCTCCGCTCTGAGACGCTCTGCTCCGCTCTGCTCCGCTCTGCTCCGCTCCGCTCTGAGACGCTCTGAGATGCTCCGCTCCGCTCTGAGACGCTCCGCTCCGCTCCGCTCTGAGATGCTCCGCTCTGCTCTGAGACGCTCTGCTCCGCTCTGAGACGCTCTGCTCTGAGACGCTCCGCTCTGAGACGCTCTGAGACGCTCTGCTCCGCTCCGCTCTGAGATGCTCCGCTCTGCTCTGAGACGCTCTGCTCCGCTCCGCTCTGAGATGTTCCGCTCTGAGACGCTCTGAGACGCTCTGCTCCGCTCTGAGATGCTCCGCTCTGCTCTGAGACGCTCTGCTCCGCTCCGCTCTGAGACGCTCCGCTCTGCTCTGAGACGCTCTGCTCCGCTCCGCTCTGAGATGCTCCGCTCTGCTCTGAGGCGCTCTGCTCCGCTCCGCTCTGAGACGCTCTGCTCCACTCCACTCTGAGATGCTCCGCTCTGCTCTGAGATGCTCCGCTCTGCTCTGAGACGCTCTGCTCCGCTCTGAGACGCTCTGCTCTGAGACGCTCCGCTCTGAGACGCTCTGAGACGCTCTGCTCCGCTCCGCTCTGAGATGCTCCGCTCTGCTCTGAGACGCTCTGCTCCGCTCCGCTCTGAGATGCTCCGCTCTGCTCTGAGACGCTCTGAGACGCTCTGCTCCGCTCTGAGATGCTCCGCTCTGCTCTGAGACGCTCCGCTCCGCTCTGAGACGCTCCGCTCTGCTCTGAGACGCTCTGCTCCGCTCCGCTCTGAGACGCTCCGCTCTGCTCCGCTCCTGAGACGCTCTGCTCCGCTCTGCTCCGCTCCGCTCTGAGACGCTCTGCTCCGCTCTTCTCCGCTCCGGTCTGAGACGCTCTGCTCCGCTCTGAGACGCTCTGCTCTGAGACGCTCCGCTCCGCTCTGCTCTGAGACGCTCTGCTTTGAGACGCTCCGCTCCGCTCTGAGACGCTCCGCTCTGAGACGCTCCGCTCTGCTCTGAGACGCTCTGCTCCGCTCCGCTCTGAGATGCTCCGCTCTGCTCTGAGATGCTCCGCTCCGCTCTGAGACGCTCTGCTCCGCTCTGCTCCGCTCCGGTCTGAGACGCTCTGCTCCGCTCTGCTCCGCTCCGGTCTGAGATGCTCCGCTCTGCTCTGAGACGCTCTGCTCTGAGACGCTCTGCTCCGCTCCGCTCTGAGATGCTCCGCTCTGCTCTGAGACGCTCTGCTCTGAGACGCTCTGCTCCGCTCCGCTCTGAGATGCTCCGCTCTGCTCTGAGACGCTCTGAGACGCTCTGCTCCGCTCCGCTCTGAGACGCTCTGAGACGCTCCGCTCTGAGATGCTCCGCTCCGCTCTGAGATGCTCCGCTCTGCTCTGAGACGCTCTGCTCCGCTCCGCTCTGCTCCGCTCCGCTCTGAGACGCTCCGCTCTGAGACGCTCCGCTCCGCTCTGCTCTGAGACGCTCCGCTCTGCTCTGAGACGCTCCGCTCTGCTCTGAGACGCTCTGCTGCTCTGAGACGCTCCGCTCCGCTCTGAGATGCTCCGCTCCGCTCTGAGACGCTCCGCTCTGAGACGCTCCGCTCTGCTCTGAGACGCTCTGCTCCGCTCCGCTCTGAGATGCTCCGCTCTGCTCTGAGATGCTCCGCTCCGCTCTGAGACGCTCTGCTCCGCTCTGCTCCGCTCTGCTCCGCTCCGTTCTGAGACGCTCTGCTCCGCTCCGGTCTGAGATGCTCCGCTCTGCTCTGAGACGCTCTGCTCCGCTCCGCTCTGAGACGCTCCGCTCTGAGACGCTCTGAGACGCTCCGCTCTGAGATGCTCCGCTCCGCTCTGAGATGCTCCGCTCTGCTCTGAGACGCTCTGCTCCGCTCCGCTCTGCTCCGCTCTGCTCTGAGACGCTCCGCTCCGCTCTGCTAAGAGACGCTCTGCTCTGAGACGCTCCGCTCCGCTCTGAGATGCTCCGCTCTGCTCTGAGACGCTCTGCTCGGAGACGCTCTGCTCCGCTCCGCTCTGAGACGCTCCGCTCTGCTCTGAGACGCTCTGCTCCGCTCCGCTCTGAGATGCTCCGCTCTGCTCTGAGACGCTCTGCTCCGCTCTGCTCCGCTCTGAGACGCTCCGCTCTGCTCCGCTCTGAGACGCTCTGCTCCGCTCTGCTCCGCTCCGCTCTGAGACGCTCTGCTCCGCTCTGCTCCGCTCCGGTCTGAGACGCTCTGCTCCGCTCTGCTCCGCTCCGGTCTGAAACGCTCCGCTCTGAGACGCTCCGCTCTGAGACGCTCTGCTCTGAGACGCTCCGCTCTGAGACGCTCTGCTCCGCTCCGCTCTGAGACGCTCTGCTCTGAGACGCTCCGCTCCGCTCTGCTCTGAGACGCTCCGCTCTGAGACGCTCCGCTCTGAGACGCTCTGCTCCGCTCCGCTCTGAAACGCTCTGAGACGCTCCGCTCTGAGATGCTCCGCTCCGCTCTGAGATGCTCCGCTCTGCTCTGAGACGCTCTGCTACGCTCCGCTCTGCTCCGCTCCGCTCTGAGACGCTCCGCTCCGCTCTGCTCTGAGACGCTCTGAGACGCTCCGCTCTGCACTGAGACGCTCTGCTCCGCTCCGCTCTGAGACGCTCTGCTCCGCTCCGCTCTGAGACGCTCCGCTCTGAGACGCTCTGCTCCGCTCTGCTCCGCTCCGCTCTGAGACGCTCTGCTCCGCTCCGCTCTGAGACGCTCTGCTCCGCTCCGCTATGAGATGCTCCGCTCTGCTCTGAGACGCTCTGCTCCGCTCCGCTCTGAGACGCTCTGCTCCACTCCGCTCTGAGACGCTCCGCTCTGAGACGCTCTGCTCCGCTCCGCTCTGAAACGCTCTGCTCTGAGATGCTCTGCTCCGCTCCGCTCTGAGACGCTCTGCTCTGAGACGCTCCGCTCCGCTCTGCTCTGAGACGCTCTGCTCTGAGACGCTCTGCTCCGCTCTGATACGCTCCGCTCCGCTCTGAGACGCTCCGCTCTGCTCTGAGACGCTCTGCTCCCCTCCGCTCTGAGATGCTCCGCTCTGCTCTGAGATGCTCCGCTCTGCTCTGAGACGCTCTGCTCCGCTCTGAGCCGCTCTGCTCTGAGACGCTCTGCTCCGCTCTGAGACGCTCCGCTCCGCTCTGAGACGCTCCGCTCTGCTCTGAGACGCTCTGCTCCACTCCGCTCTGAGACGCTCCGCTCTGAGACGCTCTGCTCCGCTCTGCTCTGAGACGCTCTGCTCTGAGACGCTCTGCTCCGCACCGCTCTGAGACGCTCTGCTCCGCTCCGCTCTGAAACGCTCTGCTCTGAGACGCTCCGCTCTGAGACGCTCCGCTCTGCTCCGCTCCGGTCTGTGACGCTCCGCTCTGAGACGCTCCGCTCTGCTCTGAGACGCTCTGCTCTGAGACGCTCCGCTCTGCTCTGAGACTTTCTGCTCCGCTCCGCTCTCAGACGCTTTGCTCTGAGACGCTCTGCTCTGAGACGCTCTGAGACGCTCCGAGACGCTCCGCTCTGCTCTGAGACGCTCTGAGACGCTCTGCTCCGCTCCGCTCTGAGCGCTCCGCTCTGAGATGCTCCGCTTTGCTCTGAGACGCTCTGCTCCGCTCCGCTCTGAGACGCTCCGCTCCGCTCTGAGATGCTCCGCTCCGCTCTGAGACGCTCTGCTCCGCTCCGCTCTGAGATGCTCCGCTCTGCTCTGAGACGCTCTGCTCCGCTCCGCTCTGAGACGCTCTGCTCCGCTCCACTCTGAGATGCTCCGCTCTGCTCTGAGATGCTCCGCTCTGCTCTGAGACGCTCTGCTCCGCTCTGAGACGCTCTGCTCTGAGACGCTCCGCTCTGAGACGCTCTGAGACGCTCTGCTCCGCTCCGCTCTGAGATGCTCCGCTCTGCTCTGAGACGCTCTGCTCCGCTCCGCTCTGAGATGTTCCGCTCTGCTCTGAGACGCTCTGAGACGCTCTGCTCCGCTCTGCTCTGAGACACTCTGCTCCGCTCCGCTCTGAGACGCTCCGCTCTGCTCTGAGACGCTCTGCTCCGCTCCGCTCTGAGATGCTCCGCTCTGCTCTGAGACGCGCTGCTCCGCTCCGCTCTGAGACGCTCCGCTCTGCTCTGAGACGCTCTGCTCCGCTCCGCTCTGAGACGCTCCGCTCTGCTCCGCTCCTGAGACGCTCTGCTCCGCTCTGCTCCGCTCCGCTCTGAGACGCTCTGCTCCGCTCTTCTCCGCTCCGGTCTGAGACGCTCTGCTCCGCTCTGAGACGCTCTGCTCTGAGACGCTCCGCTCCGCTCTGCTCTGAGACGCTCTGCTTTGAGACGCTCCGCTCCGCTCTGAGATGCGAGATGCGATATGAGATGAGATACGTCTCCGCTCTGCTCTGAGACGCTCTGCTCCGCTCTGAGACGCTCCGCTCTGCTCCGCTCTGAGACGCTCTGCTCCGCTCCGCTCTGAGACGCTCTGCTCCGCTCCGCTCTGAGACGCTCCGCTCTGAGACGCTCGCTCCGCTCTGAGACGCTCCGCTCTGAGACGCTCTGCTCCACTCCGCTCTGAGACGCTCCGCTCTGAGACGCTCTGAGACGCTCTGCTCCGCTCCGCTCTGAGATGCTCCGCTCTGCTCTGAGACGCTCTGCTCCGCTCCGCTCTGAGATGCTCCGCTCTGCTCTGAGACGCTCTGAGACGCTCTGCTCCGCTCTGAGATGCTCCGCTCTGCTCTGAGACGCTCTGCTCCGCTCCGCTCTGAGACGCTCCGCTCTGCTCTGAGACGCTCTGCTCCGCTTCGCTCTGAGATGCTCCGCTCTGCTCTGAGACGCTCCGCTCTGCTCTGAGACGCTCTGAGACGCTCTGCTCCGCTCTGAGATGCTCCGCTCTGCTCTGAGACGCTCTGCTCCGCTCCGCTCTGAGACGCTCCGCTCTGCTCTGAGACGCTCTGCTCCGCTCCGCTCTGAGATGCTCCGCTCTGCTCTGAGACGCTCCGCTCCGCTCTGAGACGCTCCGCTCTGCTCCGCTCTGAGACGCTCTGCTCCGCTCTGCTCCGCTCCGCTCTGAGACGCTCTGCTCCGCTCTGCTCCGCTCCGGTCTGAGATGCTCCGCTCTGCTCTGAGACGCTCTGCTCCGCTCCGCTCTGAGACGCTCCGCTCTGAGACGCTCCGCTCTGCTCCGCTCTGAGACGCTCTGCTCCGCTCTGCTCCGCTCCGCTCTGAGACGCTCTGCTCCGCTCCGCTCTGCTCCGCTCCGCTCTGCTCCGCTCTGCTCTGAGACGCTCTGCTCTGAGACGCTCCGCTCCGCTCTGAGATGCTCCGCTCTGCTCTGAGACGCTCTGCTCCGCTCCGCTCTGAGATGCTCCGCTCTGAGACGCTCTGCTCCACTCCGCTCTGAGACGCTCCGCTCTGAGACGCTCTGCTCCGCTCCGCTCTGAGACGCTCTGCTCCGCTCTGCTCCGCTCCGGTCTGAGATGCTCCGCTCTGCTCTGAGACGCTCTGCTCTGAGACGCTCTGCTCCGCTCCGCTCTGAGACGCTCCGCTCTGAGACGCTCCGCTCTGAGACGCTCTGCTCCGCTCTGCTCCGCTCCGGTCTGAGACGCTCTGCTCCGCTCTGCTCCGCTCTGCTCCGCTCTGCTCCGCTCCGGTCTGAGATGCTCCGCTCTGCTCTGAGACGCTCTGAGACGCTCTGAGACGCTCCGCTCTGAGATGCTCCGCTCTGCTCTTAGACGCTCTGCTCCGCTCCGCTCTGAGACGCTCCGCTCTGAGACGCTCCGCTCTGCTCTGAGATGCTCCGCTCTGCTCTGAGATGCTCCGCTCTGCTCTGAGACGCTCTGCTCCGCTCTGAGACGCTCCGCTCTGAGACGCTCCGCTCTGCTCTGAGACGCTCTGCTCCGCTCTGAGACGCTCTGCTCCGCTCTGAGATGCTCCGCTCTGCTCTGAGACGCTCTGCTCCGCTCCGCTCTGAGACGCTCCGCTCTGCTCCGCTCTGAGATGCTCTGCTCCGCTCTGCTCCGCTCCGGTCTGAGACGCTCTGCTCCGCTCTGCTCCGCTCCGGTCTGAGATGCTCCGCTCTGCTCTGAGACGCTCTGCTCTGAGACGCTCTGAGACGCTCTGAGACGCTCCGCTCTGAGATGCTCCGCTCTGCTCTGAGACGCTCTGCTCCGCTCCGCTCTGAGACGCTCCGCTCCGCTCTGCTCTGAGACGCTCTGAGACGCTCCGCTCTGCTCTGAGACGCTCTGCTCCGCTCCGCTCTGAGACGCTCTGCTCCGCTCCGCTCTGCTCTGCTCCGCTCTGAGACGCTCTGCTCCACTCCACTCTGAGACGCTCCGCTCTGAGACGCTCTGCTCCGCTCTGAAACGCTCTGCTCTGAGACGCTCTGCTCCGCTCCGCTCTGAGACGCTCTGCTCTGAGACGCTCCGCTCCGCTCTGCTCTGAGACGCTCTGCTCTGAGACGCTCCGCTCTGCTCTGAGACGCTCCGCTCCGCTCTGAGATGCTCCGCTCCGCTCTGAGATGCTCCGCTCTGCTCTGCTCCGCTCTGAGACGCTCTGCTCTGAGACGCTCCGCTCCGCTCTGCTCTGAGACGCTCTGCTCTGAGACGCTCCGCTCCGCTCTGAGATGCTCCGCTCCGCTCTGAGACGCTCCGCTCTGAGACGCTCCGCTCTGCTCTGAGACGCTCTGCTCCGCTCCGCTCTGAGATGCTCCGCTCTGCTCTGAGATGCTCCGCTCTGCTCTGAGACGCTCTGCTCCGCTCTGAGACGCTCCGCTCTGCTCTGAGACGCTCTGCTCCGTTCCACTCTGAGATGCTCCGCTCTGCTCTGAGACGCTCTGCTCCGCTCTGAGACGCTCCGCTCCGGTCTGAGATGCTCCGCTCCGCTCTGAGACGCTCTGCTCCGCTCCGCTCTGAGATGCTCCGCTCTGCTCTGAGACGCTCTGCTCCGCTCCGCTCTGAGACGCTCTGCTCCACTCCACTCTGAGATGCTCCGCTCTGCTCCGCTCCGCTCTGAGACGCTCCGCTCTGAAACGCTCTGCTCTGAGACGCTCTGCTCTGAGACGCTCTGCTCCGCTCCGCTCTGAGACGCTCTGCTCTGAGACGCTCTGCTCTGAGACGCTCGGAGCAGAGCAGAGCGTCTCTGAGACGCTCTGCTCTGAGACGCTCTGCTCCGCTCCGCTCTGAGACGCTCCGCTCTGAGACGCTCTGCTCCGTTCCGCTCTGCTCCGCTCTGCTCTGAGACGCTCTGCTCTGAGACGCTCTGCTCCGCTCCGCTCTGAGACGCTCTGCTCCGCTCTGCTCCGCTCCGCTCTGAGATGCTCCGCTCTGAGACGCTCTGCTCCGCTCTGAGACGCTCCGCTCTGAGACGCTCCGCTCTGAGACGCTCTGCTCTGAGACGCTCCGCTCTGAGACGCTCTGCTCCGCTCCGCTCTGAGACGCTCTGCTCTGAGACGCTCCGCTCCGCTCTGCTCTGAGACGCTCCGCTCTGAGACGCTCCGCTCTGAGACGCTCTGCTCCGCTCCGCTCTGAGACGCTCTGAGACGCTCCGCTCTGAGATGCTCCGCTCCGCTCTGAGATGCTCCGCTCTGCTCTGAGACGCTCTGCTACGCTCCGCTCTGCTCCGCTCCGCTCTGAGACGCTCCGCTCCGCTCTGCTCTGAGACGCTCTGAGACGCTCCGCTCTGCTCTGAGACGCTCTGCTCCGCTCCGCTCTGAGACGCTCTGCTCCGCTCCGCTCTGAGACGCTCCGCTCTGAGACGCTCCGCTCTGAGACGCTCTGCTCCGCTCCGCTCTGAGACGCTCTGCTCCGCTCCGCTCTGAGATGCTCCGCTCTGCTCTGCTCCGCTCTGCTCCGCTCCGCTCTGAGACGCTCTGCTCCACTCCGCTCTGAGACGCTCCGCTCTGAGACGCTCTGCTCCGCTCCGCTCTGAAACGCTCTGCTCTGAGACGCTCTGCTCCGCTCCGCTCTGAGACGCTCTGCTCTGAGACGCTCCGCTCCGCTCTGCTCTGAGACGCTCTGCTCCGCTCTGATACGCTCCGCTCCGCTCTGAGACGCTCCGCTCTGCTCTGAGACGCTCTGCTCCGCTCCGCTCTGAGATGCTCCGCTCTGCTCTGAGATGCTCCGCTCTGCTCTGAGACGCTCTGCTCCGCTCTGAGACGCTCTGCTCTGAGACGCTCTGCTCCGCTCTGAGACGCTCCGCTCCGCTCTGAGACGCTCCGCTCTGCTCTGAGACGCTCTGCTCCACTCCGCTCTGAGACGCTCCGCTCTGAGACGCTCTGCTCCGCTCTGCTCTGAGACGCTCTGCTCCGCTCCGCTCTGAGACGCTCTGCTCCGCTCCGCTCTGAAACGCTCTGCTCTGAGACGCTCCGCTCTGAGACGCTCCGCTCTGCTCCGCTCTGCTCCGCTCCGGTCTGTGACGCTCCGCTCTGAGACGCTCCGCTCTGCTCTGAGACGCTCTGCTCTGAGACGCTCCGCTCTGCTCTGAGACTTTCTGCTCCGCTCCGCTCTCAGACGCTTTGCTCTGAGACGCTCTGCTCTGAGACGCTCTGAGACGCTCCGAGACGCTCCGCTCTGCTCTGAGACGCTCTGCTCCGCTCTGCTCCGCTCCGCTCTGAGATGCTCCGCTCTGCTCTGAGACGCTCTGCTCCGCTCCGCTCTGAGATGCTCCGCTCTGCTCTGAGACGCTCTGAGACGCTCTGCTCCGCTCTGAGATGCTCTGCTCTGCTCTGAGACGCTCTGCTCCGCTCCGCTCTGAGACGCTCCGCTCTGAGATGCTCCGCTCCGCTCTGAGACGCTCCGCTCTGCTCTGAGACGCTCTGCTCCGCTCTGCTCCGCTCCGCTCTGAGATGCTCCGCTCTGCTCTTTGACGCTCTGCTCCGCTCCGCTCTGAGATGCTCCGCTCTGCTCTGAGATGCTCCGCTCTGCTCTGAGACGCTCTGCTCCGCTCTGAGACGCTCCGCTCTGCTCTGAGACGCTCTGCTCCGTTCCGCTCTGAGATGCTCCGCTCTGCTCTGAGACGCTCTGCTCCGCTCTGAGACGCTCCGCTCCGCTCTGAGATGCTCCGCTCCGCTCTGAGACGCTCTGCTCCGCTCCGCTCTGAGATGCTCCGCTCTGCTCTGAGACGCTCTGCTCCGCTCCGCTCTGAGACGCTCTGCTCCACTCCACTCTGAGATGCTCCGCTCTGCTCCGCTCCGCTCTGAGACGCTCCGCTCTGAAACGCTCTGCTCTGAGACGCTCTGCTCTGAGACGCTCTGCTCCGCTCCGCTCTGAGACGCTCCGCTCTGAGACGCTCTGCTCCGTTCCGCTCTGAGACGCTCTGCTCTGAGACGCTCTGCTCTGAGACGCTCTGCTCTGAGACGCTCGGAGCAGAGCAGAGCGTCTCTGAGACGCTCTGCTCTGAGACGCTCTGCTCCGCTCCGCTCTGAGACGCTCCGCTCTGAGACGCTCTGCTCCGTTCCGCTCTGCTCCGCTCTGCTCTGAGACGCTCTGCTCTGAGACGCTCTGCTCCGCTCCGCTCTGAGACGCTCTGCTCCGCTCTGAGATGCTCCGCTCTGAGACGCTCTGCTCCGCTCCGCTCTGAGACGCTCCGCTCTGAGACGCTCCGCTCTGAGACGCTCTGCTCTGAGACGCTCCGCTCTGAGACGCTCTGCTCTGAGACGCTCCGCTCCGCTCTGCTCTGAGACGCTCCGCTCTGAGACGCTCCGCTCTGAGACGCTCTGCTCCGCTCCGCTCTGAGACGCTCTGAGACGCTCCGCTCTGAGATGCTCCGCTCCGCTCTGAGATGCTCCGCTCTGCTCTGAGACGCTCTGCTACGCTCCGCTCTGCTCCGCTCCGCTCTGAGACGCTCCGCTCCGCTCTGCTCTGAGACGCTCTGAGACGCTCCGCTCTGCTCTGAGACGCTCTGCTCCGCTCCGCTCTGAGACGCTCTGCTCCGCTCCGCTCTGAGACGCTCCGCTCTGAGACGCTCCGCTCTGAGACGCTCTGCTCCGCTCTGCTCTGAGACGCTCTGCTCCGCTCCGCTCTGAGACGCTCTGCTCCACTCCGCTCTGAGACGCTCCGCTCTGAGACGCTCTGCTCCGCTCCGCTCTGAAACGCTCTGCTCTGAGACGCTCTGCTCCGCTCCGCTCTGAGACGCTCTGCTCTGAGACGCTCCGCTCCGCTCTGCTCTGAGACGCTCTGCTCTGAGACTCTCTGCTCCGCTCTGATACGCTCCGCTCCGCTCTGAGACGCTCCGCTCTGCTCTGAGACGCTCTGCTCCGCTCCGCTCTGAGATGCTCCGCTCTGCTCTGAGATGCTCCGCTCTGCTCTGAGACGCTCTGCTCCGCTCTGAGACGCTCTGCTCTGAGACGCTCTGCTCCGCTCTGAGACGCTCCGCTCCGCTCTGAGACGCTCCGCTCTGCTCTGAGACGCTCTGCTCCACTCCGTTCTGAGACGCTCCGCTCTGAGACGCTCTGCTCCGCTCTGCTCTGAGACGCTCTGCTCTGAGACGCTCTGCTCCGCTCCGCTCTGAGACGCTCTGCTCCGCTCCGCTCTGAAACGCTCTGCTCTGAGACGCTCCGCTCTGAGACGCTCCGCTCTGAGACGCTCCGCTCTGCTCCGCTCTGCTCCGCTCCGGTCTGTGACGCTCCGCTCTGAGACGCTCCGCTCTGCTCTGAGACGCTCTGCTCTGAGACGCTCCGCTCTGCTCTGAGACTTTCTGCTCCGCTCCGCTCTCAGACGCTTTGCTCTGAGACGCTCTGCTCTGAGACGCTCTGAGACGCTCCGAGACGCTCCGCTCTGCTCTGAGACGCTCTGAGACGCTCTGCTCCGCTCTGCTCCGCTCCGCTCTGAGATGCTCCGCTCTGCTCTGAGACGCTCTGCTCCGCTCCGCTCTGAGATGCTCCGCTCTGCTCTGAGACGCTCTGAGACGCTCTGAGACGCTCCGCTCTGAGATGCTCCGCTCCGCTCTGAGATGCTCCGCTCCGCTCTGAGATGCTCCGCTCCGCTCTGAGATGCTCCGCTCTGCTCTGAGACGCTCTGCTCCGCTCCGCTCTGAGACGCTCCGCTCTGAGACGCTCTGCTCTGAGACGCTCTGCTCCGCTCCGCTCTGAGACGCTCTGCTCTGAGACGCTCTGCTCCGCTCTGCTCTGAGACGCTCCGCTCTGAGACGCTCTGCTCCGCTCCGCTCTGAGACGCTCCGCTCTGAGATGCTCCGCTCTGCTCTGAGACGCTCTGCTCCGCTCCGCTCTGAGATGCTCCGCTCTGAGACGCTCTGCTCCACTCCGCTCTGAGACGCTCCGCTCTGAGACGCTCTGCTCCGCTCCGCTCTGAGACGCTCCGCTCTGAGACGCTCTGCTCCGCTCCGCTCTGAGACGCTCTGCTCCGCTCTGCTCCGCTCTGCTCCGCTCCGGTCTGAGATGCTCCGCTCTGCTCTGAGACGCTCTGCTCCGCTCCGCTCTGAGACGCTCTGCTCCGCTCCGCTCTGAGACGCTCCGCTCTGAGACGCTCTGCTCCGCTCCGCTCTGAGACGCTCGGAGCATCTGCTCTGAGACGCTCTGCTCTGCTCCGCTCCGCTCTGAGACGCTCCGCTCTGAGACGCTCTGAGACGCTCCGCTCTGAGATGCTCCGCTCCGCTCTGAGATGCTCCGCTCTGAGATGCTCCGCTCCGCTCTGAGATGCTCCGCTCTGCTCTGAGACGCTCTGCTCCGCTCCGCTCTGAGACGCTCCGCTCTGAGACGCTCTGCTCTGAGACGCTCTGCTCCGCTCCGCTCTGAGACGCTCTGCTCTGAGACGCTCTGCTCCGCTCTGCTCTGAGACGCTCCGCTCTGAGACGCTCTGCTCCGCTCCGCTCTGAGACGCTCCGCTCTGAGATGCTCCGCTCTGCTCTGAGACGCTCTGCTCCGCTCCGCTCTGAGATGCTCCGCTCCGCTCCGCTCTGAGACGCTCTGCTCTGAGACGCTCTGCTCCGCTCCGCTCTGAGACGCTCCGCTCTGAGACGCTCTGCTCTGAGACGCTCTGCTCCGCTCCGCTCTGAGACGCTCTGCTCTGAGACGCTCTGCTCCGCTCTGCTCTGAGACGCTCCGCTCTGAGACGCTCTGCTCCGCTCCGCTCTGAGACGCTCCGCTCTGAGATGCTCCGCTCTGCTCTGAGACGCTCTGCTCCGCTCCGCTCTGAGATGCTCCGCTCCGCTCCGCTCTGAGACGCTCCGCTCTGAGACGCTCTGCTCCGCTCCGCTCTGAGACGCTCTGCTCCGCTCTGCTCCGCTCCGGTCTGAGATGCTCCGCTCTGCTCTGAGACGCTCTGCTCTGAGACGCTCTGCTCCGCTCCGCTCTGAGACGCTCCGCTCTGAGACGCTCTGAGACGCTATGAGACGCTCCGCTCTGAGATGCTCCGCTCCGCTCTGAGATGCTCCGCTCTGCTCTGAGACGCTCTGCTCCGCTCCGCTCTGCTCCGCTCCGCTCTGAGACGCTCCGCTCCGCTCTGCTCTGAGACGCTCTGAGACGCTCCGCTCTGCTCTGAGACGCTCTGCTCCGCTCCGCTCTGAGACGCTCCGCTCTGAGACGCTCTGCTCTGAGATGCTCTGCTCCGCTCCGCTCTGAGACGCTCTGCTCTGAGACGCTCGTCTCAGAGCGGAGCGTCTCAGAGCGGAGCAGAGCGTCTCAGAGCAGAGCGGAGCATCTCTGCTCTGAGACGCTCTGCTCTGAGACGCTCCGCTCCGCTCTGAGATGCTCCGCTCTGCTCTGAGACGCTCTGAGACGCTCTGAGACGCTCTGTTCCGCTCTGAGATGCTCTGCTCTGCTCTGAGACGCTCTGCTCCGCTCCGCTCTGAGACGCTCCGCTCTGAGATGCTCCGCTCCGCTCTGAGACGCTCCGCTCTGAGACGCTCCGCTCTGCTCTGAGACGCTCTGCTCCGCTCCGCTCTGAGATGCTCCGACGCTCGGAGCATCTGCTCTGAGACGTTCTGCTCTGCTCCGCTCTGAGACGCTCTGAGACGCTCTGAGACGCTCCGCTCTGAGATGCTCCGCTCCGCTCTGAGATGCTCCGCTCCGCTCTGAGATGCTCCGCTCTGCTCTGAGACGCTCTGCTCCGCTCCGCTCTGAGACGCTCCGCTCTGAGACGCTCTGCTCTGAGACGCTCCGCTCTGAGACGCTCTGCTCCGCTCCGCTCTGAGACGCTCCGCTCTGAGATGCTCCGCTCTGCTCTGAGACGCTCTGCTCCGCTCCGCTCTGAGATGCTCCGCTCCGCTCCGCTCTGAGACGCTCTGCTCTGAGACGCTCTGCTCCGCTCCGCTCTGAGACGCTCCGCTCTGAGACGCTCTGCTCTGAGACGCTCTGCTCCGCTCCGCTCTGAGACGCTCTGCTCTGAGACGCTCTGCTCCGCTCTGCTCTGAGACGCTCCGCTCTGAGACGCTCTGCTCCGCTCCGCTCTGAGACGCTCCGCTCTGAGATGCTCCGCTCTGCTCTGAGACGCTCTGCTCCGCTCCGCTCTGAGATGCTCCGCTCCGCTCCGCTCTGAGACGCTCCGCTCTGAGACGCTCTGCTCCGCTCCGCTCTGAGACGCTCTGCTCCGCTCTGCTCCGCTCTGCTCCGCTCCGGTCTGAGATGCTCCGCTCTGCTCTGAGACGCTCTGCTCTGAGACGCTCTGCTCCGCTCCGCTCTGAGACGCTCCGCTCTGAGACGCTCTGAGACGCTCTGAGACGCTCCGCTCTGAGATGCTCCGCTCCGCTCTGAGATGCTCCGCTCTGCTCTGAGACGCTCTGCTCCGCTCCGCTCTGCTCCGCTCCGCTCTGAGACGCTCCGCTCCGCTCTGCTCTGAGACGCTCTGAGACGCTCCGCTCTGCTCTGAGACGCTCTGCTCCGCTCCGCTCTGAGACGCTCCGCTCTGAGACGCTCTGCTCTGAGATGCTCTGCTCCGCTCCGCTCTGAGACGCTCTGCTCTGAGACGCTCGTCTCAGAGCGGAGCGTCTCAGAGCGGAGCAGAGCGTCTCAGAGCAGAGCGGAGCATCTCTGCTCTGAGACGCTCTGCTCTGAGACGCTCCGCTCCGCTCTGAGATGCTCCGCTCTGCTCTGAGACGCTCTGAGACGCTCTGTTCCGCTCTGAGATGCTCTGCTCTGCTCTGAGACGCTCTGCTCCGCTCCGCTCTGAGACGCTCCGCTCTGAGATGCTCCGCTCCGCTCTGAGACGCTCCGCTCTGAGACGCTCCGCTCTGCTCTGAGACGCTCTGCTCCGCTCCGCTCTGAGATGCTCCGACGCTCGGAGCATCTGCTCTGAGACGCTCTGCTCTGCTCCGCTCTGAGACGCTCTGAGACGCTCTGAGACGCTCCGCTCTGAGATGCTCCGCTCCGCTCTGAGATGCTCCGCTCCGCTCTGAGATGCTCCGCTCTGCTCTGAGACGCTCTGCTCCGCTCCGCTCTGAGACGCTCCGCTCTGAGACGCTCTGCTCTGAGACGCTCTGCTCCGCTCCGCTCTGAGACGCTCTGCTCTGAGACGCTCTGCTCCGCTCTGCTCTGAGACGCTCCGCTCTGAGACGCTCTGCTCCGCTCCGCTCTGAGACGCTCCGCTCTGAGATGCTCCGCTCTGCTCTGAGACGCTCTGCTCCGCTCCGCTCTGAGATGCTCCGCTCTGAGACGCTCTGCTCCACTCCGCTCTGAGACGCTCCGCTCTGAGACGCTCTGCTCCGCTCCGCTCTGAGACGCTCCGCTCTGAGACGCTCTGCTCCGCTCCGCTCTGAGACGCTCTGCTCCGCTCTGCTCCGCTCCGGTCTGAGATGCTCCGCTCTGCTCTGAGACGCTCTGCTCTGAGACGCTCTGCTCCGCTCCGCTCTGAGACGCTCTGCTCCGCTCCGCTCTGAGACGCTCTGCTCCGCTCCGCTCTGAGACGCTCGGAGCATCTGCTCTGAGACGCTCTGCTCTGCTCCGCTCCGCTCTGAGACGCTCCGCTCTGAGACGCTCTGAGACGCTCTGAGACGCTCCGCTCTGAGATGCTCCGCTCCGCTCTGAGATGCTCCGCTCCGCTCTGAGATGCTCCGCTCTGCTCTGAGACGCTCTGCTCCGCTCCGCTCTGAGACGCTCCGCTCTGAGACGCTCTGCTCTGAGACGCTCTGCTCCGCTCCGCTCTGAGACGCTCTGCTCTGAGACGCTCTGCTCCGCTCTGCTCCGCTCTGCTCTGAGACGCTCCGCTCTGAGACGCTCTGCTCCGCTCCGCTCTGAGACGCTCCGCTCTGAGATGCTCCGCTCTGCTCTGAGACGCTCTGCTCCGCTCCGCTCTGAGATGCTCCGCTCCGCTCCGCTCTGAGACGCTCCGCTCTGAGACGCTCTGCTCCGCTCCGCTCTGAGACGCTCTGCTCCGCTCTGCTCCGCTCTGCTCCGCTCTGCTCCGCTCCGGTCTGAGATGCTCCGCTCTGCTCTGAGACGCTCTGCTCTGAGACGCTCTGCTCCGCTCCGCTCTGAGACGCTCCGCTCTGAGACGCTCTGAGACGCTCTGAGACGCTCCGCTCTGAGATGCTCCGCTCCGCTCTGAGATGCTCCGCTCTGCTCTGAGACGCTCTGAGACGCTCTGCTCCGCTCTGCTCCGCTCCGCTCTGAGATGCTCCGCTCTGCTCTGAGACGCTCTGCTCCGCTCCGCTCTGAGATGCTCCGCTCTGCTCTGAGACGCTCTGAGACGCTCTGAGACGCTCCGCTCTGAGATGCTCCGCTCCGCTCTGAGATGCTCCGCTCCGCTCTGAGATGCTCCGCTCCGCTCTGAGATGCTCCGCTCTGCTCTGAGACGCTCTGCTCCGCTCCGCTCTGAGACGCTCCGCTCTGAGACGCTCTGCTCTGAGACGCTCTGCTCTGAGACGCTCTGCTCCGCTCCGCTCTGAGACGCTCTGCTCTGAGACGCTCTGCTCCGCTCTGCTCTGAGACGCTCCGCTCTGAGACGCTCTGCTCCGCTCCGCTCTGAGACGCTCCGCTCTGAGATGCTCCGCTCTGCTCTGAGACGCTCTGCTCCGCTCCGCTCTGAGATGCTCCGCTCTGAGACGCTCTGCTCCACTCCGCTCTGAGACGCTCCGCTCTGAGACGCTCTGCTCCGCTCCGCTCTGAGACGCTCCGCTCTGAGACGCTCTGCTCCGCTCCGCTCTGAGACGCTCTGCTCCGCTCTGCTCCGCTCTGCTCCGCTCCGGTCTGAGATGCTCCGCTCTGCTCTGAGACGCTCTGCTCCGCTCCGCTCTGAGACGCTCTGCTCCGCTCCGCTCTGAGACGCTCCGCTCTGAGACGCTCTGCTCCGCTCCGCTCTGAGACGCTCGGAGCATCTGCTCTGAGACGCTCTGCTCTGCTCCGCTCCGCTCTGAGACGCTCCGCTCTGAGACGCTCTGAGACGCTCCGCTCTGAGATGCTCCGCTCCGCTCTGAGATGCTCCGCTCTGAGATGCTCCGCTCCGCTCTGAGATGCTCCGCTCTGCTCTGAGACGCTCTGCTCCGCTCCGCTCTGAGACGCTCCGCTCTGAGACGCTCTGCTCTGAGACGCTCTGCTCCGCTCCGCTCTGAGACGCTCTGCTCTGAGACGCTCTGCTCCGCTCTGCTCTGAGACGCTCCGCTCTGAGACGCTCTGCTCCGCTCCGCTCTGAGACGCTCCGCTCTGAGATGCTCCGCTCTGCTCTGAGACGCTCTGCTCCGCTCCGCTCTGAGATGCTCCGCTCCGCTCCGCTCTGAGACGCTCTGCTCTGAGACGCTCTGCTCCGCTCCGCTCTGAGACGCTCCGCTCTGAGACGCTCTGCTCTGAGACGCTCTGCTCCGCTCCGCTCTGAGACGCTCTGCTCTGAGACGCTCTGCTCCGCTCTGCTCTGAGACGCTCCGCTCTGAGACGCTCTGCTCCGCTCCGCTCTGAGACGCTCCGCTCTGAGATGCTCCGCTCTGCTCTGAGACGCTCTGCTCCGCTCCGCTCTGAGATGCTCCGCTCCGCTCCGCTCCGCTCCGCTCTGAGACGCTCCGCTCTGAGACGCTCTGCTCCGCTCCGCTCTGAGACGCTCTGCTCCGCTCTGCTCCGCTCTGCTCCGCTCCGGTCTGAGATGCTCCGCTCTGCTCTGAGACGCTCTGCTCTGAGACGCTCTGCTCCGCTCCGCTCTGAGACGCTCCGCTCTGAGACGCTCTGAGACGCTCTGAGACGCTCCGCTCTGAGATGCTCCGCTCCGCTCTGAGATGCTCCGCTCTGCTCTGAGACGCTCTGCTCCGCTCCGCTCTGAGACGCTCCGCTCCGCTCTGCTCTGAGACGCTCTGAGACGCTCCGCTCTGCTCTGAGACGCTCTGCTCCGCTCCGCTCTGAGACGCTCCGCTCTGAGACGCTCTGCTCTGAGATGCTCTGCTCCGCTCCGCTCTGAGACGCTCTGCTCTGAGACGCTCGTCTCAGAGCGGAGCGTCTCAGAGCGGAGCAGAGCGTCTCAGAGCAGAGCGGAGCATCTCTGCTCTGAGACGCTCTGCTCTGAGACGCTCCGCTCCGCTCTGAGATGCTCCGCTCTGCTCTGAGACGCTCTGAGACGCTCTGAGATGCTCTGCTCTGCTCTGAGACGCTCTGCTCCGCTCCGCTCTGAGACGCTCCGCTCTGAGATGCTCCGCTCCGCTCTGAGACGCTCCGCTCTGAGACGCTCCGCTCTGCTCTGAGACGCTCTGCTCCGCTCCGCTCTGAGATGCTCCGACGCTCGGAGCATCTGCTCTGAGACGCTCTGCTCTGCTCCGCTCTGAGACGCTCTGAGACGCTCTGAGACGCTCCGCTCTGAGATGCTCCGCTCCGCTCTGAGATGCTCCGCTCCGCTCTGAGATGCTCCGCTCTGCTCTGAGACGCTCTGCTCCGCTCCGCTCTGAGACGCTCCGCTCTGAGACGCTCTGCTCTGAGACGCTCCGCTCTGAGACGCTCTGCTCCGCTCCGCTCTGAGACGCTCCGCTCTGAGATGCTCCGCTCTGCTCTGAGACGCTCTGCTCCGCTCCGCTCTGAGATGCTCCGCTCCGCTCCGCTCTGAGACGCTCTGCTCTGAGACGCTCTGCTCCGCTCCGCTCTGAGACGCTCCGCTCTGAGACGCTCTGCTCTGAGACGCTCTGCTCCGCTCCGCTCTGAGACGCTCTGCTCTGAGACGCTCTGCTCCGCTCTGCTCTGAGACGCTCCGCTCTGAGACGCTCTGCTCCGCTCCGCTCTGAGACGCTCCGCTCTGAGATGCTCCGCTCTGCTCTGAGACGCTCTGCTCCGCTCCGCTCTGAGATGCTCCGCTCCGCTCCGCTCTGAGACGCTCCGCTCTGAGACGCTCTGCTCCGCTCTGCTCCGCTCTGCTCCGCTCCGGTCTGAGATGCTCCGCTCTGCTCTGAGACGCTCTGCTCTGAGACGCTCTGCTCCGCTCCGCTCTGAGACGCTCCGCTCTGAGACGCTCTGAGACGCTCTGAGACGCTCCGCTCTGAGATGCTCCGCTCCGCTCTGAGATGCTCCGCTCTGCTCTGAGACGCTCTGCTCCGCTCCGCTCTGCTCCGCTCCGCTCTGAGACGCTCCGCTCCGCTCTGCTCTGAGACGCTCTGAGACGCTCCGCTCTGCTCTGAGACGCTCTGCTCCGCTCCGCTCTGAGACGCTCCGCTCTGAGACGCTCTGCTCTGAGATGCTCTGCTCCGCTCCGCTCTGAGACGCTCTGCTCTGAGACGCTCGTCTCAGAGCGGAGCGTCTCAGAGCGGAGCAGAGCGTCTCAGAGCAGAGCGGAGCATCTCTGCTCTGAGACGCTCTGCTCTGAGACGCTCCGCTCCGCTCTGAGATGCTCCGCTCTGCTCTGAGACGCTCTGAGACGCTCTGTTCCGCTCTGAGATGCTCTGCTCTGCTCTGAGACGCTCTGCTCCGCTCCGCTCTGAGACGCTCCGCTCTGAGATGCTCCGCTCCGCTCTGAGACGCTCCGCTCTGAGACGCTCCGCTCTGCTCTGAGACGCTCTGCTCCGCTCCGCTCTGAGATGCTCCGACGCTCGGAGCATCTGCTCTGAGACGCTCTGCTCTGCTCCGCTCTGAGACGCTCTGAGACGCTCTGAGACGCTCCGCTCTGAGATGCTCCGCTCCGCTCTGAGATGCTCCGCTCCGCTCTGAGATGCTCCGCTCCGCTCTGAGATGCTCCGCTCTGCTCTGAGACGCTCTGCTCCGCTCCGCTCTGAGACGCTCCGCTCTGAGACGCTCTGCTCTGAGACGCTCTGCTCCGCTCCGCTCTGAGACGCTCTGCTCTGAGACGCTCTGCTCCGCTCTGCTCTGAGACGCTCCGCTCTGAGACGCTCTGCTCCGCTCCGCTCTGAGACGCTCCGCTCTGAGATGCTCCGCTCTGCTCTGAGACGCTCTGCTCCGCTCCGCTCTGAGATGCTCCGCTCTGAGACGCTCTGCTCCACTCCGCTCTGAGACGCTCCGCTCTGAGACGCTCTGCTCCGCTCCGCTCTGAGACGCTCCGCTCTGAGACGCTCTGCTCCGCTCCGCTCTGAGACGCTCTGCTCCGCTCTGCTCCGCTCCGGTCTGAGATGCTCCGCTCTGCTCTGAGACGCTCTGCTCTGAGACGCTCTGCTCCGCTCCGCTCTGAGACGCTCTGCTCCGCTCCGCTCTGAGACGCTCCGCTCTGAGACGCTCTGCTCCGCTCCGCTCTGAGACGCTCGGAGCATCTGCTCTGAGACGCTCTGCTCTGCTCCGCTCCGCTCTGAGACGCTCCGCTCTGAGACGCTCTGAGACGCTCTGAGACGCTCCGCTCTGAGATGCTCCGCTCCGCTCTGAGATGCTCCGCTCTGAGATGCTCCGCTCCGCTCTGAGATGCTCCGCTCTGCTCTGAGACGCTCTGCTCCGCTCCGCTCTGAGACGCTCCGCTCTGAGACGCTCTGCTCTGAGACGCTCTGCTCCGCTCCGCTCTGAGACGCTCTGCTCTGAGACGCTCTGCTCCGCTCTGCTCTGAGACGCTCCGCTCTGAGACGCTCTGCTCCGCTCCGCTCTGAGACGCTCCGCTCTGAGATGCTCCGCTCTGCTCTGAGACGCTCTGCTCCGCTCCGCTCTGAGATGCTCCGCTCCGCTCCGCTCTGAGACGCTCCGCTCTGAGACGCTCTGCTCCGCTCCGCTCTGAGACGCTCTGCTCCGCTCTGCTCCGCTCTGCTCCGCTCCGGTCTGAGATGCTCCGCTCTGCTCTGAGACGCTCTGCTCTGAGACGCTCTGCTCCGCTCCGCTCTGAGACGCTCCGCTCTGAGACGCTCTGAGACGCTCTGAGACGCTCCGCTCTGAGATGCTCCGCTCCGCTCTGAGATGCTCCGCTCTGCTCTGAGACGCTCTGCTCCGCTCCGCTCTGCTCCGCTCCGCTCTGAGACGCTCCGCTCTGCTCTGAGACGCTCTGAGACGCTCCGCTCTGCTCTGAGACGCTCTGCTCCGCTCCGCTCTGAGACGCTCCGCTCTGAGACGCTCTGCTCTGAGATGCTCTGCTCCGCTCCGCTCTGAGACGCTCTGCTCTGAGACGCTCGTCTCAGAGCGGAGCGTCTCAGAGCGGAGCAGAGCGTCTCAGAGCAGAGCGGAGCATCTCTGCTCTGAGACGCTCTGCTCTGAGACGCTCCGCTCCGCTCTGAGATGCTCCGCTCCGCTCTGAGACGCTCCGCTCTGAGACGCTCTGCTCCGCTCTGAGACGCTCCGCTCCGCTCTGAGATGCTCCGCTCTGAGACGCTCCGCTCTGAGACGCTCCGCTCTGCTCTGAGACGCTCTGCTCCGCTCCGCTCTGAGATGCTCCGCTCTGCTCTGAGATGCTCCGCTCTGCTCTGAGACGCTCTGCTCCGCTCTGAGACGCTCCGCTCTGCTCTGAGACGCTCTGCTCCGTTCCGCTCTGAGATGCTCCGCTCTGCTCTGAGACGCTCTGCTCCGCTCTGAGACGCTCCGCTCCGCTCTGAGATGCTCCGCTCCGCTCTGAGACGCTCTGCTCCGCTCCGCTCTGAGATGCTCCGCTCTGCTCTGAGACGCTCTGCTCCGCTCCGCTCTGAGACGCTCTGCTCCACTCCACTCTGAGATGCTCCGCTCTGCTCCGCTCCGCTCTGAGACGCTCCGCTCTGAAACGCTCTGCTCTGAGACGCTCTGCTCTGAGACGCTCTGCTCCGCTCCGCTCTGCTCCGTTCCGCTCTGAGACGCTCTGCTCTGAGACGCTCTGCTCTGAGACGCTCTGCTCCGCTCCGCTCTGAGACGCTCTGCTCTGAGACGCTCTGCTCCGCTCCGCTCTGAGACGCTCCGCTCTGAGACGCTCTGCTCCGTTCCGCTCTGCTCCGCTCTGCTCTGAGACGCTCTGCTCTGAGACGCTCTGCTCCGCTCCGCTCTGAGACGCTCTGCTCCGCTCCGCTCTGAGACGCTCTGCTCCGCTCTGCTCCGCTCCGCTCTGAGATGCTCCGCTCTGAGACGCTCTGCTCCGCTCCGCTCTGAGACGCTCCGCTCTGAGACGCTCCGCTCTGAGACGCTCTGCTCTGAGACGCTCCGCTCTGAGACGCTCTGCTCCGCTCCGCTCTGAGACGCTCTGCTCTGAGACGCTCCGCTCCGCTCTGCTCTGAGACGCTCCGCTCTGAGACGCTCCGCTCTGAGACGCTCTGCTCCGCTCCGCTCTGAGACGCTCTGAGACGCTCCGCTCTGAGATGCTCCGCTCCGCTCTGAAATGCTCCGCTCTGCTCTGAGACGCTCTGCTACGCTCCGCTCTGCTCCGCTCCGCTCTGCTCCGCTCCGCTCTGAGACGCTCCGCTCCGCTCTGCTCTGAGACGCTCTGAGACGCTCCGCTCTGCTCTGAGACGCTCTGCTCCGCTCCGCTCTGAGACGCTCTGCTCCGCTCCGCTCTGAGACGCTCCGCTCTGAGACGCTCCGCTCTGAGACGCTCTGCTCCGCTCCGCTCTGAGACGCTCTGCTCCGCTCCGCTCTGAGATGCTCCGCTCTGCTCTGAGACGCTCTGCTCCGCTCCGCTCTGAGACGCTCTGCTCCACTCCGCTCTGAGACGCTCCGCTCTGAGACGCTCTGCTCCGCTCCGCTCTGAGATGCTCCGCTCTGCTCTGAGACGCTCTGCTCCGCTCCGCTCTGAGACGCTCTGCTCCACTCCGCTCTGAGACGCTCCGCTCTGAGACGCTCTGCTCCTTTCCGCTCTGAAACGCTCTGCTCTGAGACGCTCTGCTCCGCTCCGCTCTGAGACGCGCTGCTCTGAGACGCTCTGCTCTGAGACGCTCTGCTCTGAGACGCTCTGCTCCGCTCTGATACGCTCCGCTCCGCTCTGAGACGCTCCGCTCTGCTCTGAGACGCTCTGCTCCGCTCCGCTCTGAGATGCTCCGCTCTGCTCTGAGATGCTCCGCTCTGCTCTGAGACGCTCTGCTCCGCTCTGAGACGCTCTGCTCTGAGACGCTCTGCTCCGCTCTGAGACGCTCCGCTCCGCTCTGAGACGCGCCGCTCTGCTCTGAGACGCTCTGCTCCACTCTGCTCTGAGACGCTCCGCTCTGAGACGCTCTGCTCTGAGACGCTCTGCTCTGAGACGCTCTGCTCCGCTCCGCTCTGAGACGCTCTGCTCCGCTCCGCTCTGAAACGCTCTGCTCTGAGACGCTCCGCTCTGAGACGCTCCGCTCTGCTCCGCTCCGGTCTGTGACGCTCCGCTCTGAGACGCTCCGCTCTGCTCTGAGACGCTCTGCTCTGAGACGCTCTGCTCTGAGACGCTCCGCTCCGCTCTGCTCTGAGACTTTCTGCTCCGCTCCGCTCTCAGACGCTTTGCTCTGAGACGCTCTGCTCTGAGACGCTCTGAGACGCTCCGAGACGCTCCGCTCTGCTCTGAGACGCTCTGCTCCGCTCTGCTCCGCTCTGCTCCGCTCCGCTCTGAGATGCTCCGCTCTGCTCTGAGACGCTCTGCTCCGCTCCGCTCTGAGATGCTCCGCTCTGCTCTGAGACGCTCTGAGACGCTCTGCTCCGCTCTGAGATGCTCTGCTCTGCTCTGAGACGCTCTGCTCCGCTCCGCTCTGAGACGCTCCGCTCTGAGATGCTCCGCTCCGCTCTGAGACGCTCCGCTCTGAGACGCTCCGCTCTGCTCTGAGACGCTCTGCTCCGCTCCGCTCTGAGATGCTCCGCTCTGCTCTGAGATGCTCCGCTCCGCTCTGAGACGCTCTGCTCCACTCTGCTCCGCTCCGGTCTGAGACGCTCTGCTCCGCTCTGCTCCGCTCCGGTCTGAGATGCTCCGCTCTGCTCTGAGACGCTCTGCTCCACTCTGCTCCGCTCCGGTCTGAGACGCTCTGCTCCGCTCTGCTCCGCTCCGGTCTGAGATGCTCCGCTCCGCTCTGAGACGCTCCGCTCTGCTCTGAGACGCTCTGAGACGCTCTGCTCCGCTCTGAGATGCTCCGCTCTGCTCTGAGACGCTCTGCTCCGCTCCGCTCTGAGACGCTCCGCTCTGCTCTGAGACGCTCTGCTCCGCTTCGCTCTGAGATGCTCCGCTCTGCTCTGAGACGCTCCGCTCTGCTCTGAGACGCTCTGAGACGCTCTGCTCCGCTCTGAGATGCTCCGCTCTGCTCTGAGACGCTCTGCTCCGCTCCGCTCTGAGACGCTCCGCTCTGCTCTGAGACGCTCTGCTCCGCTCCGCTCTGAGATGCTCCGCTCTGCTCTGAGACGCTCCGCTCCGCTCTGAGACGCTCCGCTCTGCTCCGCTCTGAGACGCTCTGCTCCGCTCTGCTCCGCTCCGCTCTGAGACGCTCTGCTCCGCTCTGCTCCGCTCCGGTCTGAGATGCTCCGCTCTGCTCTGAGACGCTCTGCTCCGCTCCGCTCTGAGACGCTCCGCTCTGAGACGCTCCGCTCTGCTCCGCTCTGAGACGCTCTGCTCCGCTCTGCTCCGCTCTGCTCCGCTCCGCTCTGAGACGCTCTGCTCCGCTCCGCTCTGCTCCGCTCCGCTCTGCTCCGCTCTGCTCTGAGACGCTCTGCTCTGAGACGCTCCGCTCCGCTCTGAGATGCTCCGCTCTGCTCTGAGACGCTCTGCTCCGCTCCGCTCTGAGATGCTCCGCTCTGAGACGCTCTGCTCCACTCCGCTCTGAGACGCTCCGCTCTGAGACGCTCTGCTCCGCTCCGCTCTGAGACGCTCTGCTCCGCTCTGCTCCGCTCTGCTCCGCTCCGGTCTGAGATGCTCCGCTCTGCTCTGAGACGCTCTGCTCTGAGACGCTCTGCTCCGCTCTGAGACGCTCCGCTCTGAGACGCTCCGCTCTGAGACGCTCTGCTCCGCTCTGCTCCGCTCTGCTCCGCTCCGGTGTGAGACGCTCTGCTCCGCTCTGCTCCGCTCCGGTCTGAGATGCTCCGCTCTGCTCTGAGACGCTCTGAGACGCTCTGAGACGCTCCGCTCTGAGATGCTCCGCTCTGCTCTTAGACGCTCTGCTCCGCTCCGCTCTGAGACGCTCCGCTCTGAGACGCTCCGCTCTGCTCTGAGATGCTCCGCTCTGCTCTGAGATGCTCCGCTCTGCTCTGAGACGCTCTGCTCCGCTCTGAGACGCTCCGCTCTGAGACGCTCCGCTCTGCTCTGAGACGCTCTGCTCCGCTCTGAGACGCTCTGCTCCGCTCTGAGATGCTCCGCTCTGCTCTGAGACGCTCTGCTCCGCTCCGCTCTGAGACGCTCCGCTCTGCTCCGCTCTGCTCCGCTCTGAGATGCTCTGCTCCGCTCTGCTCAGCTCCGGTCTGAGACGCTCTGCTCCGCTCTGCTCCGCTCCGGTCTGAGATGCTCCGCTCTGCTCTGAGACGCTCTGCTCTGAGACGCTCTGAGACGCTCTGAGACGCTCCGCTCTGAGATGCTCCGCTCTGCTCTGAGACGCTCTGCTCCGCTCCGCTCTGAGACGCTCCGCTCCGCTCTGCTCTGAGACGCTCTGAGACGCTCCGCTCTGCTCTGAGACGCTCTGCTCCGCTCCGCTCTGAGACGCTCTGCTCCGCTCCGCTCTGCTCTGCTCCGCTCTGAGACGCTCTGCTCCACTCCACTCTGAGACGCTCCGCTCTGAGACGCTCTGCTCCGCTCTGAAACGCTCTGCTCTGAGACGCTCTGCTCCGCTCCGCTCTGAGACGCTCTGCTCTGAGACGCTCCGCTCCGCTCTGCTCTGAGACGCTCTGCTCTGAGACGCTCCGCTCCGCTCTGAGATGCTCCGCTCCGCTCTGAGATGCTCCGCTCTGCTCTGCTCCGCTCTGAGACGCTCTGCTCTGAGACGCTCCGCTCCGCTCTGCTCTGAGACGCTCTGCTCTGAGACGCTCCGCTCCGCTCTGAGATGCTCCGCTCCGCTCTGAGACGCTCCGCTCTGAGACGCTCCGCTCTGCTCTGAGACGCTCTGCTCCGCTCCGCTCTGAGATGCTCCGCTCTGCTCTGAGATGCTCCGCTCTGCTCTGAGACGCTCTGCTCCGCTCTGAGACGCTCCGCTCTGCTCTGAGACGCTCTGCTCCGTTCCGCTCTGAGATGCTCCGCTCTGCTCTGAGACGCTCTGCTCCGCTCTGAGACGCTCCGCTCCGCTCTGAGATGCTCCGCTCCGCTCTGAGACGCTCTGCTCCGCTCCGCTCTGAGATGCTCCGCTCTGCTCTGAGACGCTCTGCTCCGCTCCGCTCTGAGACGCTCTGCTCCACTCCACTCTGAGATGCTCCGCTCCGCTCTGAGACGCTCCGCTCTGAAACGCTCTGCTCTGAGACGCTCTGCTCTGAGACGCTCTGCTCCGCTCCGCTCTGAGACGCTCCGCTCTGAGACGCTCTGCTCCGTTCCGCTCTGAGACGCTCTGCTCTGAGACGCTCTGCTCTGAGACGCTCGGAGCAGAGCAGAGCGTCTCTGAGACGCTCTGCTCTGAGACGCTCTGCTCCGCTCCGCTCTGAGACGCTCCGCTCTGAGACGCTCTGCTCCGTTCCGCTCTGCTCCGCTCTGCTCTGAGACGCTCTGCTCTGAGACGCTCTGCTCCGCTCCGCTCTGAGACGCTCTGCTCCGCTCTGCTCCGCTCCGCTCTGAGATGCTCCGCTCTGAGACGCTCTGCTCCGCTCCGCTCTGCTCCGCTCCGCTCTGAGACGCTCCGCTCTGAGACGCTCTGCTCTGAGACGCTCCGCTCTGAGACGCTCTGCTCCGCTCCGCTCTGAGACGCTCTGCTCTGAGACGCTCCGCTCCGCTCTGCTCTGAGACGCTCCGCTCTGAGACGCTCCGCTCTGAGACGCTCTGCTCCGCTCCGCTCTGAGACGCTCTGAGACGCTCCGCTCTGAGATGCTCCGCTCCGCTCTGAGATGCTCCGCTCTGCTCTGAGACGCTCTGCTACGCTCCGCTCTGCTCCGCTCCGCTCTGAGACGCTCCGCTCCGCTCTGCTCTGAGACGCTCTGAGACGCTCCGCTCTGCTCTGAGACGCTCTGCTCCGCTCCGCTCTGAGACGCTCTGCTCCGCTCCGCTCTGAGACGCTCCGCTCTGAGACGCTCCGCTCTGAGACGCTCTGCTCCGCTCCGCTCTGAGACGCTCTGCTCCGCTCCGCTCTGAGATGCTCCGCTCTGCTCTGCTCCGCTCTGCTCCGCTCCGCTCTGAGACGCTCTGCTCCACTCCGCTCTGAGACGCTCCGCTCTGAGACGCTCTGCTCCGCTCTGCTCTGAAACGCTCTGCTCTGAGACGCTCTGCTCCGCTCCGCTCTGAGACGCTCTGCTCTGAGACGCTCCGCTCCGCTCTGCTCTGAGACGCTCTGCTCCGCTCTGATACGCTCCGCTCCGCTCTGAGACGCTCCGCTCTGCTCTGAGACGCTCTGCTCCGCTCCGCTCTGAGATGCTCCGCTCTGCTCTGAGATGCTCCGCTCTGCTCTGAGACGCTCTGCTCCGCTCTGAGACGCTCTGCTCTGAGACGCTCTGCTCCGCTCTGAGACGCTCCGCTCCGCTCTGAGACGCTCCGCTCTGCTCTGAGACGCTCTGCTCCACTCCGCTCTGAGACGCTCCGCTCTGAGACGCTCTGCTCCGCTCTGCTCTGAGACGCTCTGCTCCGCTCCGCTCTGAGACGCTCTGCTCCGCTCCGCTCTGAAACGCTCTGCTCTGAGACGCTCCGCTCTGAGACGCTCCGCTCTGCTCCGCTCTGCTCCGCTCCGGTCTGTGACGCTCCGCTCTGAGACGCTCCGCTCTGCTCTGAGACGCTCTGCTCTGAGACGCTCCGCTCTGCTCTGAGACTTTCTGCTCCGCTCCGCTCTCAGACGCTTTGCTCTGAGACGCTCTGCTCTGAGACGCTCTGAGACGCTCCGAGACGCTCCGCTCTGCTCTGAGACGCTCTGCTCCGCTCTGCTCCGCTCCGCTCTGAGATGCTCCGCTCTGCTCTGAGACGCTCTGCTCCGCTCCGCTCTGAGATGCTCCGCTCTGCTCTGAGACGCTCTGAGATGCTCTGCTCTGCTCTGAGACGCTCTGCTCCGCTCCGCTCTGAGACGCTCCGCTCTGAGATGCTCCGCTCCGCTCTGAGACGCTCCGCTCTGCTCCGCTCCGCTCTGAGATGCTCCGCTCTGCTCTGAGACGCTCTGCTCCGCTCCGCTCTGAGATGCTCCGCTCTGCTCTGAGATGCTCCGCTCTGCTCTGAGACGCTCTGCTCCGCTCTGAGACGCTCCGCTCTGCTCTGAGACGCTCTGCTCCGTTCCGCTCTGAGATGCTCCGCTCTGCTCTGAGACGCTCTGCTCCGCTCTGAGACGCTCCGCTCCGCTCTGAGATGCTCCGCTCCGCTCTGAGACGCTCTGCTCCGCTCCGCTCTGAGATGCTCCGCTCTGCTCTGAGACGCTCTGCTCCGCTCCGCTCTGAGACGCTCTGCTCCACTCCACTCTGAGATGCTCCGCTCTGCTCCGCTCCGCTCTGAGACGCTCCGCTCTGAAACGCTCTGCTCTGAGACGCTCTGCTCTGAGACGCTCTGCTCCGCTCCGCTCTGAGACGCTCCGCTCTGAGACGCTCTGCTCCGTTCCGCTCTGAGACGCTCTGCTCTGAGACGCTCTGCTCTGAGACGCTCGGAGCAGAGCAGAGCGTCTCTGAGACGCTCTGCTCTGAGACGCTCTGCTCCGCTCCGCTCTGAGACGCTCCGCTCTGAGACGCTCTGCTCCGTTCCGCTCTGCTCCGCTCTGCTCTGAGACGCTCTGCTCTGAGACGCTCTGCTCCGCTCCGCTCTGAGACGCTCTGCTCCGCTCTGCTCCGCTCCGCTCTGAGATGCTCCGCTCTGAGACGCTCTGCTCCGCTCCGCTCTGAGACGCTCCGCTCTGAGACGCTCCGCTCTGAGACGCTCTGCTCTGAGACGCTCCGCTCTGAGACGCTCTGCTCTGAGACGCTCCGCTCCGCTCTGCTCTGAGACGCTCCGCTCTGAGACGCTCCGCTCTGAGACGCTCTGCTCCGCTCCGCTCTGAGACGCTCTGAGACGCTCCGCTCTGAGATGCTCCGCTCCGCTCTGAGATGCTCCGCTCTGCTCTGAGACGCTCTGCTACGCTCCGCTCTGCTCCGCTCCGCTCTGAGACGCTCCGCTCCGCTCTGCTCTGAGACGCTCTGAGACGCTCCGCTCTGCTCTGAGACGCTCTGCTCCGCTCCGCTCTGAGACGCTCTGCTCCGCTCCGCTCTGAGACGCTCCGCTCTGAGACGCTCCGCTCTGAGACGCTCTGCTCCGCTCCGCTCTGAGACGCTCTGCTCCGCTCCGCTCTGAGATGCTCCGCTCTGCTCTGAGACGCTCTGCTCCGCTCCGCTCTGAGACGCTCTGCTCCACTCCGCTCTGAGACGCTCCGCTCTGAGACGCTCTGCTCCGCTCCGCTCTGAAACGCTCTGCTCTGAGACGCTCTGCTCCGCTCCGCTCTGAGACGCTCTGCTCTGAGACGCTCCGCTCCGCTCTGCTCTGAGACGCTCTGCTCTGAGACTCTCTGCTCCGCTCTGATACGCTCCGCTCCGCTCTGAGACGCTCCGCTCTGCTCTGAGACGCTCTGCTCCGCTCCGCTCTGAGATGCTCCGCTCTGCTCTGAGATGCTCCGCTCTGCTCTGAGACGCTCTGCTCCGCTCTGAGACGCTCTGCTCTGAGACGCTCTGCTCCGCTCTGAGACGCTCCGCTCCGCTCTGAGACGCTCCGCTCTGCTCTGAGACGCTCTGCTCCACTCCGTTCTGAGACGCTCCGCTCTGAGACGCTCTGCTCCGCTCTGCTCTGAGACGCTCTGCTCTGAGACGCTCTGCTCCGCTCCGCTCTGAGACGCTCTGCTCCGCTCCGCTCTGCTCCGCTCCGCTCTGAAACGCTCTGCTCTGAGACGCTCCGCTCTGAGACGCTCCGCTCTGCTCCGCTCTGCTCCGCTCTGCTCCGCTCCGGTCTGTGACGCTCCGCTCTGAGACGCTCCGCTCTGCTCTGAGACGCTCTGCTCTGAGACGCTCCGCTCTGCTCTGAGACTTTCTGCTCCGCTCCGCTCTCAGACGCTTTGCTCTGAGACGCTCTGCTCTGAGACGCTCTGAGACGCTCCGAGACGCTCCGCTCTGCTCTGAGACGCTCTGAGACGCTCTGCTCCGCTCTGCTCCGCTCCGCTCTGAGATGCTCCGCTCTGCTCTGAGACGCTCTGCTCCGCTCCGCTCTGAGATGCTCCGCTCTGCTCTGAGACGCTCTGAGACGCTCTGTTCCGCTCTGAGATGCTCTGCTCTGCTCTGAGACGCTCTGCTCCGCTCCGCTCTGAGACGCTCCGCTCTGAGATGCTCCGCTCCGCTCTGAGACGCTCCGCTCTGAGACGCTCCGCTCTGCTCTGAGACGCTCTGCTCCGCTCCGCTCTGAGATGCTCCGACGCTCGGAGCATCTGCTCTGAGACGCTCTGCTCTGCTCCGCTCTGAGACGCTCTGAGACGCTCTGAGACGCTCCGCTCTGAGATGCTCCGCTCCGCTCTGAGATGCTCCGCTCCGCTCTGAGATGCTCCGCTCCGCTCTGAGATGCTCCGCTCTGCTCTGAGACGCTCTGCTCCGCTCCGCTCTGAGACGCTCCGCTCTGAGACGCTCTGCTCTGAGACGCTCTGCTCCGCTCCGCTCTGAGACGCTCTGCTCTGAGACGCTCTGCTCCGCTCTGCTCTGAGACGCTCCGCTCTGAGACGCTCTGCTCCGCTCCGCTCTGAGACGCTCCGCTCTGAGATGCTCCGCTCTGCTCTGAGACGCTCTGCTCCGCTCCGCTCTGAGATGCTCCGCTCTGAGACGCTCTGCTCCACTCCGCTCTGAGACGCTCCGCTCTGAGACGCTCTGCTCCGCTCCGCTCTGAGACGCTCCGCTCTGAGACGCTCTGCTCCGCTCCGCTCTGCTCCGCTCTGCTCCGCTCTGCTCCGCTCCGGTCTGAGATGCTCCGCTCTGCTCTGAGACGCTCTGCTCTGAGACGCTCTGCTCCGCTCCGCTCTGAGACGCTCTGAGACGCTCCGCTCTGAGACGCTCGGAGCATCTGCTCTGAGACGCTCTGCTCTGCTCCGCTCCGCTCTGAGACGCTCCGCTCTGAGACGCTCTGAGACGCTCTGAGACGCTCCGCTCTGAGATGCTCCGCTCCGCTCTGAGATGCTCCGCTCTGAGATGCTCCGCTCCGCTCTGAGATGCTCCGCTCTGCTCTGAGACGCTCTGCTCCGCTCCGCTCTGAGACGCTCCGCTCTGAGACGCTCTGCTCTGAGACGCTCTGCTCCGCTCCGCTCTGAGACGCTCTGCTCTGAGACGCTCTGCTCCGCTCTGCTCTGAGACGCTCCGCTCTGAGACGCTCTGCTCCGCTCCGCTCTGAGACGCTCCGCTCTGAGATGCTCCGCTCTGCTCTGAGACGCTCTGCTCCGCTCCGCTCTGAGATGCTCCGCTCCGCTCCGCTCTGAGACGCTCCGCTCTGAGACGCTCTGCTCCGCTCCGCTCTGAGACGCTCTGAGACGCTCTGCTCCGCTCTGCTCCGCTCCGGTCTGAGATGCTCCGCTCTGCTCTGAGACGCTCTGCTCTGAGACGCTCTGCTCCGCTCCGCTCTGAGACGCTCCGCTCTGAGACGCTCTGAGACGCTCTGAGACGCTCCGCTCTGAGATGCTCCGCTCCGCTCTGAGATGCTCCGCTCTGCTCTGAGACGCTCTGCTCCGCTCCGCTCTGCTCCGCTCCGCTCTGAGACGCTCCGCTCCGCTCTGCTCTGAGACGCTCTGAGACGCTCCGCTCTGCTCTGAGACGCTCTGCTCCGCTCCGCTCTGAGACGCTCCGCTCTGAGACGCTCTGCTCTGAGATGCTCTGCTCCGCTCCGCTCTGAGACGCTCTGCTCTGAGACGCTCGTCTCAGAGCGGAGCGTCTCAGAGCGGAGCAGAGCGTCTCAGAGCAGAGCGGAGCATCTCTGCTCTGAGACGCTCTGCTCTGAGACGCTCCGCTCCGCTCTGAGATGCTCCGCTCTGCTCTGAGACGCTCTGAGACGCTCTGTTCCGCTCTGAGATGCTCTGCTCTGCTCTGAGACGCTCTGCTCCGCTCCGCTCTGAGACGCTCCGCTCTGAGATGCTCCGCTCCGCTCTGAGACGCTCCGCTCTGAGACGCTCCGCTCTGCTCTGAGACGCTCTGCTCCGCTCCGCTCTGAGATGCTCCGACGCTCGGAGCATCTGCTCTGAGACGCTCTGCTCTGCTCCGCTCTGAGACGCTCTGAGACGCTCTGAGACGCTCCGCTCTGAGATGCTCCGCTCCGCTCTGAGATGCTCCGCTCCGCTCTGAGATGCTCCGCTCTGCTCTGAGACGCTCTGCTCCGCTCCGCTCTGAGACGCTCCGCTCTGAGACGCTCTGCTCTGAGACGCTCTGCTCCGCTCCGCTCTGAGACGCTCTGCTCTGAGACGCTCTGCTCCGCTCTGCTCTGAGACGCTCCGCTCTGAGACGCTCTGCTCCGCTCCGCTCTGAGACGCTCCGCTCTGAGATGCTCCGCTCTGCTCTGAGACGCTCTGCTCCGCTCCGCTCTGAGATGCTCCGCTCTGAGACGCTCTGCTCCACTCCGCTCTGAGACGCTCCGCTCTGAGACGCTCTGCTCCGCTCCGCTCTGAGACGCTCTGCTCCGCTCCGCTCTGAGACGCTCTGCTCCGCTCTGCTCCGCTCTGCTCCGCTCCGGTCTGAGATGCTCCGCTCTGCTCTGAGACGCTCTGCTCTGAGACGCTCTGCTCCGCTCCGCTCTGAGACGCTCTGCTCCGCTCCGCTCTGAGACGCTCCGCTCTGAGACGCTCTGCTCCGCTCCGCTCTGAGATGCTCCGCTCTGCTCTGAGACGCTCTGCTCCGCTCCGCTCTGAGATGCTCCGCTCCGCTCCGCTCTGAGACGCTCCGCTCTGAGACGCTCTGCTCCGCTCCGCTCTGAGACGCTCTGCTCCGCTCTGCTCCGCTCTGCTCCGCTCCGGTCTGAGATGCTCCGCTCTGCTCTGAGACGCTCTGCTCTGAGACGCTCTGCTCTGAGACGCTCTGCTCTGAGACGCTCTGCTCCGCTCCGCTCTGAGACGCTCCGCTCTGAGACGCTCTGAGACGCTCTGAGACGCTCCGCTCTGAGACGCTCCGCTCTGAGATGCTCCGCTCCGCTCTGAGATGCTCCGCTCTGCTCTGAGACGCTCTGCTCCGCTCCGCTCTGCTCCGCTCCGCTCTGAGACGCTCCGCTCTGCTCTGAGACGCTCTGAGACGCTCCGCTCTGCTCTGAGACGCTCTGCTCCGCTCCGCTCTGAGACGCTCCGCTCTGAGACGCTCTGCTCTGAGATGCTCTGCTCCGCTCCGCTCTGAGACGCTCTGCTCTGAGACGCTCGTCTCAGAGCGGAGCGTCTCAGAGCGGAGCAGAGCGTCTCAGAGCAGAGCGGAGCATCTCTGCTCTGAGACGCTCTGCTCTGAGACGCTCCGCTCCGCTCTGAGATGCTCCGCTCCGCTCTGAGACGCTCCGCTCTGAGACGCTCTGCTCCGCTCTGAGACGCTCCGCTCCGCTCTGAGATGCTCCGCTCTGAGACGCTCCGCTCTGAGACGCTCCGCTCTGCTCTGAGACGCTCTGCTCCGCTCCGCTCTGAGATGCTCCGCTCTGCTCTGAGATGCTCCGCTCTGCTCTGAGACGCTCTGCTCCGCTCTGAGACGCTCCGCTCTGCTCTGAGACGCTCTGCTCCGTTCCGCTCTGAGATGCTCCGCTCTGCTCTGAGACGCTCTGCTCCGCTCTGAGACGCTCCGCTCCGCTCTGAGATGCTCCGCTCCGCTCTGAGACGCTCTGCTCCGCTCCGCTCTGAGATGCTCCGCTCTGCTCTGAGACGCTCTGCTCCGCTCCGCTCTGAGACGCTCTGCTCCACTCCACTCTGAGATGCTCCGCTCTGCTCCGCTCCGCTCTGAGACGCTCCGCTCTGAAACGCTCTGCTCTGAGACGCTCTGCTCTGAGACGCTCTGCTCCGCTCCGCTCTGCTCCGTTCCGCTCTGAGACGCTCTGCTCTGAGACGCTCTGCTCTGAGACGCTCTGCTCCGCTCCGCTCTGAGACGCTCTGCTCTGAGACGCTCTGCTCCGCTCCGCTCTGAGACGCTCCGCTCTGAGACGCTCTGCTCCGTTCCGCTCTGCTCCGCTCTGCTCCGCTCTGCTCTGAGACGCTCTGCTCTGAGACGCTCTGCTCCGCTCCGCTCTGAGACGCTCTGCTCCGCTCCGCTCTGAGACGCTCTGCTCCGCTCTGCTCCGCTCCGCTCTGAGATGCTCCGCTCTGAGACGCTCTGCTCCGCTCCGCTCTGAGACGCTCCGCTCTGAGACGCTCTGCTCCGCTCCGCTCTGAGACGCTCTGCTCCGCTCCGCTCTGAGACGCTCTGCTCCGCTCTGCTCCGCTCCGCTCTGAGACGCTCCGCTCTGAGACGCTCTGCTCTGAGACGCTCCGCTCTGAGACGCTCTGCTCCGCTCCGCTCTGAGACGCTCTGCTCTGAGACGCTCCGCTCCGCTCTGCTCTGAGACGCTCCGCTCTGAGACGCTCCGCTCTGAGACGCTCTGCTCCGCTCCGCTCTGAGACGCTCTGAGACGCTCCGCTCTGAGATGCTCCGCTCCGCTCTGAAATGCTCCGCTCTGCTCTGAGACGCTCTGCTACGCTCCGCTCTGCTCCGCTCCGCTCTGCTCCGCTCCGCTCTGAGACGCTCCGCTCCGCTCTGCTCTGAGACGCTCTGAGACGCTCCGCTCTGCTCTGACACGCTCTGCTCCGCTCCGCTCTGAGACGCTCTGCTCCGCTCCGCTCTGAGACGCTCCGCTCTGAGACGCTCCGCTCTGAGACGCTCTGCTCCGCTCCGCTCTGAGACGCTCTGCTCCGCTCCGCTCTGAGATGCTCCGCTCTGCTCTGAGACGCTCCGCTCTGAGACGCTCTGCTCCACTCCGCTCTGAGACGCTCCGCTCTGAGACGCTCTGCTCCGCTCCGCTCTGAGATGCTCCGCTCTGCTCTGAGACGCTCTGCTCCGCTCCGCTCTGAGACGCTCTGCTCCACTCCGCTCTGAGACGCTCCGCTCTGAGACGCTCTGCTCCGCTCCGCTCTGAAACGCTCTGCTCTGAGACGCTCTGCTCCGCTCCGCTCTGAGACGCTCTGCTCTGAGACGCTCCGCTCCGCTCTGCTCTGAGACGCTCTGCTCTGAGACGCTCTGCTCCGCTCTGATACGCTCCGCTCCGCTCTGAGACGCTCCGCTCTGCTCTGAGACGCTCTGCTCCGCTCCGCTCTGAGATGCTCCGCTCTGCTCTGAGATGCTCCGCTCTGCTCTGAGACGCTCTGCTCCGCTCTGAGACGCTCTGCTCTGAGACGCTCTGCTCCGCTCTGAGACGCTCTGAGACGCTCCGCTCTGCTCTGAGACGCTCTGCTCCACTCCGCTCTGAGACGCTCCGCTCTGAGACGCTCTGCTCTGAGACGCTCTGCTCTGAGACGCTCTGCTCCGCTCCGCTCTGAGACGCTCTGCTCCGCTCCGCTCTGAAACGCTCTGCTCTGAGACGCTCCGCTCTGAGACGCTCCGCTCTGCTCCGCTCTGCTCCGCTCCGGTCTGTGACGCTCCGCTCTGAGACGCTCCGCTCTGCTCTGAGACGCTCTGCTCTGAGACGCTCTGCTCTGAGACGCTCCGCTCCGCTCTGCTCTGAGACTTTCTGCTCCGCTCCGCTCTCAGACGCTTTGCTCTGAGACGCTCTGCTCTGAGACGCTCTGAGACGCTCCGAGACGCTCCGCTCTGCTCTGAGACGCTCTGAGACGCTCTGCTCCGCTCTGCTCCGCTCTGCTCCGCTCCGCTCTGAGATGCTCCGCTCTGCTCTGCTCCGCTCCGCTCTGAGATGCTCCGCTCTGCTCTGAGACGCTCTGAGACGCTCTGCTCCGCTCTGAGATGCTCTGCTCTGCTCTGAGACGCTCTGCTCCGCTCCGCTCTGAGACGCTCCGCTCTGAGATGCTCCGCTCCGCTCTGAGACGCTCCGCTCTGAGACGCTCCGCTCTGCTCTGAGACGCTCTGCTCCGCTCCGCTCTGAGATGCTCCGCTCTGCTCTGAGATGCTCCGCTCCGCTCTGAGACGCTCTGCTCCACTCTGCTCCGCTCCGGTCTGAGACGCTCTGCTCCGCTCTGCTCCGCTCCGGTCTGAGATGCTCCGCTCTGCTCTGAGACGCTCTGCTCCACTCTGCTCCGCTCCGGTCTGAGACGCTCTGCTCCGCTCTGCTCCGCTCCGGTCTGAGATGCTCCGCTCCGCTCTGAGACGCTCTGAGACGCTCCGCTCTGAGATGCTCCGCTCCGCTCTGAGATGCTCCGCTTTGCTCTGAGACGCTCTGCTCCGCTCCGAGACGCTCCGCTCCGCTCTGAGATGCTCCGCTCCGCTCTGAGACGCTCTGCTCCGCTCCGCTCTGAGATGCTCCGCTCTGCTCTGAGACGCTCTGCTCCGCTCCGCTCTGAGACGCTCTGCTCCTCTCCACTCTGAGATGCTCCGCTCTGCTCTGAGATGCTCCGCTCTGCTCTGAGACGCTCTGCTCCGCTCTGAGACGCTCTGCTCTGAGACGCTCCGCTCTGAGACGCTCTGAGACGCTCTGCTCCGCTCCGCTCTGAGATGCTCCGCTCTGCTCTGAGACGCTCCGCTCTGAGATGTTCCGCTCTGCTCTGAGACGCTCTGAGACGCTCTGCTCCGCTCTGAGATGCTCCGCTCTGCTCTGAGACGCTCTGCTCCGCTCCGCTCTGAGACGCTCCGCTCTGCTCTGAGACGCTCTGCTCCGCTCCGCTCTGAGATGCTCCGCTCTGCTCTGAGACGCTCTGCTCCGCTCCGCTCTGAGACGCTCCGCTCTGCTCCGCTCCTGAGACGCTCTGCTCCGCTCTGCTCCGCTCCGCTCTGAGACGCTCTGCTCCGCTCTTCTCCGCTCCGGTCTGAGACGCTCTGCTCCGCTCTGCTCCGCTCCGGTCTGAGATGCTCCGCTCTGCTCTGAGACGCTCTGCTCTGAGACGCTCTGCTCCGCTCCGCTCTGAGACGCTCTGCTCTGAGACGCTCCGCTCTGCTCTGAGACGCTCTGCTCTGAGACGCTCTGCTCCGCTCCGCTCTGAGACGCTCTGCTCTGAGACGCTCCGCTCTGCTCTGAGATGCTCTGCTCTGAGACGCTCCTGAGATGCTCCGCTCTGCTCTGAGATGCTCCGCTCCGCTCTGAGACGCTCTGCTCCGCTCCGGTCTGAGACGCTCTGCTCCGCTCTGCTCCGCTCCGGTCTGAGATGCTCCGCTCTGCTCTGAGACGCTCTGCTCTGAGACGCTCTGCTCCGCTCCGCTCTGAGACGCTCCGCTCTGAGATGCTCCGCTCTGCTCTGAGACGCTCTGCTCCGCTCCGCTCTGAGACGCTCCGCTCCGCTCTGCTCTGAGACGCTCTGAGACGCTCCGCTCTGCTCTGAGACGCTCTGCTCCGCTCCGCTCTGAGACGCTCCGCTCTGAGACGCTCTGCTCTGAGATGCTCTGCTCCGCTCCGCTCTGAGACGCTCTGCTCTGAGACGCTCTGCTCTGAGACGCTCTGCACCGCTCCGCTCTGAGACGCTCTGCTCCGCTCCGCACTGAGATGCTCCGCTCCGCTCTGAGACGGTCTGCTCCGCTCTGATACGCTCCGCTCCGCTCTGAGACGCTCCGCTCTGCTCTGAGACGCTCTGCTCCGCTCCGCTCTGAGATGCTCCGCTCTGCTCTGAGATGCTCCGCTCTGCTCTGAGATGCTCCGCTCTGCTCTGAGACGCTCTGCTCCGCTCTGAGACGCTCCGCTCCGCTCTGAGACGCTCCGCTCTGAGATGCTCCGCTCTAATCTGAGACGCTCTGCTCCGCTCCGCTCTGAGACGCTCCGCTCTGCTCCGCTCTGAGACGCTCTGCTCCGCTCTGCTCCGCTCCGGTCTGAGACGCTCTGCTCCGCTCTGCTCCGCTCCGGTCTGAGATGCTCCGCTCTGCTCTGAGACGCTCTGCGACGCTCTGAGACGCTCCGCTCTGAGATGCTCCGCTCTGCTCTGAGACGCTCTGCTCCGCTCCGCTCTGAGACGCTCCGCTCTGAGACGCTCCGCTCCGCACTGCTCTGAGACGCTCTGAGACGCTCCGCTCTGCTCTGAGACGCTCTGCTCCGCTCCGCTCTGCTCTGCTCCGCTCCGCTCCGCTCTGCTCTGAGACGCTCCGCTCCGCTCTGAGATGCTCCGCTCCGCTCTGCTCTGAGACGCTCTGCTCCGCTCTGAGACGCTCTGCTCCGCTCTGAGATGCTCCGCTCTGCTCTGAGACGCTCTGCTCCGCTCCGCTCTGAGACGCTCCGCTCTGAGATGCTCCGCTCTGCTCTGAGACGCTCTGCTCCGCTCCGCTCTGAGACGCTCCGCTCTGCTCCGCTCTGAGACGCTCTGCTCCGCTCTGCTCCGCTCCGGTCTGAGACGCTCTGCTCCGCTCTGCTCCGCTCCGGTCTGAGACGCTCTGAGACGCTCTGAGACGCTCCGCTCTGAGATGCTCCGCTCTGCTCTGAGACGCTCTGCTCCGCTCCGCTCTGAGACGCTCCGCTCTGAGACGCTCTGCTCTGAGACGCTCTGAGACGCTCCGCTCTGCTCTGAGACGCTCTGCTCCGCTCCGCTCTGAGACGCTCTGCTCCGCTCCGCTCTGCTCCGCTCTGAGATGCTCCGCTCCGCTCTGAGACGCTCCGCTCTGCTCTGAGACGCTCTGCTCCGCTCCGCTCTGCTCTGAGACTTTCTGCTCCGCTCTGCTCTGAGACGCTTTGCTCTGAGACGCTCTGAGACGCTCCGCTCTGAGACGCTCTGAGATGCTCTGCTCCGCTCCGCTCTGAGATGCTCCGCTCTGCTCTGAGACGCTCTGAGACGCTCTGCTCCGCTCTGAGATGCTGCGCTCTGCTCTGAGACGCTCTGCTCCGCTCCGCTCTGAGACGCTCCGCTCTGCTCCGCTCTGAGACGCTCCGCTCTGAGACGCTCTGCTCCGCTCTGCTCCGCTCTCAGACGCTCTGCTCCGCTCTGCTCCGCTCCGGTCTGAGACGCTCTGCTCCACTCCGGTCTGAGATGCTCCGCTCTGCTCTGAGACGCTCTGCTCTGAGACGCTCTGCTCCGCTCCGCTCTGAGACGCTCCGCTCTGAGACGCTCTGAGACGCTCTGAGACGCTCCGCTCTGAGATGCTCCGCTCCGCTCTGAGATGCTCCGCTCCGCTCTGAGATGCTCCGCTCCGCTCTGAGATGCTCCGCTCTGCTCTGAGACGCTCTGCTCCGCTCCGCTCTGAGACGCTCCGCTCTGAGACGCTCTGCTCTGAGACGCTCTGCTCCGCTCCGCTCTGAGACGCTCTGCTCTGAGACGCTCTGCTCCGCTCTGCTCTGAGACGCTCCGCTCTGAGACGCTCCGCTCTGAGACGCTCCGCTCTGAGATGCTCCGCTCTGCTCTGAGACGCTCTGCTCCGCTCCGCTCTGAGATGCTCCGCTCTGAGACGCTCTGCTCCACTCCGCTCTGAGACGCTCCGCTCTGAGACGCTCTGCTCCGCTCCGCTCTGAGACGCTCCGCTCTGAGACGCTCTGCTCCGCTCCGCTCTGAGACGCTCTGCTCTGAGACGCTCGTCTCAGAGCGGAGCGTCTCAGAGCGGAGCAGAGCGTCTCAGAGCAGAGCGGAGCATCTCTGCTCTGAGACGCTCTGCTCTGAGACGCTCCGCTCCGCTCTGAGATGCTCCGCTCCGCTCTGAGACGCTCCGCTCTGCTCTGAGATGCTCCGCTCTGCTCTGAGACGCTCTGCTCCGCTCTGAGACGCTCCGCTCTGCTCTGAGACGCTCTGCTCCGTTCCGCTCTGAGATGCTCCGCTCTGCTCTGAGACGCTCTGCTCCGCTCTGAGACGCTCTGCTCTGAGACGCTCTGCTCCGCTCCGCTCTGAGACGCTCCGCTCTGAGACGCTCTGAGACGCTCTGAGACGCTCCGCTCTGAGATGCTCCGCTCCGCTCTGAGATGCTCCGCTCTGCTCTGAGACGCTCTGCTCCGCTCCGCTCTGAGACGCTCCGCTCCGCTCTGCTCTGAGACGCTCTGAGACGCTCCGCTCTGCTCTGAGACGCTCTGCTCCGCTCCGCTCTGAGACGCTCCGCTCTGAGACGCTCTGCTCTGAGATGCTCTGCTCCGCTCCGCTCTGAGACGCTCTGCTCTGAGACGCTCTGCTCCGCTCTGCTCTGAGACGCTCCGCTCTGAGACGCTCTGCTCCGCTCCGCTCTGAGACGCTCTGCTCCGCTCCGCACTGAGATGCTCCGCTCCGCTCTGAGACGGTCTGCTCCGCTCTGATACGCTCCGCTCCGCTCTGAGACGCTCCGCTCTGCTCTGAGACGCTCTGCTCCGCTCCGCTCTGAGATGCTCCGCTCTGCTCTGAGATGCTTCGCTCTGCTCTGAGATGCTCCGCTCTGCTCTGAGACGCTCTGCTCCGCTCTGAGACGCTCCGCTCTGAGACGCTCCGCTCTGCTCTGAGACGCTCTGCTCCGCTCTGAGACGCTCTGCTCCGCTCCGCTCTGAGACGCTCCGCTCTGAGATGCTCCGCTCTGCTCTGAGACGCTCTGCTCCGCTCCGCTCTGAGACGCTCCGCTCTGCTCCGCTCTGAGACGCTCTGCTCCGCTCTGCTCCGCTCCGGTCTGAGACGCTCTGCTCCGCTCTGCTCCGCTCCGGTCTGAGATGCTCCGCTCTGCTCTGAGACGCTCTGCTCCGCTCCGCTCTGAGACGCTCCGCTCTGCTCCGCTCTGAGACGCTCTGCTCCGCTCTGCTCCGCTCCGGTCTGAGACGCTCTGCTCCGCTCTGCTCCGCTCCGGTCTGAGATGCTCCGCTCTGCTCTGAGACGCTCTGCGACGCTCTGAGACGCTCCGCTCTGAGACGCTCCGCTCTGAGATGCTCCGCTCTGCTCTGAGACGCTCTGCTCCGCTCCGCTCTGAGACGCTCCGCTCTGAGACGCTCCGCTCCGCACTGCTCTGAGACGCTCTGAGACGCTCCGCTCTGCTCTGAGACGCTCTGCTCCGCTCCGCTCTGCTCTGCTCCGCTCCGCTCTGAGACGCTCTGCTCCGCTCCGCTCCGCTCCGCTCCGCTCCGCTCTGAGATGCTCCGCTCCGCTCTGCTCTGAGACGCTCTGCTCCGCTCTGAGACGCTCTGCTCCGCTCTGAGATGCTCCGCTCTGCTCTGAGACGCTCTGCTCCGCTCCGCTCTGAGACGCTCCGCTCTGAGATGCTCCGCTCTGCTCTGAGACGCTCTGCTCCGCTCCGCTCTGAGACGCTCCGCTCTGCTCCGCTCTGAGACGCTCTGCTCCGCTCTGCTCCGCTCCGGTCTGAGACGCTCTGCTCCGCTCTGCTCCGCTCCGGTCTGAGACGCTCTGAGACGCTCTGAGACGCTCCGCTCTGAGATGCTCCGCTCTGCTCTGAGACGCTCTGCTCCGCTCCGCTCTGAGACGCTCCGCTCTGAGACGCTCTGCTCTGAGACGCTCTGAGACGCTCCGCTCTGCTCTGAGACGCTCTGCTCCGCTCCGCTCTGAGACGCTCTGCTCCGCTCCGCTCTGCTCCGCTCTGAGATGCTCCGCTCCGCTCTGAGACGCTCCGCTCTGCTCTGAGACGCTCTGCTCCGCTCCGCTCTGAGACTTTCTGCTCCGCTCTGCTCTGAGACGCTTTGCTCTGAGACGCTCTGAGACGCTCCGCTCTGAGACGCTCTGAGATGCTCTGCTCCGCTCTGCTCCGCTCCGCTCTGAGATGCTCCGCTCTGCTCTGAGACGCTCTGAGACGCTCTGCTCCGCTCTGAGATGCTCCGCTCTGCTCTGAGACGCTCTGCTCCGCTCCGCTCTGAGACGCTCCGCTCTGCTCCGCTCTGAGACGCTCCGCTCTGAGACGCTCTGCTCCGCTCTGCTCCGCTCCGCTCTCAGACGCTCTGCTCCGCTCTGCTCCGCTCCGGTCTGAGACGCTCTGCTCCACTCCGGTCTGAGATGCTCCGCTCTGCTCTGAGACGCTCTGCTCTGAGACGCTCTGCTCCGCTCCGCTCTGAGACGCTCCGCTCTGAGACGCTCTGAGACGCTCTGAGACGCTCCGCTCTGAGATGCTCCGCTCCGCTCTGAGATGCTCCGCTCCGCTCTGAGATGCTCCGCTCCGCTCTGAGATGCTCCGCTCTGCTCTGAGACGCTCTGCTCCGCTCCGCTCTGAGACGCTCTGCTCTGAGACGCTCTGCTCTGAGACGCTCTGCTCCGCTCTGCTCTGAGACGCTCCGCTCTGAGACGCTCTGCTCCGCTCCGCTCTGAGACGCTCCGCTCTGAGATGCTCCGCTCTGCTCTGAGACGCTCTGCTCCGCTCCGCTCCGCTCTGAGACGCTCTGCTCCGCTCCGCTCTGAGACGCTCCGCTCTGAGACGCTCTGCTCCGCTCCGCTCTGAGACGCTCTGCTCTGAGACGCTCGTCTCAGAGCGGAGCGTCTCAGAGCGGAGCAGAGCGTCTCAGAGCAGAGCGGAGCATATCTGCTCTGAGACGCTCCGCTCCGCTCTGAGATGCTCCGCTCCGCTCTGAGACGCTCCGCTCTGCTCTGAGATGCTCCGCTCTGCTCTGAGACGCTCTGCTCCGCTCTGAGACGCTCCGCTCTGCTCTGAGACGCTCTGCTCCGTTCCGCTCTGAGATGCTCCGCTCTGCTCTGAGACGCTCTGCTCCGCTCTGAGACGCTCTGAGACGCTCTGAGACGCTCCGCTCTGAAACGCTCTGCTCTGAGACGCTCTGCTCCGCTCCGCTCTGAGACGCTCCGCTCTGAGACGCTCTGCTCCGTTCCGCTCTGAGACGCTCTGCTCTGAGACGCTCTGCTCCGCTCCGCTCTGAGACGCTCTGCTCTGAGACGCTCTGCTCCGCTCCGCTCTGAGACGCTCCGCTCTGAGACGCTCTGCTCCGTTCCGCTCTGCTCCGCTCTGCTCTGAGACGCTCTGCTCTGAGACGCTCTGCTCCGCTCCGCTCTGAGACGCTCTGCTCCGCTCCGCTCTGAGATGCTCCGCTCTGAGACGCTCTGCTCTGAGACGCTCCGCTCTGAGACGCTCCGCTCTGAGACGCTCTGCTCTGAGACGCTCCGCTCTGAGACGCTCTGCTCCGCTCCGCTCTGAGACGCTCTGCTCTGAGACGCTCCGCTCCGCTCTGCTCTGAGACGCTCCGCTCTGAGACGCTCCGCTCTGAGACGCTCTGCTCCGCTCCGCTCTGAGACGCTCTGAGACGCTCCGCTCTGAGATGCTCCGCTCCGCTCTGAGATGCTCCGCTCTGCTCTGAGACGCTCTGCTACACTCCGCTCTGCTCCGCTCCGCTCCGCTCTGAGACGCTCCGCTCCGCTCTGCTCTGAGACGCTCTGAGACGCTCCGCTCTGCTCTGAGACGCTCTGCTCCGCTCCGCTCTGAGACGCTCTGCTCCGCTCCGCTCTGAGACGCTCCGCTCTGAGACGCTCTGCTCCGCTCCGCTCTGAGACGCTCTGCTCCGCTCCGCTCTGAGATGCTCCGCTCTGCTCTGAGACGCTCTGCTCCGCTCCGCTCTGAGACGCTCTGCTCCACTCCGCTCTGAGACGCTCTGCTCCGCTCCGCTCTGAAACGCTCTGCTCTGAGACGCTCTGCTCCGCTCCGCTCTGAGACGCTCTGCTCTGAGACGCTCCGCTCCGCTCTGCTCTGAGACGCTCTGCTCTGAGACGCTCTGAGACGCTCTGATACGCTCCGCTCCGCTCTGAGACGCTCCGCTCTGCTCTGAGACGCTCTGCTCCGCTCCGCTCTGAGATGCTCCGCTCTGCTCTGAGATGCTCCGCTCTGCTCTGAGACGCTCTGCTCCGCTCTGAGACGCTCTGCTCTGAGACGCTCTGCTCCGCTCTGAGACGCTCCGCTCCGCTCTGAGACGCTCCGCTCTGCTCTGAGACGCTCTGCTCCACTCCGCTCTGAGACGCTCCGCTCTGAGACGCTCTGCTCCGCTCTGCGACGCTCTGCTCTGAGACGCTCTGCTCCGCTCCGCTCTGAGACGCTCTGCTCCGCTCCGCTCTGAAACGCTCCGCTCTGAGACGCTCCGCTCTGAGACGCTCCGCTCTGAGACGCTCCGCTCTGCTCCGCTCTGCTCCGCTCCGGTCTGTGACGCTCCGCTCTGAGACGCTCCGCTCTGCTCTGAGACGCTCCGCTCCGCTCTGCTCTGAGACTTTCTGCTCCGCTCCGCTCTCAGACGCTTTGCTCTGAGACGCTCTGCTCTGAGACGCTCTGAGACGCTCCGAGACGCTCCGCTCCGCTCTGCTCTGAGACGCTCTGAGACGCTCTGCTCCGCTCCGCTCTGAGACGCTCCGCTCTGAGACGCTCTGCTCCGCTCCGCTCTGAGACGCTCTGCTCTGAGACGCTCGTCTCAGAGCGGAGCGTCTCAGAGCGGAGCAGAGCGTCTCAGAGCAGAGCGGAGCATCTCTGCTCTGAGACGCTCTGCTCTGAGACGCTCCGCTCCGCTCTGAGATGCTCCGCTCCGCTCTGAGACGCTCCGCTCTGCTCTGAGATGCTCCGCTCTGCTCTGAGACGCTCTGCTCCGCTCTGAGACGCTCCGCTCTGCTCTGAGACGCTCTGCTCCGTTCCGCTCTGAGATGCTCCGCTCTGCTCTGAGACGCTCTGCTCCGCTCTGAGACGCTCTGAGACGCTCTGAGACGCTCCGCTCTGAAACGCTCTGCTCTGAGACGCTCTGCTCCGCTCCGCTCTGAGACGCTCCGCTCTGAGACGCTCTGCTCCGTTCCGCTCTGAGACGCTCTGCTCTGAGACGCTCTGCTCCGCTCCGCTCTGAGACGCTCTGCTCTGAGACGCTCTGCTCCGCTCCGCTCTGAGACGCTCCGCTCTGAGACGCTCTGCTCCGTTCCGCTCTGCTCCGCTCTGCTCTGAGACGCTCTGCTCTGAGACGCTCTGCTCCGCTCTGCTCCGCTCCGCTCTGAGATGCTCCGCTCTGAGACGCTCTGCTCCGCTCCGCTCTGAGACGCTCCGCTCTGAGACGCTCCGCTCTGAGACGCTCTGCTCTGAGACGCTCCGCTCTGAGACGCTCTGCTCCGCTCCGCTCTGAGACGCTCTGCTCTGAGACGCTCCGCTCCGCTCTGCTCTGAGACGCTCCGCTCTGAGACGCTCCGCTCTGAGACGCTCTGCTCCGCTCCGCTCTGAGACGCTCTGAGACGCTCCGCTCTGAGATGCTCCGCTCCGCTCTGAGATGCTCCGCTCTGCTCTGAGACGCTCTGCTACACTCCGCTCTGCTCCGCTCCGCTCCGCTCTGAGACGCTCCGCTCCGCTCTGCTCTGAGACGCTCTGAGACGCTCCGCTCTGCTCTGAGACGCTCTGCTCCGCTCCGCTCTGAGACGCTCTGCTCCGCTCCGCTCTGAGACGCTCCGCTCTGAGACGCTCCGCTCTGAGACGCTCTGCTCCGCTCCGCTCTGAGACGCTCTGCTCCGCTCCGCTCTGAGATGCTCCGCTCTGCTCTGAGACGCTCTGCTCCGCTCCGCTCTGAGACGCTCTGCTCCACTCCGCTCTGAGACGCTCTGCTCCGCTCCGCTCTGAAACGCTCTGCTCTGAGACGCTCTGCTCCGCTCCGCTCTGAGACGCTCTGCTCTGAGACGCTCCGCTCCGCTCTGCTCTGAGACGCTCTGCTCTGAGACGCTCTGCTCCGCTCTGATACGCTCCGCTCCGCTCTGAAACGCTCCGCTCTGCTCTGAGACGCTCTGCTCCGCTCCGCTCTGAGATGCTCCGCTCTGCTCTGAGATGCTCCGCTCTGCTCTGAGACGCTCTGCTCCGCTCTGAGACGCTCTGCTCTGAGACGCTCTGCTCCGCTCTGAGACGCTCTGCTCCGCTCTGAGACGCTCCGCTCTGCTCTGAGACGCTCTGCTCCACTCCGCTCTGAGACGCTCCGCTCTGAGACGCTCTGCTCCGCTCTGCGACGCTCTGCTCTGAGACGCTCTGCTCCGCTCCGCTCTGAGACGCTCTGCTCCGCTCCGCTCTGAAACGCTCTGCTCTGAGACGCTCCGCTCTGAGACGCTCCGCTCTGCTCCGCTCTGCTGCGCTCCGGTCTGTGACGCTCCGCTCTGAGACGCTCTGCTCCGCTCCGCTCTGAGACGCTCTGCTCCACTCCGCTCTGAGACGCTCTGCTCCGCTCCGCTCTGAAACGCTCTGCTCTGAGACGCTCTGCTCCGCTCCGCTCTGAGACGCTCTGCTCTGAGACGCTCCGCTCCGCTCTGCTCTGAGACGCTCTGCTCTGAGACGCTCTGAGACGCTCTGATACGCTCCGCTCCGCTCTGAGACGCTCCGCTCTGCTCTGAGACGCTCTGCTCCGCTCCGCTCTGAGATGCTCCGCTCTGCTCTGAGATGCTCCGCTCTGCTCTGAGACGCTCTGCTCCGCTCTGAGACGCTCTGCTCTGAGACGCTCTGCTCCGCTCTGAGACGCTCCGCTCCGCTCTGAGACGCTCCGCTCTGCTCTGAGACGCTCTGCTCCACTCCGCTCTGAGACGCTCCGCTCTGAGACGCTCTGCTCCGCTCTGCGACGCTCTGCTCTGAGACGCTCTGCTCCGCTCCGCTCTGAGACGCTCTGCTCCGCTCCGCTCTGAAACGCTCCGCTCTGAGACGCTCCGCTCTGAGACGCTCCGCTCTGAGACGCTCCGCTCTGCTCCGCTCTGCTCCGCTCTGCTCCGCTCCGGTCTGTGACGCTCCGCTCTGAGACGCTCCGCTCTGCTCTGAGACGCTCCGCTCCGCTCTGCTCTGAGACTTTCTGCTCCGCTCCGCTCTCAGACGCTTTGCTCTGAGACGCTCTGCTCTGAGACGCTCTGAGACGCTCCGAGACGCTCCGCTCCGCTCTGCTCTGAGACGCTCTGAGACGCTCTGCTCCGCTCCGCTCTGAGACGCTCCGCTCTGAGACGCTCTGCTCCGCTCCGCTCTGAGACGCTCTGCTCTGAGACGCTCGTCTCAGAGCGGAGCGTCTCAGAGCGGAGCAGAGCGTCTCAGAGCAGAGCGGAGCATCTCTGCTCTGAGACGCTCTGCTCTGAGACGCTCCGCTCCGCTCTGAGATGCTCCGCTCCGCTCTGAGACGCTCCGCTCTGCTCTGAGATGCTCCGCTCTGCTCTGAGACGCTCTGCTCCGCTCTGAGACGCTCCGCTCTGCTCTGAGACGCTCTGCTCCGTTCCGCTCTGAGATGCTCCGCTCTGCTCTGAGACGCTCTGCTCCGCTCTGAGACGCTCTGAGACGCTCTGAGACGCTCCGCTCTGAAACGCTCTGCTCTGAGACGCTCTGCTCCGCTCCGCTCTGAGACGCTCCGCTCTGAGACGCTCTGCTCCGTTCCGCTCTGAGACGCTCTGCTCTGAGACGCTCTGCTCCGCTCCGCTCTGAGACGCTCTGCTCTGAGACGCTCTGCTCCGCTCCGCTCTGAGACGCTCCGCTCTGAGACGCTCTGCTCCGTTCCGCTCTGCTCCGCTCTGCTCTGAGACGCTCTGCTCTGAGACGCTCTGCTCCGCTCTGCTCCGCTCCGCTCTGAGATGCTCCGCTCTGAGACGCTCTGCTCCGCTCCGCTCTGAGACGCTCCGCTCTGAGACGCTCCGCTCTGAGACGCTCTGCTCTGAGACGCTCCGCTCTGAGACGCTCTGCTCCGCTCCGCTCTGAGACGCTCTGCTCTGAGACGCTCCGCTCCGCTCTGCTCTGAGACGCTCCGCTCTGAGACGCTCCGCTCTGAGACGCTCTGCTCCGCTCCGCTCTGAGACGCTCTGAGACGCTCCGCTCTGAGATGCTCCGCTCCGCTCTGAGATGCTCCGCTCTGCTCTGAGACGCTCTGCTACACTCCGCTCTGCTCCGCTCCGCTCCGCTCTGAGACGCTCCGCTCCGCTCTGCTCTGAGACGCTCTGAGACGCTCCGCTCTGCTCTGAGACGCTCTGCTCCGCTCCGCTCTGAGACGCTCTGCTCCGCTCCGCTCTGAGACGCTCCGCTCTGAGACGCTCCGCTCTGAGACGCTCTGCTCCGCTCCGCTCTGAGACGCTCTGCTCCGCTCCGCTCTGAGATGCTCCGCTCTGCTCTGAGACGCTCTGCTCCGCTCCGCTCTGAGACGCTCTGCTCCACTCCGCTCTGAGACGCTCTGCTCCGCTCCGCTCTGAAACGCTCTGCTCTGAGACGCTCTGCTCCGCTCCGCTCTGAGACGCTCTGCTCTGAGACGCTCCGCTCCGCTCTGCTCTGAGACGCTCTGCTCTGAGACGCTCTGCTCCGCTCTGATACGCTCCGCTCCGCTCTGAAACGCTCCGCTCTGCTCTGAGACGCTCTGCTCCGCTCCGCTCTGAGATGCTCCGCTCTGCTCTGAGATGCTCCGCTCTGCTCTGAGACGCTCTGCTCCGCTCTGAGACGCTCTGCTCTGAGACGCTCTGCTCCGCTCTGAGACGCTCTGCTCCGCTCTGAGACGCTCCGCTCTGCTCTGAGACGCTCTGCTCCACTCCGCTCTGAGACGCTCCGCTCTGAGACGCTCTGCTCCGCTCTGCGACGCTCTGCTCTGAGACGCTCTGCTCCGCTCCGCTCTGAGACGCTCTGCTCCGCTCCGCTCTGAAACGCTCTGCTCTGAGACGCTCCGCTCTGAGACGCTCCGCTCTGCTCCGCTCTGCTGCGCTCCGGTCTGTGACGCTCCGCTCTGAGACGCTCCGCTCTGCTCTGAGACGCTCCGCTCCGCTCTGCTCTGAGACTTTCTGCTCCGCTCCGCTCTCAGACGCTTTGCTCTGAGACGCTCTGCTCTGAGACGCTCTGAGACGCTCCGAGACGCTCCGCTCCGCTCTGCTCTGAGACGCTCTGAGACGCTCTGCTCCGCTCTGCTCCGCTCCGCTCTGAGATGCTCCGCTCTGCTCTGAGACGCTCTGCTCCGCTCCGCTCTGAGATGCTCCGCTCTGCTCTGAGACGCTCTGAGACGCTCTGCTCCGCTCCGCTCTGAGATGCTCCGCTCTGCTCTGAGACGCTCTGCTCCGCTCCGCTCTGAGATGCTCTGCTCTGCTCTGAGACGCTCTGCTCCGCTCCGCTCTGAGACGCTCCGCTCTGAGATGCTCCGCTCCGCTCTGAGACGCTCCGCTCTGAGACGCTCCGCTCTGCTCTGAGACGCTCTGCTCCGCTCCGCTCTGAGACGCTCTGCTCCGCTCCGCTCTGAGATGCTCCGCTCTGCTCTGAGATGCTCCGCTCCGCTCTGAGACGCTCTGCTCCACTCTGCTCCGCTCCGGTCTGAGACGCTCTGCTCCGCTCTGCTCCGCTCCGGTCTGAGATGCTCCGCTCTGCTCTGAGACGCTCTGCTCCGCTCCGCTCTGAGACGCTCTGAGACGCTCCGCTCTGAGATGCTCCGCTCCGCTCTGAGATGCTCCGCTTTGCTCTGAGACGCTCTGCTCCGCTCCGCTCTGAGACGCTCCGCTCCGCTCTGAGATGCTCCGCTCCGCTCTGAGACGCTCTGCTCCGCTCCGCTCTGAGATGCTCCGCTCTGCTCTGAGACGCTCTGCTCCGCTCCGCTCTGAGACGCTCTGCTCCTCTCCACTCTGAGATGCTCCGCTCTGCTCTGAGATGCTCCGCTCTGCTCTGAGACGCTCTAATCCGCTCTGAGACGCTCTGCTCTGAGACGCTCCGCTCTGAGACGCTCTGAGACGCTCTGCTCCGCTCCGCTCTCAGATGCTCCGCTCTGCTCTGAGACGCTCTGCTCCGCTCCGCTCTGAGATGTTCCGCTCTGCTCTGAGACGCTCTGAGACGCTCTGCTCCGCTCTGAGATGCTCCGCTCTGCTCTGAGACGCTCTGCTCCGCTCCGCTCTGAGATGCTCCGCTCCGCTCTGAGACGCTCTGCTCCGCTCCGCTCTGAGATGCTCCGCTCTGCTCTGAGACGCTCTGCTCCGCTCCGCTCTGAGACGCTCTGCTCCTCTCCACTCTGAGATGCTCCGCTCTGCTCTGAGATGCTCCGCTCTGCTCTGAGACGCTCTGCTCCGCTCTGAGACGCTCTGCTCTGAGACGCTCCGCTCTGAGACGCTCTGAGACGCTCTGCTCCGCTCCGCTCTGAGATGCTCCGCTCTGCTCTGAGACGCTCTGCTCCGCTCCGCTCTGAGATGTTCCGCTCTGCTCTGAGACGCTCTGAGACGCTCTGCTCCGCTCTGAGATGCTCCGCTCTGCTCTGAGACGCTCTGCTCCGCTCCGCTCTGAGACGCTCCGCTCTGCTCTGAGACGCTCTGCTCCGCTCCGCTCTGAGATGCTCCGCTCTGCTCTGAGACGCTCTGCTCCGCTCCGCTCTGAGACGCTCTGCTCCACTCCACTCTGAGATGCTCCGCTCTGCTCTGAGATGCTCCGCTCTGCTCTGAGACGCTCTGCTCCGCTCTGAGACGCTCTGCTCTGAGACGCTCCGCTCTGAGACGCTCTGAGACGCTCTGCTCCGCTCCGCTCTGAGATGCTCCGCTCTGCTCTGAGACGCTCTGCTCCGCTCCGCTCTGAGATGCTCCGCTCTGCTCTGAGACGCTCTGAGACGCTCTGCTCCGCTCTGAGATGCTCCGCTCTGCTCTGAGACGCTCTGCTCCGCTCCGCTCTGAGACGCTCCGCTCTGCTCTGAGACGCTCTGCTCCGCTCCGCTCTGAGACGCTCCGCTCTGCTCCGCTCCTGAGACGCTCTGCTCCGCTCTGCTCCGCTCCGCTCTGAGACGCTCTGCTCCGCTCTTCTCCGCTCCGGTCTGAGACGCTCTGCTCCGCTCCGGTCTGAGATGCTCCGCTCTGCTCTGAGACGCTCTGCTCTGAGACGCTCTGCTCCGCTCCGCTCTGAGACGCTCTGCTCTGAGACGCTCCGCTCTGCTCTGAGACGCTCTGCTCTGAGACGCTCTGCTCCGCTCCGCTCTGAGACGCTCTGCTCTGAGACGCTCTGCTCTGAGACGCTCCTGAGATGCTCCGCTCTGCTCTGAGATGCTCCGCTCCGCTCTGAGACGCTCTGCTCCGCTCTGCGACGCTCTGCGACGCTCTGCTCCGCTCCGGTCTGAGACGCTCTGCTCCGCTCCGGTCTGAGATGCTCCGCTCTGCTCTGAGACGCTCTGCTCTGAGACGCTCTGCTCTGAGACGCTCTGCTCCGCTCCGCTCTGAGACGCTCCGCTCTGAGACGCTCTGAGACGCTCCGCTCTGAGATGCTCCGCTCCGCTCTGAGATGCTCCGCTCTGCTCTGAGACGCTCTGCTCCGCTCCGCTCTGCTCCGCTCCGCTCTGAGACGCTCTGCTCTGAGACGCTCTGAGACGCTCCGCTCTGCTCTGAGACGCTCTGCTCCGCTCCGCTCTGAGACGCTCTGCTCCGCTCCGCTCTGAGACGCTCCGCTCTGAGACGCTCCGCTCTGAGACGCTCTGCTCTGAGACGCTCCGCTCTGAGACGCTCTGCTCCGCTCTGCTCTGAGACGCTCTGCTCCGCTCCGCTCTGAGATGCTCCGCTCTGAGACGCTCTGCTCCACTCGGCTCTGAGACGCTCCGCTCTGAGACGCTCTGCTCCGCTCCGCTCTGAAACGCTCTGCTCTGAGACGCTCTGCTCCGCTCCGCTCTGAGACGCTCTGCTCTGAGACGCTCCGCTCTGAGACTCTCCGCTCTGAGACGCTCTGCTCCGCTCCGCTCTGCTCCGCTCCGCTCTGAAACACTCTGCTCTGAAACGCTCTGCTCCGCTCCGCTCTGAGACGCTCTGCTCTGAGACGCTCTGCTCTGAGACGCTCCGCTCCGCTCTGAGATGCTCCGCTCTGCTCTGAGACGCTCTGCTCCGCTCTGAGACGCTCTGCTCTGAGACGCTCCGCTCCGCTCTGCTCTGAGACGCTCTGCTCTGAGACGCTCCGCTCCGCTCTGAGATGCTCCGCTCCGCTCTGAGACGCTCCGCTCTGCTCTGAGACGCTCTGCTCCGCTCCGCTCTGAGATGCTCCGCTCTGCTCTGAGATGCTCCGCTCTGCTCTGAGACGCTCTGCTCCGCTCTGAGACGCTCCGCTCTGCTCTGAGACGCTCTGCTCCGTTCCGCTCTGAGATGCTCCGCTCTGCTCTGAGACGCTCTGCTCCGCTCTGAGACGCTCCGCTCCGCTCTGAGATGCTCCGCTCCGCTCTGAGACGCTCTGCTCCGCTCTGAGATGCTCCGCTCTGCTCTGAGACGCTCCGCTCTGCTCTGAGACGCTCTGCTCCGTTCCGCTCTGAGATGCTCCGCTCTGCTCTGAGACGCTCTGCTCCGCTCTGAGACGCTCTGAGACGCTCTGAGACGCTCCGCTCTGAAACGCTCTGCTCTGAGACGCTCTGCTCCGCTCCGCTCTGAGACGCTCCGCTCTGAGACGCTCTGCTCCGTTCCGCTCTGAGACGCTCTGCTCTGAGACGCTCTGCTCCGCTCCGCTCTGAGACGCTCTGCTCTGAGACGCTCTGCTCCGCTCCGCTCTGAGACGCTCCGCTCTGAGACGCTCTGCTCCGTTCCGCTCTGCTCCGCTCTGCTCTGAGACGCTCTGCTCTGAGACGCTCTGCTCCGCTCTGCTCCGCTCCGCTCTGAGATGCTCCGCTCTGAGACGCTCTGCTCCGCTCCGCTCTGAGACGCTCCGCTCTGAGACGCTCCGCTCTGAGACGCTCTGCTCTGAGACGCTCCGCTCTGAGACGCTCTGCTCCGCTCCGCTCTGAGACGCTCTGCTCTGAGACGCTCCGCTCCGCTCTGCTCTGAGACGCTCCGCTCTGAGACGCTCCGCTCTGAGACGCTCTGCTCCGCTCCGCTCTGAGACGCTCTGAGACGCTCCGCTCTGAGATGCTCCGCTCCGCTCTGAGATGCTCCGCTCTGCTCTGAGACGCTCTGCTACACTCCGCTCTGCTCCGCTCCGCTCCGCTCTGAGACGCTCCGCTCCGCTCTGCTCTGAGACGCTCTGAGACGCTCCGCTCTGCTCTGAGACGCTCTGCTCCGCTCCGCTCTGAGACGCTCTGCTCCGCTCCGCTCTGAGACGCTCCGCTCTGAGACGCTCCGCTCTGAGACGCTCTGCTCCGCTCCGCTCTGAGACGCTCTGCTCCGCTCCGCTCTGAGATGCTCCGCTCTGCTCTGAGACGCTCTGCTCCGCTCCGCTCTGAGACGCTCTGCTCCACTCCGCTCTGAGACGCTCTGCTCCGCTCCGCTCTGAAACGCTCTGCTCTGAGACGCTCTGCTCCGCTCCGCTCTGAGACGCTCTGCTCTGAGACGCTCCGCTCCGCTCTGCTCTGAGACGCTCTGCTCTGAGACGCTCTGCTCCGCTCTGATACGCTCCGCTCCGCTCTGAGACGCTCCGCTCTGCTCTGAGACGCTCTGCTCCGCTCCGCTCTGAGATGCTCCGCTCTGCTCTGAGATGCTCCGCTCTGCTCTGAGACGCTCTGCTCCGCTCTGAGACGCTCTGCTCTGAGACGCTCTGCTCCGCTCTGAGACGCTCTGCTCCGCTCTGAGACGCTCCGCTCTGCTCTGAGACGCTCTGCTCCACTCCGCTCTGAGACGCTCCGCTCTGAGACGCTCTGCTCCGCTCTGCGACGCTCTGCTCTGAGACGCTCTGCTCCGCTCCGCTCTGAGACGCTCTGCTCCGCTCCGCTCTGAAACGCTCTGCTCTGAGACGCTCCGCTCTGAGACGCTCCGCTCTGCTCCGCTCTGCTGCGCTCCGGTCTGTGACGCTCCGCTCTGAGACGCTCCGCTCTGCTCTGAGACGCTCCGCTCCGCTCTGCTCTGAGACTTTCTGCTCCGCTCCGCTCTCAGACGCTTTGCTCTGAGACGCTCTGCTCTGAGACGCTCTGAGACGCTCCGAGACGCTCCGCTCCGCTCTGCTCTGAGACGCTCTGAGACGCTCTGCTCCGCTCTGCTCCGCTCCGCTCTGAGATGCTCCGCTCTGCTCTGAGACGCTCTGCTCCGCTCCGCTCTGAGATGCTCCGCTCTGCTCTGAGACGCTCTGAGACGCTCTGCTCCGCTCCGCTCTGAGATGCTCCGCTCTGCTCTGAGACGCTCTGCTCCGCTCCGCTCTGAGATGCTCTGCTCTGCTCTGAGACGCTCTGCTCCGCTCCGCTCTGAGACGCTCCGCTCTGAGATGCTCCGCTCCGCTCTGAGACGCTCCGCTCTGAGACGCTCCGCTCTGCTCTGAGACGCTCTGCTCCGCTCCGCTCTGAGACGCTCTGCTCCGCTCCGCTCTGAGATGCTCCGCTCTGCTCTGAGATGCTCCGCTCCGCTCTGAGACGCTCTGCTCCACTCTGCTCCGCTCCGGTCTGAGACGCTCTGCTCCGCTCTGCTCCGCTCCGGTCTGAGATGCTCCGCTCTGCTCTGAGACGCTCTGCTCCGCTCCGCTCTGAGACGCTCTGAGACGCTCCGCTCTGAGATGCTCCGCTCCGCTCTGAGATGCTCCGCTTTGCTCTGAGACGCTCTGCTCCGCTCCGCTCTGAGACGCTCCGCTCCGCTCTGAGATGCTCCGCTCCGCTCTGAGACGCTCTGCTCCGCTCCGCTCTGAGATGCTCCGCTCTGCTCTGAGACGCTCTGCTCCGCTCCGCTCTGAGACGCTCTGCTCCTCTCCACTCTGAGATGCTCCGCTCTGCTCTGAGATGCTCCGCTCTGCTCTGAGACGCTCTAATCCGCTCTGAGACGCTCTGCTCTGAGACGCTCCGCTCTGAGACGCTCTGAGACGCTCTGCTCCGCTCCGCTCTCAGATGCTCCGCTCTGCTCTGAGACGCTCTGCTCCGCTCCGCTCTGAGATGTTCCGCTCTGCTCTGAGACGCTCTGAGACGCTCTGCTCCGCTCTGAGATGCTCCGCTCTGCTCTGAGACGCTCTGCTCCGCTCCGCTCTGAGATGCTCCGCTCCGCTCTGAGACGCTCTGCTCCGCTCCGCTCTGAGATGCTCCGCTCTGCTCTGAGACGCTCTGCTCCGCTCCGCTCTGAGACGCTCTGCTCCTCTCCACTCTGAGATGCTCCGCTCTGCTCTGAGATGCTCCGCTCTGCTCTGAGACGCTCTGCTCTGAGACGCTCCGCTCTGAGACGCTCTGAGACGCTCTGCTCCGCTCCGCTCTGAGATGCTCCGCTCTGCTCTGAGACGCTCTGCTCCGCTCCGCTCTGAGATGTTCCGCTCTGCTCTGAGACGCTCTGAGACGCTCTGCTCCGCTCTGAGATGCTCCGCTCTGCTCTGAGACGCTCTGCTCCGCTCCGCTCTGAGACGCTCCGCTCTGCTCTGAGACGCTCTGCTCCGCTCCGCTCTGAGATGCTCCGCTCTGCTCTGAGACGCTCTGCTCCGCTCCGCTCTGAGACGCTCTGCTCCACTCCACTCTGAGATGCTCCGCTCTGCTCTGAGATGCTCCGCTCTGCTCTGAGACGCTCTGCTCCGCTCTGAGACGCTCTGCTCTGAGACGCTCCGCTCTGAGACGCTCTGAGACGCTCTGCTCCGCTCCGCTCTGAGATGCTCCGCTCTGCTCTGAGACGCTCTGCTCCGCTCCGCTCTGAGATGCTCCGCTCTGCTCTGAGACGCTCTGAGACGCTCTGCTCCGCTCTGAGATGCTCCGCTCTGCTCTGAGACGCTCTGCTCCGCTCCGCTCTGAGACGCTCCGCTCTGCTCTGAGACGCTCTGCTCCGCTCCGCTCTGAGACGCTCCGCTCTGCTCCGCTCCTGAGACGCTCTGCTCCGCTCTGCTCCGCTCCGCTCTGAGACGCTCTGCTCCGCTCTTCTCCGCTCCGGTCTGAGACGCTCTGCTCCGCTCCGGTCTGAGATGCTCCGCTCTGCTCTGAGACGCTCTGCTCTGAGACGCTCTGCTCCGCTCCGCTCTGAGACGCTCTGCTCTGAGACGCTCCGCTCTGCTCTGAGACGCTCTGCTCTGAGACGCTCTGCTCCGCTCCGCTCTGAGACGCTCTGCTCTGAGACGCTCCTGAGATGCTCCGCTCTGCTCTGAGATGCTCCGCTCCGCTCTGAGACGCTCTGCTCCGCTCTGCGACGCTCTGCGACGCTCTGCTCCGCTCCGGTCTGAGACGCTCTGCTCCGCTCCGGTCTGAGATGCTCCGCTCTGCTCTGAGACGCTCTGCTCTGAGACGCTCTGCTCTGAGACGCTCTGCTCCGCTCCGCTCTGAGACGCTCCGCTCTGAGACGCTCTGAGACGCTCCGCTCTGAGATGCTCCGCTCCGCTCTGAGATGCTCCGCTCTGCTCTGAGACGCTCTGCTCCGCTCCGCTCTGCTCCGCTCCGCTCTGAGACGCTCTGCTCTGAGACGCTCTGAGACGCTCCGCTCTGCTCTGAGACGCTCTGCTCCGCTCCGCTCTGAGACGCTCTGCTCCGCTCCGCTCTGAGACGCTCCGCTCTGAGACGCTCCGCTCTGAGACGCTCTGCTCTGAGACGCTCCGCTCTGAGACGCTCTGCTCCGCTCTGCTCTGAGACGCTCTGCTCCGCTCCGCTCTGAGATGCTCCGCTCTGAGACGCTCTGCTCCACTCGGCTCTGAGACGCTCCGCTCTGAGACGCTCTGCTCCGCTCCGCTCTGAAACGCTCTGCTCTGAGACGCTCTGCTCCGCTCCGCTCTGAGACGCTCTGCTCTGAGACGCTCCGCTCTGAGACTCTCCGCTCTGAGACGCTCTGCTCCGCTCCGCTCTGCTCCGCTCCGCTCTGAAACACTCTGCTCTGAAACGCTCTGCTCCGCTCCGCTCTGAGACGCTCTGCTCTGAGACGCTCCGCTACGCTCTGCTCTGAGACGCTCTGCTCTGAGACGCTCCGCTCCGCTCTGAGATGCTCCGCTCTGCTCTGAGACGCTCTGCTCCGCTCTGAGACGCTCTGCTCTGAGACGCTCCGCTCCGCTCTGCTCTGAGACGCTCTGCTCTGAGACGCTCCGCTCCGCTCTGAGATGCTCCGCTCCGCTCTGAGACGCTCCGCTCTGCTCTGAGACGCTCTGCTCCGCTCCGCTCTGAGATGCTCCGCTCTGCTCTGAGATGCTCCGCTCTGCTCTGAGACGCTCTGCTCCGCTCTGAGACGCTCCGCTCTGCTCTGAGACGCTCTGCTCCGTTCCGCTCTGAGATGCTCCGCTCTGCTCTGAGACGCTCTGCTCCGCTCTGAGACGCTCCGCTCCGCTCTGAGATGCTCCGCTCCGCTCTGAGACGCTCTGCTCCGCTCTGAGATGCTCCGCTCTGCTCTGAGACGCTCTGCTCCGCTCCGCTCTGAGACGCTCTGCTCTGCTCCACTCTGAGATGCTCCGCTCTGCTCTGAGACGCTCCGCTCCGCTCTGAGATGCTCCGCTCCGCTCTGAGACGCTCTGCTCCGCTCCGCTCTGAGATGCTCCGCTCTGCTCTGAGATGCTCCGCTCTGCTCTGAGACGCTCTGCTCCGCTCTGAGACGCTCTGCTCTGAGACGCTCCGCTCTGAGACGCTCTGAGACGCTCTGCTCCGCTCCGCTCTGAGATGCTCCGCTCTGCTCTGAGACGCTCTGAGACGCTCTGCTCCGCTCTGAGATGCTCCGCTCTGCTCTGAGACGCTCTGCTCCGCTCCGCTCTGAGACGCTCCGCTCTGAGACTCTCTGCTCCGCTCCGCTCTGAGATGCTCCGCTCTGCTCTGAGACGCTCTGCTCCGCTCTGAGATGCTCCGCTCTGCTCTGAGACGCTCTGCTCCGCTCCGCTCTGCTCCGCTCCTGAGACGCTCTGCTCCGCTCCGCTCTGAGACGCTCCGCTCTGCTCCGCTCCTGAGACGCTCTGCTCCGCTCTGCTCCGCTCCGCTCTGAGACGCTCTGCTCCGCTCTGCTCCGCTCCGGTCTGAGACGCTCTGCTCCGCTCTGCTCCGCTCCGGTCTGAGATGCTCCGCTCTGCTCTGAGACGCTCCGCTCTGAGACGCTCCGCTCTGAGATGCTCCGCTCTGCTCTGAGACGCTCTGCTCCGCTCCGCTCTGCTCCGCTCCGCTCTGAGACGCTCCGCTCCGCTCTGCTCTGAGACGCTCTGAGACGCTCCGCTCTGCTCTGAGACGCTCTGCTCTGAGACGCTCCGCTCTGAGACGCTCTGCTCCGCTCCGCTCTGAGACGCTCCGCTCTGAGACGCTCTGCTCCGCTCCGCTCTGAGACGCTCTGCTCCGCTCCGCTCTGAGATGCTCCGCTCTGCTCTGAGACACTCTGCTCCGCTCCGCTCTGAGATGCTCCGCTCTGAGACGCTCTGCTCCACTCCGCTCTGAGACGCTCCGCTCTGAGACGCTCTGCTCCGCTCCGCTCTGAAACGCTCTGCTCTGAGACGCTCTGCTCCGCTCCGCTCTGAGACGCTCTGCTCTGAGACGCTCCGCTCCGCTCTGCTCTGAGACGCTCTGCTCTGAGACGCTCCGCTCTGCTCTGAGACGCTCTGCTCCGCTCTGAGACGCTCTGCTCTGAGACGCTCCGCTCCGCTCTGAGATGCTCCGCTCCGCTCTGAGACGCTCCGCTCTGAGACGCTCCGCTCTGCTCTGAGACGCTCTGAGACGCTCTGCTCCGCTCCGCTCTGAGATGATCCGCTCTGCTCTGAGACTTTCTGCTCCGCTCTGCTCCGCTCTGCTCCGCTCTGCTCCGCTCCGGTCTGAGACGCTCTGCTCCGCTCTGCTCCGCTCCGGTCTGAGATGCTCCGCTCTGCTCTGAGACGCTCTGCTCTGAGACGCTCTGCTCCGCTCCGCTCTGAGACGCTCCGCTCTGAGACGCTCTGAGACGCTCCGCTCTGAGATGCTCCGCTCCGCTCTGAGATGCTCCGCTCTGCTCTGAGACGCTCCGCTCCGCTCTGCTCTGAGACGCTCTGAGACGCTCCGCTCTGCTCTGAGACGCTCTGAGACGCTCCGCTCTGAGACGCTCTGCTCCGCTCCGCTCTGAGACGCTCCGCTCTGAGACGCTCCGCTCTGAGACGCTCCGCTCTGAGACGCTCCGCTCTGAGACGCTCTGCTCCGCTCCGCTCTGAGATGCTCCGCTCTGCTCTGAGACGCTCTGCTCCGCTCCGCTCTGAGATGCTCCGCTCTGAGACGCTCTGCTCCACTCCGCTCTGAGACGCTCTGCTCCACTCCGCTCTGAGACGCTCCGCTCTGAGACGCTCTGCTCCGCTCCGCTCTGAGACGCTCCGCTCTGAGACGCTCTGCTCTGAGACGTTCCGCTCCGCTCTGCTCTGAGACGCTCTGCTCTGAGACGCTCCGCTCCGCTCTGAGATGCTCCGCTCTGCTCTGAGATGCTCCGCTCTGCTCTGAGACGCTCTGCTCCGCTCTGAGACGCTCTGCTCTGAGACGCTCCGCTCTGCTCTGAGACGCTCTGCTCTGAGACGCTCCGCTCCGCTCTGAGATGCTCCGCTCCGCTCTGAGACGCTCCGCTCTGAGACGCTCCGCTCTGCTCTGAGACGCTCTGCTCCGCTCCGCTCTGAGATGCTCCGCTCTGCTCTGAGATGCTCCGCTCTGCTCTGAGACGCTCTGCTCTGCTCTGAGACGCTCTGCTCCGTTCCGCTCTGAGATGCTCCGCTCTGCTCTGAGACGCTCTGCTCCGCTCTGAGACGCTCCGCTCCGCTCTGAGATGCTCCGCTCCGCTCTGAGACGCTCTGCTCCGCTCCGCTCTGAGATGCTCCGCTCTGCTCTGAGACGCTCTGCTCCGCTCCGCTCTGAGACGCTCTGCTCCGCTCCGCTCTGAGACGCTCTGCTCCACTCCGCTCTGAGATGCTCCGCTCTGCTCCGCTCCGCTCTGAGACGCTCTGCTCTGAGACGCTCTGCTCTGAGACGCTCTGCTCCGCTCCGCTCTGAGACGCTCCGCTCTGAGACGCTCTGCTCCGTTCCGCTCTGAGACGCTCTGCTCTGAGACGCTCTGCTCTGAGACGCTCCGCTCTGAGACGCTCTGCTCTGAGACGCTCTGCTCCGCTCTGCTCTGAGACGCTCTGCTCTGAGACTGCTCCGCTCTGAGACGTTCTGTCCTGAGACGCTCCGCTCTGAGACGCTCCACTCTGAGACGCTCTGCTCCGCTCCGCTCTGCTCCGCTCCGCTCTGCTCCGCTCCGCTCTGAGACTCCTCTGCTCTGAGACTGCTCTGCTCTGCTCCGCTCCGCTCTGAGACGCTCTGCTCCGCTCCGCTCTGAGACGCTCTGCTCCACTCCGCTCTGAGACGCTCCGCTCTGAGACGCTCTGAGACCCTCCGCTCTGAGACGCTCTGCTCTGAGACGCTCTGCTCCGCTCCGCTCTGAGACGCTCTGCTCTGAGACGCTCTGCTCCGCTCCGCTCTGAGACGCTCCGCTCTGAGACGCTCTGCTCCGCTCTGCTCTGAGACGCTCTGCTCCGCTCCGCTCTGAGACGCTCTGCTCCGCTCTGCTCCGCTCTGAGACGCTCTGCTCCGCTCCGCTCTGAGATGCACCGCTCCGCTCTGAGACGCTCTGCTCCGCTCTGCTCTGAGACGCTCTGCTCCGCTCCGCTCTGAGACGCTCTGCTCCGCTCTGCTCCGCTCTGAGACGCTCTGCTCCGCTCCGCTCTGAGATGCACCGCTCTGCTCTGAGACGCTCTGCTCCGCTCCGCTCTGAGATGCTCCGCTCCGCTCTGAGATGCTCCGCTCCGCTCCGCTCTGAGATGCTCTGCTCTGAGACGCTCTGCTCTGAGACGCTCTGCTGTGAGACGCTCTGCTCCGCTCCGCTCTGAGACGCTCCGCTCTGAGACGCTCCGCTCTGAGACGCTCTGCTCCGCTCTGCTCTGAGATGCTCCACTCTGAGACGCTCCGCTCTGAGACGCTCCGCTCCGCTCTGAGACTGCTCTGCTCTGAGACGCTCTGCTCTGAGACGCTCCGCTCTGAGACGCTCCGCTCTGAGACGCTCCGCTCTGAGACTGCTCTGCTCTGAGACGCTCCGCTCTGAGACGCTCCGCTCTGCTCTGAGACGCTCTGCTCCGCTCCGCTCTGAGACGCTCTGCTCCGCTCCGCTCTGAGATGCTCCGCTCTGCTCTGAGACGCTCTGCTCCGCTCCGCTCTGAGACGCTCCGCTCTGAGACTGCTCAAAATAAAAAAATATTCATTGAAGAATTTAACCCTATACTATGTCTGGGGTCCCTCAGGGGTCTGTAATTGGACCCCTACACCAAATGTCTTTGCTGGAAATAGCCGGATATACAAGGTTGATGTTGTAGATCTGCTATTTTCACCAAATATACACCTTTGGACATGGCCAGAATATGGGATGCAAGGGTTCATGTGGTGTAAGATATTTAAAGCAGCACAAGTAACTTTTCCTTAATGAATAAAATGTAAGTTTGTCCAATCTGTATGGTAGAGCATGTTAATACAATATAACTTATACCGTCGGGGTGGTTGTGTTTGGTCTCCCTGCTCTTCTATTGAGACATTTAGATCGTGTCAAAGGTCTTGACACAAAGTTTTACCTGATGGTCAAGATTCAATTTATCCCCTGAGCAAGCAGGCAGGCTCTATTAGCTCAATGGTTAAAAAGTCAGCGCATTGTCAGGAAACCAGGTTCAAATCCAGGGTAGAAGAGGATAGTTACATAGTGAAATCTGTTCCAAATAAGCCTACCAAGTGCTTTTCACTCAAAGAGAAAGAAAAATGTCAGATATGGAGTTAGACATCTATTATAATGAAGTTTCAGAGTATGTGTTGTTGATTGTCATTACAGTGTCATGAATAATAATGATAGTAATATCTCAGATTTATATAGCACTTTCTAGCACTTTCTAGCACCCACTTTACACGGGGGGAAGGAGAAAATAACAAAACAAACTTTATTAGGAACAAACACAGCCTCTTTACAGTTGTTAAACAGCTCAATGGTTAAACGGTTTGCTGCTCAACTAACAATAAAGTTATAGAGTAAATAAAGTTAATAGCTGTGCTACGATGTGCTTGTCCTTAACCCTTTAAAGGGCAAGACCACTTTGGTAGAGGTTTGGGTTGTGTAGTTACCTTGCCATGATGTAACTCCAAAGGTGGGCAAGAAATCAAAAATAATTGCTCCATTGATTAGGAAGTGGAAACCGAGCTACACTTCCTAACCGTCTGTCCATTGTACCAAGACATCAGAGACACATACTTCCCACAGATTACAACCACACACAGAGATTTTGAAAACATGACCAATGACAAAAAAACTCCCATATCTGCTGGGCGAAGTACAACAATGTGCAAACACAGCAGCAAGATTCGTGAGTTGCTGTGATAGGAGAAGGATATCGAACGGAACACAACCACCCTAAAGACTAATCATTGTGTATATTCCTGCACTATACCTGCACCCAGTGATCTTGGTACATAGAAATTGATCTATTGAAGATTCTGACTTTCAAATGTACATTTTTTGTTTTGATTGTATTGCTGTATTGTTGTATTGTGTTTTTTGCTTTGGCAATGTAAACGTATGTTTTCTCATGCCAATAAAGCCCATTGAATTGAATTGATTAGAAATTGATAATTCAAAATATGCTCCTCATTGACTTACATTGTACGGTAAAACAGCTCTCAAAGTCACTCTTTTAGCACAAAAACGAACGCAAACAAAGTTGATTCAGACAATATAGAACATCACCAAACCCAGTACTGTTTTTTTTTTTTATAAAAATGTCAACTTCCTGTTGATTTTGCCATTTTAATAAGTAGAAAACCCGGACTGGATCCGCGGATCCGGATCCAGATCTTCAAATAGTAAAATCAACAGGAAGTTGACATTTTTATTTTGAAAAAAAACAGTACTGGGTTTGGTGATGCTATATATTGTCTGAATCAACTTTGTTTGGGTTCATTAACGTGCTAAAAGAGTGACTTTGAGAGCTGTTTTACCGTACAATGTAAGTCAATGAGGAGCATATTTTGAATTGAGCAATTATTTTTGATTTCTTGTCAACCTTGGGAGTTACATCATGGCAAGGTAACTACACAACCCAAACCTCTACCAAAGTGGTCTTACCCTTTAAGACCTGGAACGCATGTGTCATTTTTTGATTTGAGCGAAAAAGCATTATTTTACACTTTGGCTATTCAAAAATAGCAGATCTACAAGCTCATAGCGCGGCACCGAGTGCCGCGCTACGAGCTTGTAGATCTGCTATTTTTGAAAAATCGTGAAAATGTGTGCACATCTTTGACTATATATATTCTTTTAAAGCAAACATTTTAACTCAAATCTTTGCTTCTGGGGGTCCCTGGAACAAAATATTTTGAGATGGGGGTCGGCGGCCAAATACATATAATTTTGGGGGTCCTTGTCATGAAAAGGTTTTAGCACCACTGATGGGACAACTGTTGGGATTTAGAAGACATTTGTAGAATCGGCTTCAGGTCTTAATGGATTAATTGGAAACTAGAATTTGACCTGCAGTATTTCCAGTCACACAAACAATAGAGGAACACAGATTGTACCTGGAGTTGGATCTAAGCTGGTTATTTTCATGGTACATCTGATGGGTATAGTCGCTTGAGAGCAAAACGTCTGAGGCTGCAGGACAGGCTGATGTGTTTGTACATCATTCTTTGTTCCGTACGCAAAAAGGCGCATGCAACCAAATAAATTGCACACAATATTTTATAGCTGTGGCTTCGTGTTTTTGGCTAGACGGCGAACATGCAGTGGACCTACGTGGTGAGAGGGATCGCCCCGCTTTTCTCCCCGCCCAGTGCCAGGTCCTTCGTCGGGAGCGCCTCTGCGCGCAAGCCGCCCGTCGCCAGCCCACGACGGAGGAGGCGGGACTTTGTGGCGCGGAACCTCAGGGTTCTCGCCTTGGCCAACTCCTCGCCTCTCAAGGCCACAGATAAAAGAAACCCTACGTGTCATCCTACTTGAAGTGATGACTTGACATTTTGAGACTTAACCCATTAAGATCGAACGCATCTGTGTGTGTCATTTTAGGATTTCTTTGGCTATTCAAAAATAGCAGATATACAAGCTCATAGCGCGGCACCGAGTGCCACGCTATGAGCTTGTAGATCTGCAATTTTTAGAAAAATTGTGTATCGATTATGTATATAATATATACATACTCGATACACAATTTTTCTAAAAATTGCAGATATATATAATATATATATACTATATATATTTATATATATATATATATATATATATATATATATATATATATATATATATATATATATATATATATATATTTGTAAAGCAAACATGTGTAACTTAAATCGTTGCTTCTGGGGGCAAATGTCTTCTAAATCCTATGTTTCTGTATCAGGTGGTGCTCAAACTTTTCCATGTCAAGGACCCCCAAAATTATATGTATTTGACCGCGGATCCCTATCTCAAAATATGTTGTTCTAGGGACCCCCAGAAGCAAACATCTGAGTTACAAATGTTTGCTTTAAAAACATATCTACAGTATATATTAAAAGATTTGCACAAATGTTCAAGATTTTTCAAAAATAGCAGATCTACAAGCTCATAACTCAAGCATCATGTGAGCTTGTGTATCTGCTATTTTTTGAATAGACAAAGAAATCTTAAAATGACAGAGATGCGTTCCCGGTCTTAAAGGGTTAGTGTTAGTTGTTTTGTTTTTGTACTGTCGTTTTTTTTTCGGGGGGTTTTCAGAGGTACTTTCCACTTTATGGAAAATAAGTGTTGTCCTGAAGTTTCCTGAGAAATAGCATAGAATCGAAGTCGATGAATAAAATATAACATGTCATGTACAGTATGGTGATTTTGGAAGACACATTTTTTATTCCAGTCAAGTCACTTTTATTATACTTTTTAGCACATCCTGGGTTCGGTGTAAGCAGTGGTGTAAAGTAACTAAGTACATTTACTCTGTACTGTACTTAAGGTATTTTTTACTTTACTGGTATTTCAAAATGTCAGTACTTTTACTTCTACTCCACTACATCTCAGAGGCAAATATTCAACTTTTACCCCACTACAATTATTTTAAAACTTTAGTTACTTTGTAGCGTGTAGGTGTAACAGGTCTAAATGGGGCTAAACTTGGTTGCTCCCCGGTGTGGCGCTACAAAAATAGGTCATCTACAAGCTCACAATGCGCTGAGAGCTTGTAGATCGTCTTTTTTTTTTGGGGGGGGGGGGGGGTGCACGACGACACTGGTGCACGAGCAAGGATAAATCAAGCCTTAACCCCCCCCCCCCCCCCCCCCGCGGGTTTGAATGCCTACCAGGATGATGCTATACTGTGTGTATGTGTGTGCATGTGCGTGTGCGTGTGTGTGTTGTGTGGTTGTCCTGTGGCTCACCTCAGAGCTGCGGAATTATTCAGGAGACAGTTATCCTGCCATTAACCGCCATCCTCCATCCTCAACCCACTGAGCCAAGGCACCAAGGACAGAGAGAGAGAGAGAGAGAGAACGCAAGGAGAGGAGGATGAGTGGAGGTGAGGAAGGAAAGAAGCGAATGAAGAGGGGAAGTGTAGGTGGGGTGAGGAGGTGCAGATGCAGTGAGTGGGGAGGTGTACATCAGAGAATGAATGGAGGAGAATTCTCTTTGCATGTATTTTGCATTGAATGTTGGTGAAAGGTGTGTGCGTGCGTGCGTGCGTGCGTGCGTGTGTGTGTGTGTGAGAGAAAGAGAGAGAGAAAGGGGGAGAGAGAGCCTCCCTGTATGTCGCAGTGGTGGAAAAAGTACTCACATTTTTTACTTAAGTAAAAGTATCAATACTGCAATGTAGAAATATGTGTAAAATTACGGAATAAAAAATGTACAAAAGTAGCAGTATCAAAATGTACTTAAAGTACAAAAGTAAAAGTAGCTCATTATGCAGAATGTGCCATTTCACAAGTTCAAAATGTATACAAAATCCTTTGAAAATAGCAGATACAAGCTATTTGTGCGTGCACGTACGTGTGTGCGTGTGTGAGAGAGAGCGACAGAGAGAGAGAGAGAGAGAGAGAGAGAGGGGTAGAGAGAGCCTCACTATGTATGTCGTGCATATGTATATTATGCATGTGCGACGTTTGTTGATTTCCGAACACAGATTACCTGCGGAAATGAGATTCCACATCGCCTAGCCTCAGCGGGCCCCCGTCGCCCCGGTAACAGATGAGCCCACAGCCCCAACGCGGTAATTGGATGAGGCTCTGTAGTGTCGCCGGCGGCAACCGGGGAAGATCACAGCCAAAGTCAGGATGATGAAAATGAAACGCTGACGACCGAGACGCGATGACATGATCCCCATCATGACAAAAACCCGCACCAAACATGACCAAACCGTCATGTCTGAACGCACACATCTGAAGTGATCGCCTGCAATGAACACATCGAGTGCCAGAGGGTCTTTAAAACGGCGTTTTTGACCGTTTACTAGAGTTCTCAAATTCTACCCGAACCCGACCGGGTCCGACCCGACCCGACATTTTCGGGCCGAGCCGGGCCTCAAAGTATGCTAATTGGTCGGGCCGAGCCGAGCCTCAGGCTCCATGAAAAAAAAAATATATATATTCTTTTTGTAATGATTTTTTTTAAATAATAATAATAATAGATAAATACACATTCAGAACAGAAAAAAAAAATCTTATTTTTTCCCCCCTCGGGTTTTTTCGGGCTTTCGGGCCTAACATGATGGTAATAGCCGGGTTCGGGCCGAGCCTCGGGCCCAGTTAGGGCCGAGCCTTAATTTTCAGGCCCGTTGAGAACTCTACCGTTTACGGCGATGTTTTTAGAGCGGTAGAAGACCTCCACGAGGACCCGGGTGTAAACAAAGGGTGTCTGGGTGATGGCAGAGGGTCCCGTCTTAACGACTGGAACAATAATATTTCTGTAAAAGTATCGATACTGCAATGTACTCTGTTGCAACTTGCAAGTAAAAGTCCGGAATTCAAAATGTATTGAATTCCGGTCTAGTACAAATGTATGTACTAGAGTACCAAAGTATTGGTATCAAAATGTACTTAAGTAACCAAAAGTCAAAGTGCTAAAACTTTTGAAAATAGCAGATCTACAAGCTCACAACGCGTCGTGAGCTCGTAAATCTGTTATTTTCAAATAGCCTAAGTATAAAATAGGACTAAAGTGGTTATGTATGTTTTATAATATCATAATTTATATATGCAAAGTAAGTAAAGTTTCAAATAATTGTGGTGGAGTAAAAGTACAATATTTGCCTCTGAAATGTAGAATGAAAACTAATAGTGGCAAACCTTAAACTAATCAATTAAGACGCATCAAATCACGTCTAACCTAGGCACACTAACAGTGCATAACCTGCACCAGCTTCTAGTTAAAAGGACATGTGATTGGCACCCGACCAATTAAATGGTGAGGGTCGCAACGCAGAGGGTCCGAACATTGAATATCAACTACTTTAAAGTTAAACTATTCCTTGAGCAAAGGTCAGTTCAAGTCCACCTTCTGAGCGTCTTCCAGTGGGTGTGCGTTCGACAGGCATGCTTATAGCTATATATCTATAATAAACTCTCACTGAATTGTCTCTTAATCCAGGCACAGTCGACTGACAACACGTCCTAATTTAGCTCATTCTAATTTGTAAAGGGTGCGTTTTCTTCAGTTCATCTGCGAACTTTCCAAGTTTAAAGACAACATTTTTGATATCTCAGATGACTCATCCGACAGTCTTGCCATATGGGCGCGTGCGTTCGCTAATCCTGTTCATTTCCCAGACATTCCTAAATGGATTATCTCTGCGGCTGCTTAATACTATTTCATTTTCTTTCTGTCACATGCACGCCCCTACCCCCATACATCACTCGCACTGGGATTCAATTAGTATGGCAGTAATTAAGCAGGGGCTGTGTTTCTCCCTGAAATATATGCACAAGATTGTTTGACAGCCTGATAACCACGAGGGATATGCAGTGAGTGAGTGAGTGGAAAAATGTGCCCATTAAACGGAATCAAGAAGGTTTATTTGTCACTACTCGTACAGGTACAAGCAGCAGCGAAATGTGGTTATAATAACACAAACACAAACATAACATAACATAACAGTGAAGATAAATATGTAGAAATATGAATAAGATAAAGATAGAGATAAATAAATAAAAAGATGAAGCCCCATGAGAAGAATGCCATCACCAAGTCATACATCCGTGGTCACTTCAAAATAGACCTTTTTCACCGCAGACATATATATTGACATGAAATAGAAGGCTTAAACACAGGTGTTACCAACTAATTATGGTTTTGTTCCATTTAGTGTAGCAGAGTCTGTCCACTGATCCGACATGCACAGCAGCAGCACCCTGACCGGACTGTCTGACCTGAATGGAATGGAACCTTAACAGCTGTACCCTATGTTATGCCAATATGGCTGCTGTGAAAAAGATCTATGATTCGAACAGCCATTCCAAACAGTCAGCTTAGTTTTTGTAAATAATTAAGTAAATAAATGTGGGCACCCTGGTGTCTCAAGAGAGCGCATATCATACTGTAAATAAGGCCAAAGTACTTCCCGCGACTGACCTATAGGCTAGAATGTGACCGGAGGGTTTTGCTGCATGTTATCCCCCCTCTCTCTCCCCATGCCTTTCCTCTGTATCACAATAAAGCGGAAATGAGGAAACAAGTTAAGAGTACTAGTAATTAAGCCGGTAAAAGAACATTTTATTCCAACTTTGGAGACTATGACTATTTGACCGATATCAAACTCATCACTGAAGGAGGAGGGTTCATGAGTGCGATTATCGGGTTGCCTTTGGTTTGCTTTTCCATGTGTAATGCCCGGGATTCGAACCCTGGTCTCCCACGTGGGAAGGGACACTGGAGCCAAACATCTTAACCACTATAGCAAAGAGGGAATTGGCCCGGGGAGTTATGTAGGCTTTGCGTCTTCAAGCAGTGGCTCTGAGCCACTGTGCACCCCCCCCCCCCCCCCCCCCCCCCCCGGATCTCACGGGTGGGAAGGGACAGCCACAGATTTGTACCACTACTAGCCTAGGCTAAGAGGCAATCCCCCCTTGGCCAGGGCAGATATTAGGCTTTGGGTCTTTAGGGAGAGGCTCGGAGCCACTCTGCTATATTATGCATGCAACAAAATCTTGTTCCTTACAAACTCTATGGAACCTTTCTGCAGGTCCAGAGCATGTTATCATCAAGCTTTCACGGTGTGGTGTGGCATGCCAAGGTTAGTACAGCAATGGAAAGTACACACTGCTGTAAACATTGACAGTTCTGGCCAAAAAGACGTTTAGTTTCTTGAAACTGTGGTTCGATACAAACACATTATCACTTAATAAAAAATAAATAAAAATATATATACATATATATATATATATATATATATATATATATATATATATATATATATATATATATATATATATACATATATATATCATGATCTTTGGGAATACAAAAATACAATTGAATACACTGGTTTAGCTAAATATTGATAGTGTAAAATTGGAAAGAGAACATCTTTTTGGGAGTGATAGTAGACCACAGATTCTGTTGGAAACCCCATATAAAGTATGTCCGGTCTAAAGTGGCAAGGGGTATTGGTGTCCTAGGCAAAACAAGGTATGTTTTCAATTATTTACCCTGTATAATACTCCAATATTACCATATCTGTCTTATTGTGTGGAGACGTGAGGAAATACATAGAAGCAACCTTCAGCCATTATCCATAATGCAAAATAGGATAGGATATAAGCTTTTAGCTTCAGCCTATGCCTTTTGATCACCTTTAACAGTTTGCTTAATATGTTGATGTACAGTATGAGGATTTTATTGATACTGGTGAAGATGATTGAATAAACTGCACCAAACTAAATTAGTTTCTTCTTGAGTATTGACCAGGGCAGGAATTTAAAATAATATATGTATTCAAATATTTGCACACATTCTCACGATTTTTCAAAAATAGCAGATCTACAAGCTCATAGCGCGGCACTCGGTGCCGCACTATGAGCTTGTAGATCTGCTATTTTTGAAAAGTCAAAGTGTAAAATAAAACTTTTTAGCTCAAATCAAAAAATGGCACAGATGCGTTCCAGGTCTCAATGGGTTAAACCAATCCAGTGACTTTGATTGGTAAAGGGCCGAGCAAGTGAGCATGGATCAGATTGTAAATATCATAATTTATTTATTTCACTGCAGATAGTCTACATATTACATTTTAAATCATCCTTAACCCTTAAATTCAATTCATTCTTTCAATGGACTACAATCTAGTTTTATTTGTTGGCCTTCCTGCCCTGGCATTTGGCCTTTGTGCCCTCAAAAGATGGACAACACCAAAGGCCAAGTGGCCTTGCCAGTATAGTATGAAACTGTAAACACTGGGGGCAAAGTGTCATTAACTGTGAGAGGAACTTTAATAGCATTAATACCTTTGTTAAAAGGGAACGGAATGATGGAATGATCTACAGACCAGATTAAAACTGTCTTCTTTGATCCCCCTAGTGACTTTTAAGAGGATTGCCATGGGCACACTCTCCAGCCACTGCTCCTGCTTTGACGAGTAGTAAATGCTGTGATCTCAGTGATATATTAGCTTAGTAGTTTCATGATGTATTGTTCTTATTAGTCTTTTTATTAGTCTGTATTTGGTGCTATTTAGACTCTCTCTGAGCCTCCCTGGTAGTAGGCTTTTGGTACTACAGATGTCATATGTTTGTCTTTGTCATGTCCTGTATTTGTTGTTACTGGTAGAGCTGTGTAACATTTATTTGCCTCTTCTCTTGGCCAGTGCACACTCGTAAATGTGATTTGACTGGTTAAATAAAGGGGAAAAAACGGCTTCTAACACATACGCAATAGTCATTCTCAAACTGACCCGACATGCACAGCAGCAGCACCCTGACCGGACTGTCTGACCTGAATGGAATGGAACCTTAACAGCTGTACCCTATGTTATGCCAATATGGCTGCTGTGAAAAAGATCTATGATTCGAACAGCCATTCCAAACAGTCAGCTTAGTTTTTGTAAATAATTAAGTAAATAAATGTGGGCACCCTGGTGTCTCAAGAGAGTGCATATCATACTGTAAATAAGGCCAAAGTACTTCCCGCGACTGACCTATAGGCTAGAATGTGACCGGAGGGTTTTGCTGCATGTTATCCCCCCTCTCTCTCCCCATGCCTTTCCTCTGTATCACAATAAAGCGGAAATGAGGAAACAAGTTAAGAGTACTAGTAATTAAGCTTAAGATTTGACTGGTTAAATAAAGGGGAAAAAACGGCTTCTAACACATACGCAATAGTCATTCTCAAAGTGAGGTCCGGGGACCTTGAGGGAGTTCCAGTGGTCCATGGAAATGATTGATACTTAGTAACCAAATGGTCAGTTCAGGGCTCTGCCCAGGCTGGCAGAGGGAGAGTAGCGCCCAGGATTACAAGCTTAGGCGTTGGCACTGGGTGAAAAATGGGTTACAAAAATCGTGGGATAAAAAAATAAATACAAAAAAAATACTTGTTTAAACTCATAAAATAAGTTTTAAAGTCATGTTAGTCAATTCTCCAAATATTAGTATTCCGCGGCACCCCTGGACTGGCCTCATGGCATCCACTTTGACTGGATGGCCTGAAGGCGTATCGAACCGGGGGTCCTGGAAATTAAAAAAGTTTGAGAACCTCTGGACTTGGTATAGCGATATCACAGCCTCTGCGAATGATGAGCAATTTAGCAGTGTCGTGTGCCAATCACCCAGCGCAGTGGCGTCGTCGAGTGGTCGTTTTCGTTGCCGAACGAGGGAGGGGGGGGGGGGGGGGGGGGGGGGGGGGGGGTCGTTCTGCTGCGCTGCCCCGGGCCGTCCAGTCCAGAACCCTTCTCATGGAAAAGGGCCATTAGGCTGAAACCAGAATCCTTCACCTGATGCTTTAGTGTGTGTAGTCGATCACTTCGGGGCCGGTCTCACCATTGAAACAACTGTCGGCCTGCTTTGATGTAAAATCTAATTAACGGTAGTACTTCTGTGAGGAGTGCGCGCCTGTGTGCGTGCGTGCGTGCGTGCGTGTGTGTGTTAAAACTCCCTTGCTGAACATGTCAAGAGGAGACAGGCAGAAAGAACAAGCAGCTCAACTCTGCTTTCATCCTTTCTCTCCCCTGCTGATGTGTTGAAACCCTCTCTCTTTTTATACCTGACATGCTGGAAATCATCTCTCGCGTGGTGTGTGCGCAGCGCACGTGTGTGTGTGTGTGTGTGTGTGTGTGTGTGTGTGTGTGTGTGTGTGTGTGTGTGTGTGTGTGTGTGTGTGTGTGTGTGTGTGTGTGCGTGCGCATGTGTGCAACTCATATTAAAACAGGAACTGATCGCTGGTCATAATATCGTGAATGTGCTTATCTGAACGTCAGACAAACCGCTGTGTGTGCGTGCGTGATTGCGTGCGTGAGTGTGTACAAGCATTGCTATACTTGCGAGGGCCAAGTGTCCCCTCATGTATAGCAGAATTTGAGAACTATAGACATTGTGAGGACCATTTTCCTGGTCCTCCTCACAAGAGAAATGGTAGATTTATGATCTGGGGAGTTACAATTGTATAGAAGATTGTATAAAAGATTCAGACGGATTTTCACTAGGTTAGGATTAGATATTTAGAGGTTAGGTTTAGGGTGTAGGATCGGAGTTAAGCCTGATTTATAGCCTACTAGATCTGCTACTTTCGGGTTAAAAATGTCGATAAAAAAAATGACATTCATAAAATCAACATCCTAAAATGTTGCCGTCCTCACAAGTATACAGTTGTAATGCAAACGTGTGTGTGTGTGTGTGTGTGTGTGTGTGTGTGTGTGCGTATACCTCACTTATGAGTCTCTGCAAAGCATTGTGCACCTGTGTCTGGTCTCTGGCATCGATGGAGACAGATAGAAAGCTGGAAGTCCTCAGCAGCAGGATATGAAATATGCTAATGAACCAACATAATAACCCATTATGACCTGGAGCTGATTCTACTTAATGTCTGCTAAATCCTAACAGTTTTCTGAAAAACGTATGTTGCTATAATATCAGTGGTGCTCAAACCTTTTCATGTCAAAGGACCGCCAAAATGATATGCATTTGGCCGCGGACCCCCATCTCAAAATATTTAAAAATTTAAAAAGTAAAAAAAAATCACTTTAAAAAATACACATATTCAAAGATTTGCACACATTTTGACGATTAAAAAAAGAATAGCAGATCTACAAGCTCACAGTGCGGCACTCTGTGCCACGCTATGAGCTTGTAAATCTGCTATTTTTGAATAGCCAAAGTATTATGGATAAAGGGGTTAAAATGATTTGCCGCACATTTTCAAGATTTTTCAAAAATATATATATTCATATCTATGAAGTGACGCGCTATGAGCTTGTTTATCAGCTATTTTTAATGTAAATATCTATCTAAAATGACACAGATGCTTTCCCGGTTTTAATGGGATAACCCACCATCGCACGCGCTGCAAAAAAAAGAAAAAATGACACGGATATCTTTTATTCAGACCCATCAGGCTTTCCCTTACACACCTAAAGGCACAGTCATCCTCCGCAACAGACTGATCTCAAGAAATTGCACCTTGTTCATGATAATGAACTGCTGCATCACTTCTGAATTCAGAGAAACTGCCCTCAGTTGAATTTCTCTATTTTACACATTGTTACACCTACTACATACAACTTATTTAATTGTTTTTGTCCTAATACATTTTGTTTTTTGTTTTTTTCCTCTTCAAAAGTACTTCAAAAAGCGCTATAGAAATCGGAGATATTTATTTTTACCTTTCAAACGTTCTCGGCTGTGATAATAATGAACTTTATTCATCAAGCACTTTTTTCCAAAGCAGTGTTACAACGTGCTTCACAACAAAGGGCAGTGATTAAAATCCACAAAACAATCATGAAACAATCATGAAACATGGGGAGAACCAGATTGTGATAAGTGATTGTGAAAACATACAAATAACAAATGACACTGTGTAAACCAAATGTATGAATACATATCTAAAGCCATGGTTCTCAAAGTGGGGTCCGGGGACCCCCAGGGGTCCTTGAGCGGGATCCAGGGGGTACCCAGATAAATGTTGGATAGTTAGTAACCAAATGGCCCCTTATGTTGCTGTAACTCTGAGAGTGTACAAATGGAACCAAATGGACCCTTACGGGTCCATTTGGTTCCATTTGTACACTCTCAGAGTTATGGTGGTCTGTGGTCTAATGCAGGGGTTCTCAAAGTGGGGTCCGGGGACCCCCAGGGCCCCTACATACATTAGCTATTTTCCAAAAATCTTGATATTCTTTGAAAATGTTTGAATATATTTTACATTTTTAGCACCACCTCTGGAACTCTTTTCAGATGGGGGTCCGCAACCAAATCCGCATTCATTTAGGGGTACTTGACGTGAAAAAGTTTGAGAACCACTGATCTAAAGTTCTATAATGCCTAATAAAGTAAAAACACTGACTTTAATATGCATGGGTCACTGTTGCCAGACGATCTGAATGCAAGTCTGTTAGGCGAGGATAGCCAGTGGTGGAAAAAGTACTACATTTCTTTTACTTAAGTAAAAGAACCAATACTGTAATGCAGAAATACTCTGTTACAAGTAAAAGTCCGGAATAAAAAATGTACTTGAGTTGAGTTGAGTTGACCAAAAGTTAAAGTACTCAAATGTTTGAAAATAGCAGATCTACAAGCTCACAACGCATCGCGATGCGACGCGTTGTGAGCTTGTAGATTGGCTATTTTCAAATAGCCTATGTACAGTATGATGTATACAATAGGGCTGAAGTGGTTTTAAATAATGTATATCTGCAAAGTAACTAGTAACTGAAGTTTTCAAATAATTCTAGTGGAGTAAAAGTAAAATATTTGCCTCTGCGATGTCGTAGAAGTAAAAGTACTGAAAACTGGAACTGGAAAACTCCAGTAAAGTAAAAAATACCTCAAAATTGTACTTAAGTACAGCACTTGATTACATGTACTTAGTTACTTTCCACCACTGAGGATAGTTTTCATGAGTTGAAACACATAATATATCCCCTTGCTTAGCCAGAACATTTCTGGGCACGGTCCATTAACACAATCAACTATAACTATAACTATATGTTGTCCTTAGTCCCATAGTTGTGGTGTCGAATCACGAGTTACAACGATTTTTAAAACAATTGCTTATTGTGCTTGGTTTGGATGGCCTTAAAGGAATGGTTCACCCTAAAAAATACTTATTTTGTATCAATTACACATCCCATGAAGCATTGAATTCATGGAGATTGTTTAGTTTTTGTCGCATTCCTGAGCCAATGATTTGATGACCGGGTGTATTTCCGGTAGGAAACTCAAAGAGACTCTTTTGAGTCTCCTACTGGATACATTAGCATCTTTCCGCCGGTAATCAAATTATTGGCGATATATATGGCTAGAATATTGATAGAATAGAATATAAGTTATTATTTGGGTGAACTACTCATTTAAAACTTTGCCCATAGACTGCAGGCAAATCAGATGTGTTTCTCAAATCAGATCTTTGCAAGGGTTTGGATTTGTGTATTCAAACTGTTGTGCAGCTATTCGTTGCTGTGGTAACTGAGGATGTTTGTCCGTCAGCTAATGAAATCGGCAACTGTTATGTCCGGCCCCGCTTTGTTGTTGTTGTTGTTACCATCTTTATTAAATGTTCTATTCCTCTCTGGCACCACAGCCATGACCTTCTGAACCCCCGGCCTTTCTCCCATGCTGCGAGGTATGTCGTGCTATTGTTCCCGTACATCAGTGGTTCTCAAAGTGGGGTCCTTGGTGGACTTCATCCATTCATATGGCTATTCAAATATAGCAGATATACAAGCTCATGGCGCGTCACTTAGTGTGTGTGTGTGTGTGTGTGTGTGTGTGTGTGTGTGTGTGTGTGTGTGTGTGTGTGTGTGTGTGTGTGTGCGCGCGCGCGGTCACTCTGCCTCGGGCATAACTCGGTAGGTATACCCAGTTTGTTCGGTCTCAAACTTGGCACGTGTGTGACACCATAACATGTCTGACTCGCATCGCTAACGACATGCATGTCCCCGAGTAGGCCGGCACCTAATAGGCCGACGCCGTCCTAGCGTTGTTCATTTCTAATCGAATTCACAGGCCCCCCAAACAATGAACTAGTCACGTTCATTCCTGCACTGAGCTATTCTTTTTCAACAGAAGCTCCTCTTACCCATGCATCCCCTGGCCCCAATCATTACCACTGCTCTCCTCCCAAACTAAACGAATTACTGTATACTACTGTGGAATCACAGACAGAGATTACTTTTAAAAGCAAGAACAACCAGAGTATATATTACCACTTAACCACTTAAGCGCACTGACAGGTGTCCCTGAGGGGTCCACTAGGCCTACTTTTTTTCCCCCTCCACATCACATCTCTGCTGAAAATAGCCAGTCTACAAGCTCACAATGTGACGCTTGTAGATCGGCTATTTTTGCTGAATGTTTGCCTATTTTCAGAATGTTCACCCATTATGACATGCCCATAACATATGGGCGCCATACCAGTCACCAGAACCAAGGTCAGGTGTTTTCAATGAATCTAACATGGTTAAAATGGAGTTTGAAGTTACAACGGGTTTGTGTAGGAAGGTGCATGGCAAATATCATATCAAATATCTAAATACTGAATCAAGCAACTTAAAAACTGTCTGGGGTGCTCACAAAAGCCAGAGTAGACGTGAAATGAACCCAAACATTTGAAAGTGAAATATCCCTTTAATAGGATGAAAAAACATTATTTTTCAAATATGTGAGATCTGCTGTTTTGATTAAACAGACACAATCGCATGACTTCAAGTACATGTCAAGCTAGAAAGACGTGTTCTCTGGTCTTGAGTACATTCTTCCCAAGGACACAAGTCTGTTCTTTGTATTCTTGGTATTGAGAAATAAATACAATCTGTATTTATACAAGCGTCTTTAATCGCCAACTTGCAACAGTGAGCAGAGTCATTGATTCTCACAGGAGTTAATGATGTCCCACGTGTAAGTTAATAATTTGAAAACAGATACGTTCAGTTCACCGTTCAAAACCTGAGCATGTTCAACAAACACACACTTTTTACTATTTTCTTACACTGAGACACGTCTTTAGGAATCACACGTCCGTCCGTCCGTCCGTCCGTCCGTCCGTCCGTCCGTCTGTCTGTCTTGTCTTGTCTGTCCTGTATGTACAGTATAGTGTTTGTATTTGTTGTTGACATGTATTATTGTGTACATTTTTTATGCTCTGTTGATTAATTGAATAGATGACCACGGAAACAAGTCCCCAGGACTTTTTTTTCGTGTTCTCCTTTTAGCCTTAATGTCTTGCAGTACCACGCGCTATTTACATTTCTGACAAATAAAGTATTCAATCAATCAAATGTGGTTCAAATCCAATTCCAATCTGTTTTTATGCCAAAAATGGGACATATGACTGCCAGTCTGAACATAGAAATCTGGGCTGCAAATCCAAACATAATGGCATCTTTAATGGACTCTGTCTATCCAGGACCTTTGTAATCTTACTAATGTTTGGTAACGGTATTGGGAACCAGTAGTTTACAGTGAGTCTGCAGTGCTGTAGCACGACGCTGAAATCCAGTTAAAACGGACACGTGTGCAGAGGTTCCCTATGTATTCATGCTTAAGGCCTTGACTTGAAATTAATACGTTTCTGCTGTCCTCTTGGGAAGGAGGAAGCTGCAGCTGCTCTTTTCCACCGTGGCATTTGCATACTATTTAAACAGTCACCCACATGTACACATACAGTAGATTGAGATTCACACACACACACACACACACACACACACACACACACACACACACACACACACACACACACACACACACACACACACACGTGCACAAGACACACGCACACACAGAAAGGACATGTACAGAATATGTTTCAGTACGTGCAAAGTTCTTATAATAATACAGTGGAATGTTTATGTGGTCAGTTAACAATATTTGAGTCAGTGAAGTGTATTTGTGACACGCACGCACGCACGCACGCACACACACACACACACACACACACACACACACTCAAATCCTGAGTGTTCGCTCATTTAATTCTGAGATTAACTCATACATTTGAATGTGTCGCAATATTCAGGGAAGGGAATAATAGGGTGAACGGCGGCAGTGATGCATGGCTGCTTTGTTACGTGCTCTCAATGAGACAAAAAGCCTCCACAACCAGACATGGAACAGGAAGGATTATACTGTATGGCACACAATAGCTGCCATCGCCCACTGCGTTGAGGCTCGGATGCGACTGTGAAGGCTAGGTGAGTAAGGAGATTTATTATGATGAATTTAAATTGTATCCACTGTAACCATTCTTTTTATACTTTGGGCTATTCAAAAAAATAGCAGATATACAAGCTCATAGCCCGCCACTTTGTGCCGCGCCATGAGGTTGCAAATCTTTGAATATATACATATTTTAAAGCGAACATTTTTCTCAAATCTTTGCTGGGGGTCCCTGGGAACAACATTTTTTAGATGGGGGTTCCGCAGCCAAATACATATACTTTTGGGGGTCGTTGACATGAAAAAGTTTGAGCACCTCTGATATGGAAACATACGTTTTTCAGAAAACTGTTTAGGATTTAGAAGACTTTTGTAGAATCGGCCTCAGTTCTTAAAGAGATAGTTCACCAAAAATTATTACTTTCTTTCTATCGATTAGTCACCCCATGGATACTTGAATTCATGGATATTTTTTTGTTTTTGTCGCATTCCTAAACCAATAATTTGATGACCGGCAGCGGTTCCGGTAGGAGACACAAAGAGTCTCCTTTGTGTCTCCTACTGGAACCGCTGCCGGTCATCAAATTTTGATTCATTTTGGGGGTGAACTATCCCTTTAATGGTTTGGTTCACTTACAAATTGTCACTGTTGGGCATAAACCATCTTTTTGTATATGTTGTTCTTTCTTCATAAATGAATGCCTTATTTGATGAAAATAGCCGATCTGCGTTGTGAGCTTGTAGATCAGCTATTTTCAGAGCGCAACACCCCAGCGCAACAAAACATAAAATTACTTGTCTTAGTTCTACTTTACATCTCTTCTCCACTTGTCCCTCACTAACATTTTAGTCTAGTTTTTATTTGTTGACGAAATTGTCAATATATTTAGGTTGTCTAGTTTTGTCTAGTTTTAGTCATCGTAGCTTAGCTTTAATTTCTTTTTTATTTTGTTTCGGTCAGTGAAAAAAGGTATTCAACGAATATTTTTGTCATACTTTCAGTCGACAAAATCAACACTGCTCCATTTAACTATTATCTTATGTGAATGTCTTTGTCTATTTCTTAGCATTAGGCGGCCTCCAGGAGCCAGGATGGAATGTATTTGCAGTGCTGGTAGGCTCCTGGCTCCTGGCTGGCTCGCCAAAGCCGGCTGTAGCTGCGTGACCTTTGACTGCAGTGTGGGGAGGAGGAGGAGCCACCAGACCCTCCTCGTACTCCTTCGCCCGGAGCTCCATATCTCTGCGATCCACCTCGCCGGCCTTCAGTTTGACCCGCTCCCTGTAGCGCTCGTTCCTCAGCAGCTCCTCGACGGAGGGGGGCTCCTTCCGTCTGCCTCGGATCCAGGCGTCCCACTCCGACGGCACGCTGCCTTCCACGTACTCGTGTTCCGCGGGATTGGCCGCCACCACCGTCCGCTTGGCGCGAACCAACCTTCCCGTCCAGGTCCTCTGTTCGGGGATGACGTAATATTTATTTCCTAAATGATCGGTGCCGACGTGCTCGCGGGCTATCCCGAACGTCCGCCGTAAAATCCCTGCGATCCTGCTCATTATTTTGGTCGGTATAGTTCACTGTGTTTTCACCTACAGTATCTGTCTGTTGCAGCGGTATCATATGGGCGCATGTAATCCCCCCAGTATATATTTGTGTGTGAGTGTGTGTCGGTCTAGTCTGTCTGCGGATAATTGTGCACGCTGATGATGTCAGTACTATGACATCAGTCATCTCCATATTTGGGCAGTGGTGAAAAAAGTACTCAAATTTTTGATACTTAAGTAAAAGTATCAATGCTGCATTTTGGCCGTGGACCATTTATACAGCCTGGCAGAAGTCTACACAGTCTTGGATCTGTTTAAAGAATCAGTCGATTGATATTATTTCTATAATTTCTAGAATTTTCTATAATTTCTAGAATAGTTTCTATAATAATATTACATCTTCAAACTACATCACGAATCACGATGCCAACTGATACTAAAAGAGTACGGGGGCCAGAAGTATCACAATGTCTTTCTCTCTTTCGCCCTAAGCCCGCGATAGCCCCGTCGTCATCCTCCACAGATGGCAAGACAACACGCGACGGTAGACAGCGCGATCAGGTCGACGTCCGACCTGTGTTCGTTCGCTGTGGGCTGATCAGCCAGGCCAAAGGATCAGCCTATATTGAAGCTGGAAACACCAAACTGATGTGCTGTGTGTATGGCCCACGAGAGACGGAGCGCAAAGATGAGACTGACATGAAGTGTGGAAGGTTGATGACTGACATGCGGTTCGCTCCCTTCTCTTGCCCAGAGAGGGGTTCTTGGATACAGGGGAGTGAGGAAAAAGGCCTCTCACTGATGTTGCTTGAGAGTCTGCAGCCGGCTGTGTGTCTTCACAAATATCCCCGATCACAGATCGAAGTCAACGTGATGGTTCTGGAGAACGACGGTTCGGTCCTGGCTCACGCCATTACCTGCGCATCCCTCGCCCTGTCAGATGCAGGGATTGAAATGTGCGACCTGGTTCTCGGCTGCTCCATCCGGCAGGATGGTGCTTCTTACGTGACTGATCCTACTTACTTGGAAGAAAGCGGCTGCAGTTCAAGCGAAAACCAAGGCAGTCTGACCATTGCTTTCCTCCCCAGCTTGAACCAAATATCTGGGTTACAGTCGGATGGGGAAATGATGGAGGAGACCCTAACAGCGGGGGTTCAGACCTGCATTGAGGGATGCAGACTGTATACCCCTGTCATTCAACAGGCTTTGGCCAAAGCTGTACGAAGGGAAGCCCCGCCACCATCAGAAAGCTGAGACTGCTGGGACATTCTGATCTTGCCTCTTGTAGCAGAATGTCTTTTATGTCTGCTTTGAATACTGATGCAATTCTTTTTGACCGAAATGTAAATAATTCATACAAATGATTTGCTTGACTCATGTCGGTGATGTGGCCAATGTTTGCTGGTCTATGGAAACAGTTTAATAAAAAACAACCTGATTTAAAAGTATCAATGCTGCAATGTAGAAATACTCAGTTACAAGTAAATGCCCTGTATTCAAAATGTACTTAAGTAAAAGTACAAAAGTATTGGTATCAAAATATACTTAAAGTACCAGACGTAAAAGTACTCATCACCCACAATATCTCATTTCACAACTTTTCAAAATGTATGAAAATCTTTTGAAAATAGCCTATCTACAAGCTCACAACGCGTCGCGATGCGACGTGTTGTGAGCTTGTAGATCGGCTATTTTCAAATAGCCTATGTATAAAATAGGGCTAAAGTTCTTAATGTATGTTTTATGATATAATAACTTATACCTGCAAAGTAACTAGTAACTAAAGTTTTCAAAGAATTGTAGTGGAGTAAAAGTACAATATTTGCCTCTGAGTAGAAGTAAAAGTATTGAAAATTGGAAATTCTCCAGTAAAGTAAAAATACTTAAAATTGTACTTAAGTACAGTACTTGAGTAAATGTACTTAGGCTAGTTACTTTACACCACTGTATTTGGCCATATCGAGGGACACAGATACATTCCTGGAATTCATAGATACTAGGGCTGATGCTCGTTGGGAACGCAATGCCCCACCCCGGTTGTACTGTACAACACCCGTTGTGCCCACCTGTCTGATTGTGTCCCTTTTTATGCCCATATATGGAGATCCATGTATCTTTCTGTCTGTCTTTGTGCCTTTTATGCCCATATATGGAGTTCCCTGATGTCATCAATATGATGTCATTGCACTGTCATCGGTCAGACAGTTCACACAGAGATTCTGTGCGTTCTCGAGAAACGCACAGGACAGATAAGCATACTCACGCACGCAATGCAGAGATTTAATACACTTTAATACTAATACATTTTATTTGTAACACACTTTATATTTGAACCAAATCTAAATAACAATATAATAATAATAATAATAATAATAAAACAGTGAAATGAATAGGTCAGCTATACACAGCTAAGAAAGAGTTTAAAAAGTTAAACAAAACACACATGGCGTCACTGAGTCCATCTAGGCAAATGCCTTGTTAAAAAGAAAGTTTTTACAGTATCTGTCTTTATTTGCGTAATTTGCATAATTAGTCATTAGAAGGCTTGTTTAGATTGACGCAATAGTTACTATACCTTATATAGAATAGATTTAAATTTAAAACCTGCAAACCGAATTTTACATGGAAAGGGAAAACACATTCACTCATTATCTCTATTCTTTCATTAATTCTCTGGTCTAAAGTGATATCAAACTTTTGAATTACAGGGACCCACAGTTTGATATGCATTAGGCCACTAGACCCCCATTTGATACCTTTTTCCTTTTAATCTCTTAGGACTCAACGTTCTTCTGTCAGTGTGCAAGCCTTTATCAATAGCAGTAGCATTGTAGCCTGGGAAAGATTTGACAGTACTGGGACAGCAGGCTATAACTTGGCCATCGTTGAAGGAACATTATCACCCCCCCCTGTACCCCCCCCCCCCCCCCCCCTCTCTCTTTCAGGTGTGCTGCCGTCTCCCGCATCCCAGGAAGTCAGACCTACACGTTCCTGTGTGGAGAGATGGTGGGGCGTTTTGTGAATGTGTATCTCCAGGGGACTACAATAGTCGAATCCTGAGTCTTTGTGAGGTTGAAGTGTTAGCAGGTAGAATGTGGGAGAATTGCTTGCTCAGGGTGGGACAATATCGGCTCTCTGCTCTATATGTAAAGTGCCTTGAGGCAACTTGCTCTATTTTGGCACTATAATAGAACTGAATTGAATTGAATGGAGTTACACTGCACAGTAAAATCCTCTGTGTAAAAACGGGCCGGTTAAAGGTACCCTGACGATTTTGGTGTGCGTCAAGCGCCTTGTGTGACATTCTGCAAATGAAAGATACACGGAGAACAATGCCCCTCGAAAAGAAAGAAAAAATAATGTATTATTGTAGGCACCTGATAGACAAGTGGTCCTGGATGACTGGAGATCAGTGATGGAAAAAGTACTAAAATGTTTTACTTTTAAGTAAAAGTATCAATACTGCAGTGTAGGAATATTCTGTTACAAGTAAAAGTAAGGTATTAAAATGTACTTGAGTAAAAGTGTACCATTTCACAAGTTCAAATGTATACAAATCTTTTGAAAATAGCCGATCTACAAGCTCACAATGCGTCACATCGCGATGCATTGTGAGCTTGTAGATCGGCTATTTTCAAATGGCCCAAAAATATATAGGGCTGAAGTGGTTAATGTATGTTATAAAATATATAAGTAATAGTAGTAACTAAAGCTGTCAAATAATTGTAGTGGAGTAAAAGTACAATATTTGCCTCTAAGATGTAATGGAGTAGAAGTAAAAGTACAGAAAATTGGAAATACTCCAGTAAAGTAAAAAATACCTCACATTTTTTACTTACGTACAGTACTTGAGTAAATGTACTTACTTAGTTACTTTCCACCACTGCTGGAGATGAGATGACACGCAGCCAATGGGAGAAAGTCTCCACGCCTTGTAAGATGTCCAGCCCTTGTGGTGCCATTAGGCCAGTAGGGAGAGCTTCCTGTGGCAGGATCATTGTTGTGATGACCGCCTCCACTTCATCTGCTTCACAGGTTGGCATTGTTTTTAGTCAAGTATTTTAGGTTCAAAGGGACCGGGGTTAATCCAAAAAATGTCTAAACTGCAAGAAACATGATTAGGGCACGGTCACACCACACTTGTATTTTTACCTCTGGGGCGGAATCTGCCAATGCTTTGTCAATGCAAATGCGTGAATTCATGGTCAAAACATCGCAAGATCATGAATCCATGCATTGTAACTGTTTTACTATGACATTCTAAGTACCTCATAGAAATGTGTTTTAAGTTGTTCTAAAATTTGCATAGTAGTTGTCTTTTTCAACTGGCAAATCCTTGTAACTGTCGACTGGACCTGTCTCGTTGTGTTTAATGTTGCAGAGGTGTTGTATTGTTTTCTGTGGTGTACTTTTAGGGTTTTCTTTACTGCTGTGTTTCATTTTGAAGTAACGCTCCTAGTGTTTACCGTGTTCCTTTGTTCCTGTTACCTGTCTTGTCTTTATTTCACTTGTGATTAGCTTAGTTCCCCACCTGTGTCCTGTTAGTCCCTGTGGTCTATTTAAACCCTGTGTTGGAGTGTGTTCCTTGCCAGATTGTAATCTCTGTATTCCTGTGTTACTCTGTGTTATTCTTACTCGTTTTATTCTGCCTGAACTCGGGTTGTCTTTCTTTGACGTGCAGTTTTTGGGTTGAGTACCAGGGTTGACTAACTCTAAATGAAATACAAATATTTGAACTACCCTGACAAGCACTTGAAATGTTGGAGTTGAGGCATTACATTTAGTTTGACTCGGTACCACAGATAAACATTTTGGAAATAGACTTCCAAAATGTTTCTCACAAATAGATCTCACAACGCGTTGCGAGACGTTGAGAGTTTGTAGATAGTCTGTTTTCAAAATGTTTGCCTCTTATGTTATTTGACAATTTGGCCAATGGTTGACCAGTATAGTTTGTTGATTACTTTTGATGCGGCAAGGCTCTTTTTCTGTCACTTCATTGTCATCTGGGGCTCCGGCCCACGTGGTTGAGAACCACTGGACTAGCTGACATACTGTACTGTGATCTGGATGTTGTCCATTAACACACTGTTTCTATGCATCTTCTGAGCCACTCTGCATTTGGGTCCAAATCCACTTCCTGTCAGAATTCCAGTTTCACTAGCTGCCATGCCGTCCCCTTAATCCAGTGGTTCTCAAACTTTTTCGTGCCAAGGACCCCCAAATAGACATTTATTAGCCCGCGGACCCCCATTTGAAAAGATAAGCCAGGGACCCCCATAATAGAAGATTTTTACGGCTCTCTAGCAGTGATTTTCAACCGTTTTAATTTCAAAGACCCCCAGTTTGACATGCATTAGGGCTACAGACCCCCCATTTAATGGCATGTATGTCTATGGGACCCCAATTCATATTGTAAAATCAATGTTAATTTAACTCTGAGAGTGTACAAATGGAACCAAATGGACCCGTTAGGGTCCATTTGGTTCCATTTGTACACTCTCAGAGTTACAGACCCATAAGGGTCCATTTGGTCCCTGTCCATCATTTAGCTGGGGACCCCCTGGAACCCCCTCAAGTACCCCTGGGGGTCCCCGGACCCCACTTTGAGAACCAATGCCTTAATCTATTTTGTTTACCCATTTTCATTTAGTGATCGATAAATAGAACAGACGTGTTCATTGAAAATGATCTAAGTAGACAAGGCTGCTTGACTTGTAATCATTATTTCTGCTTGGTAATAGAAAGAGCTCTGTGTGTTTTAAGGTTTGCAGTTTAGAGGGTTATCTCTCTCTTATCTCCTATTCGCCGCCATTCACTGTTCTACTATTGGGGGTGTAATTATTTTTGTATGCCATAGATGTATTTGTGGTGAGCATTCACCAATAAAAATAACCTCTCCCCACCTAGCCTGGGATCAATACCATTGGTTTCTGATCCGGTCTGGAACAGAAATAACTTTACTGTAGGTTATCAGGTGGCCGGAACCCATGACCGGAACCTCCGGCGCTGTGCACCACCAAAATGATTCCCCTGGTTTAATATTGGGCTGGTTTTTCTGTAAAGTTGCTTGCAAACGTTGGTAGATGCATGTTGCATTTTTTTTGGCGTGTTTCTAAAGTGTAGTTGCTTATTCTGGGCTTGTTGCTAAATGTTGTTTAAACCAGTGGTTCTTATTTTCATGGCAAGGTTCCCCATATTCATAGATTATGTATTTGCCCCCATCTGAAAATATTTTGTGCCAGGGGTAAAAATGTTTCAAAAAGATAACAATTTTTTCTACATCTGTCTGCCTCCCTGTCTCTCAAATACACATTCATTGTCTACCTTCCTTCATCTTTCTCTCAGATTTGTCATTAAAACGTCGCTGTAGTCCATAGTCTGATTGTTAATTCCTTGTGTCAATCATGTTTGTATCATTAGTCAACTGAACTAGGGCTAATCACACCAAGAACAATAACTACAATGATAACTATAAATATCTTGTTCAATCATTCTAACTCATGTGGATGGTGGCAAGGAGAGCCATGTGAATGGATGAATGTAACACTTGTAAAGCGCTCTGAATAAAGGTGCTATATAAATGCACCGTTTACCATTTTCACTTCCAGCTAAACAATTACAAAAAACTGAAATAAAAACGGGGTCAGTTCTAATGTATGGCCCTGTAGTCTTTATGAATTTAACTAGCGTCAACTTGCATCTTATGTGTGGATGCACCCCTCCTGATTAGCAGTACATGCTGTATTTAGAACAGGACTTGCTTGTAATAGTCCCCACTAGCCTGGAAACCAGACAAATCTGTCAGTGCAACAAAAAACGGGGGGGGGGTCTGCAATCAGTTCGTGATTGAATTTAGCTGCCCCCGAAGTTGTGGTGGGATCAGCCCCTTGGAAATGCAGGTTCCAGAGATTCCAGACTATAATATCTACGCAGTGATATTAGTCTGGCTAAGTACTCGCCTCCTGTTCGGGTGTCTCTGTCCAGTGGTGTTCAATGCCACTATCCCACCTCCGGGCTACTTCTGGAGGTCTGTTATTTGAGAAGCATCCACACAGGTGGCTGAACTTTTAAGTCTCTCTTTTGCCTTCCTCCCTCCTGTTTGTATAAAGAGTCTTCATCAGGTACATCTGACCTGGTCTTGGAGTGTGCCAGCGGTATACCTGGTCTACAGGAGTTTCTGTACAACTCCCTCTGCCTCTGGGATATCAATCTCTACTAGGCTGTCAGCTGGTAGGAGAGGTGAAGCTGTCTTGTCCTCCGTGTGCCTGTGGGAAGGTCTGAAGGTCATTGACCTGCAGCGGTTTTGTAAATGTTTGTAAGGGGGGAGAAGGGAGATGTGGGAAAAAAAAAGTTTATAATAGTTGTTGACAAATGTATTTTGGAAATACATTGTCATTGTCTTATATTGAATAAAAAAGTACCTGTGTGTATTGACTTAATATGCTCTTGCAATTGTTTTAATGAATGCAAATTAATTACATTAAAGTTTCTCTCAGTATTGCATCTGTTATGGGGTGCTTAAAGTGTGTGCGTGTGTGTGCGTGCGCACATGATCCTGTAGAGTGAATTATCATTTCAGTAGCAGTGTCAAGTGTTCCTCCAGGACACGGGACACTACTGTACCTCCTCTATCAGACACACAGACGCTGAGGAGTCAAAATTGAACCCAAACACAGGGTACAGGGGCTCAATGAATCTGGACACCTTCCAGGTGTACAGGTGCGTCCGTGTGTCAGCGACTCTGTAGAAGGACAGAATGCCAGAAGGCCAGTCCAGATACACTCCTACTTTGTTGGAGTCAGAGGGACCGACGGAGAGGACAGTTGATTTCCCGCCGTGACGGACGGTGTACCTGTTACCATGGAAACCGTCCTCGCACAGCATACGCCAGGGCTTGTCACCGGCTGTCATCAGACTGTCATCAACCTTTCCTTTCCTGTTGACTCCTCTGTAGGTCAGCGCTATGGAAACCGCTCCACTCCACATGACCTCCCAGTAACAGCATCCACTCAGACCCTCTGTACACAGAGCCTGTTTCCTCATATCGAATGTATCCGTCATTTTCTCTCTCACCTCTATGACCTTTATGTTGTTCTCGGACAGAACGAGTCTGCTGTCTCCTGTGTTTGTGTCCAGAGTGAGTTCACGGAACTGACTCGTCCAGTTGGTCACCAGTTGAACGTTCTCCATCTTCTCTTCCATTGTCTTCCTCTTGCTGGCGTCGTCATTATTCTGTTGGGCAGAGATCACTTGGAGTCTCTCCTCCCATGTCTTTCTCTCGTCCCTCCTCTCTTCCTCCGAGGCGTTTAACTTCCCTTGCATTTCCAGGACTTTGTCCTGTGCTGTCTTCGTCCCGTCCGTCAGGTCCTCAATCGTCCGCTGTGCAGAGAGGAGCTTGTCCTCCGCTGACGTCACCTCGTTCTTCATGTGTTCGATCAGCTGCTCCGCAGAGAGGAGCTTATTCTCGGATGTTTCCGTCTCGCTCGTCGTGTCTTCTTCAGTCGTCTGCTGCACAGGGAGGCTCTTCTTCTCTGTGGACTTGACATCGCTCTTCATGCTCTCAATCTTCCGCTCCGCAGAGAGGAACTTGTTCTCTGTTGACTTAATCTGGTTTTTCATCTCTTCAATTTTGACCTCTTTTGACCTCATCTCGTTTTTCATGACTTCAAGCTTGTTCTCTGCAAAGAGGAACTTCTTCTCTGCCGACTTCACCTCATTCTTCATGTGTTCAATCTGCTGCTCTGCAGACAGGAGCTTGTTCTCTGTTGACTCCACCTCGTTCTTCATGCCTTCAATTTTGTCCTCTGCAGAGAGGAGCTTGTTCTCTGCCGTCTTAATCTCATTCTTCATGTCTTCAATCTGCTGCTCCGCACAGAGGAACTTGTTCTCCGCCGTCTTAATCTCATTTTCCATGTCTTCAATCTGCTGCTCCGCAGACAGGAACAGAAACTCTGCCGACTCCATCTCGTTCTTCATGTTATGAACCGTGCTCTCTGCCGAGTTCATCTGATTCTTCATGTCTTCAATCGTGTTCTCTGTGGTCTTCATCTCCTGTGTTATCTCTTCAACCTTCTGCTCTGCGGCGAGTAACTTGCCCTCCGTCGCCTTCATCTCGTTCCTCATGTCTGCGACCTTCTGCTCTGAGGAGAGCAGCTTGTCTTCTGCTGCCTTCATCTCATTCGTCATGTCTTCAATTTTTTGCTCCGCACAGAGGAACTTATCCTCTGCCGTCCTCATCCCATTCTCCACATCTCCTATCTTCTGCTCTGCGGAAAGGAACTTGTTGTCTGCCGACTTGATCTCGTTCTTCACGTCCCGAATCTTGTTCTCTGTTGACTTCACCTCACTTTGCATGTCTTCAATCTTGTTCTCTGTCGTCGTCATCTCGTTCTTCATGTCCGTGACCTTCCGTTCTGCTGCGAGTAGCTTGTTCTCGGCCATCTTGACCGCAGTCCTCATGTCCTCGATTTGCTGCTCTGCGGACATAAACCTGTTCTCCGCCGTCTTCATCTCGTGCTTCATGTCTTCAACCTGCTGCTGTCTGGAGAGGTACTTGTTCTCTGCAGATTTTATGTCATTCCTCATGCTCGCGATCTTGCGCTCTGCAGAGAGGAGCCGGTTATCTGTTGACTTCACCTTGCTATTTGTCTCTTCGATCTGGTCCTCTTTTGACTTCATCGCGTTTTTCATGACTCCAATCTTGTTCTCTGCAAAGACAAACTTGTTCTCTGTCGTCTTCAGCTGGTTCTTCAGGCCCTGGATCTTCTGCTGTGCGGAGAGGAGCTTGTTCTCTGCTCTCTTTGCCTCGCTCCTCATGTCTTCAATTGTGTCCTCTGCAGAGAGGAGCTTGTTCTCTGCCGTCTTAATCTCACTCTTCATGTCCTCGACCATCCGCTCCGCCAAGAGGAACTTGTTCTCTGTTGACTTCATCTCGTTCGTAACGTCTTGGACCTTCCGCTCTTCAGAGAGGAGCTGGTCCTCCGCTATCTTTATCTCATATGTCATGACTTCAATCTTCTGCTCTGCACAGAGGAACTTGTCCTCTGCCGTCTTCACCTGCTTCCTCATGTCTTCGATCCTCTGTTCTGCAGACTCAAACTTGTCCTCTGCAGACTTGATGTCGTTCGCCATGCTCTCAATCTTCCGCCCTGCAGAGAGGAACTTGTTCTCTGCTGACTTCGTCTTGTTCTTCATCACTTCGACCTGGTCCTCTTTTGACCTCATCGCGTTCTTCATCACTTCGTTATTCTGTTCCGCCAAGAGGAACTTGCTCTCTGTCGTCCTCAATTCATTTTTCGTGTCTACGATCGTCTGTTCCGCGGAGAGGAGCTTGCCCTTTGTTGTCTTCACCTCGTCTTTCATGTCTTCAATCTGCTGCTCTGCCAAGAGGAACTTGTTCTCGGCCGACTTTGCCTCGTCCTTCATGTTTTGAATATCGTTCTCTGCCGAGTCCATCTCGCTCTTCATGCCTTCAATCCGCTGCTCTGCGGAGAGAAACTTGTTCTCGGCTGTCTTCATCTCGGTCTTCATGCCTTCAATCTTCCGCTCTGCAGAGAGGAACTTGTTCTCTGCTGACTTCATCTTGTTCTTCATCTGTTCAACCTGGTCCTCTTTTGACCTCATCTCGTTTTTCATTACTTCAATCTTGTTCTCCGCAAAGAGGAACTTGTTATCTCCCGACTTGACATGGTTCTTCATTTCTTCAATCTGCTGCTCTGCGGATAGGAGCTTGTTCTCTGCTGTCTTAATCTCATTCGTCATGTCTTCAATTTGCCGCTCTGCAAAGAGGAACTTTTTCTCTGCCGTCTTAATCTCATTCTTCATGTCTTCAATTTGCCGCTCTGCAAAGAGGAACTTGTTCTCTGCTGACTTCATCTCGTCCTCTTTTGACCTAATTTCGTCTTTCATTACTTCAATCTTGTTCTCTGTGAAGAGGAGCTTGTTCTCTGCTGACTTCAACTCATTCTTCATATCTTCAATCATCTGTTCCGCAGAGTGAAACTTGTTCTCTGTTCTCTTCATCCTGTTCTCCGTGTCCTCAATCTCCTGCTCTGCAGAGAGGCACTTGTGTTTTGTTGTCTTCATCTCGTTCTTAATCTCTTCGATTTTCTGCATTGCAAAGAGGAACTTTTGTGACAAAGCCTCTTTTTCTCTAATGAGTTGAAGTCGCTTCCCCTCCCATGTGTCCCTCTCCTCCCTGTTCTCTTCACCGAGGGTTCCAATCACCTGGTAGTTCCTTTTTTCCTCTTCTACCACCTTCTCCAACCTCTGTTCCATTTTTAGGATCTTGGTATCTCTGGTCCTTTGAATCTCTTCCATGTCTTTAATCCTCTCTCCTTGAAAAAGGAGTCTTTCAATCAGTTTGTCTTTCATCTCCTCCCAGTCTGTCCTCTCCTTGATGAAAATGTGGTTAATGTCCTCCATTACAGTCTGGAGGGTGTTCTCTTGTCTCTTTTCTCTTGTCTGCATGTAAGAGTAACCAACGATAAGCGCCGATGTCGCTGACACAAGGCCAACGCTGAACGCCTTCACATTAGACATTTTTGTTTTGAGTTTCTGTGGTTCAGATACTGCTAGGGGTGCAAAGCTACTAATAGTTCAGTCCAACGCTGACACATTTATGTATATCCACAAACTCTCCCGAGTTGGTGTGCCACAGCTGTGTCCTAATTGGATGTATTTCTTTGAGTGGTGCCAACCACTCCTATATCTGACTTTGTCTGTGTGTCCGGCTGTATGTCCAATAAACAAACATTGATGACAACATCAATACGGGACTCATCAAAGGCACCACTCTCTTCAAACGGGGTGATTTTTTTACAACATCACGGATGACTCACAGTGGTTTTGCAAGAGAGAATGAATTTACAAAAGAATGTTCTCCTAGGGATCTCCCAAAGAGTTGAAACGACAATTTGGAATTTGAACAATACAGATACAATAAAATTATAGATTAATATAAATACATTATATTTTCAATCATACTACTATCAATTAAATGCTAAATTAAAGTGAGAAATACACAATACAACGCATTACATTAGTAGGCAGAAGTATCTAGAGAGCTTGAATGTAGTATGGAAATTGTCCAACAGCCATCAATACATAACACCACAATAGTACTCTGTGTGTCATGTAAACCAGGGTCAAGAACATGAAAACACAAACAGAGTACATATGAGGATTATTACCGATGTTCATTTAAAGGGCAAGACCACTTTGGTAGAGGTTTGGGTTGTGTAGTTACCTTGCCATGGTGTAACTCCAAAGGTGGACAAGAAATCAAAAATAATTGCTCCATTGATTCTATATTGTCTGAATCCAGAGATGGTGCGCTGAGCAGTGATGGAAAAAAGTACAATACAACATTCTAGAAATACTCAGTTACTAAAGTAAAAGGTCTGGTATTCAAAATTTACTTGAGCAAAAGTACAACAGTATTGGCATCAAAATATACTTAAAGTGCTGCTGTAAAAGGACTGATTATGCAGAATGTCCCATTTAACAAGTTCAATATGTATACAAATCTTTTGAAAATAGCAGATCTACAGTAATAATAGCAATAGTAACTAGAAAATGTGCTCCTCGGAGCACAGGTCTCCGCCAGTACTGTTCCTGATTAATCCTGTCTTACCTATTTATATTACATATTGTCACGTGTCACTTGACCAATGTTAGCTTGGCTGATGGAAGCTCACTTCAAAAAATATAAATGATTTTTTGAAGTGACACACCTATTTATAGATTTCTATTTCGTCATGCGTCTCGCTAGCCAATCAAAGCACACCCTTTCAACATATTGTCACGTGAAGCTTGACCAATGTTAGCTTGGCGGACACACGGAAGGACGGAGACGGAAACATACTCTCCACCTCTGGTGGAGACAATAATGGTCAAAATCTAAAAAGTAACTAAAGTTTTCAAATAATTGTAGTGAAGTTAAAGTACAATATTTGCCTCTGAGATGTAGTGGAGTAGAAGTAAAAATATAGAAAATTGGATATACTCCAGTAATGTAAAAATACCTCAAAAATGTACTTAAGGACACTTGAGTACATTGTACGGTAAAACAGCTCTCGAAGTCACTCTTTTAAAGGAACGCAAACAAAGCTGATTTAGACAATATAGAACATCACCAAATATTTTTTTATACAAATATTAACTTCAAGTTGATTTTGATCTGGATCCGGCTCTTCAAATTGTAAAATCAGCAGGAAGTTGACATTTTTATTAATAAAAAAAGACGTACTGGGTTCGGTGATGTTCTATATTGTCTGAATCCGTTTTGTTTGTGTTTGTTTATGTCCTAAAAGAGTGACTTTGAGAGCTGTTTTACGTATGAGGAGCATATTTTGAATGATCAATTTCTAATCAAAGGAGCAATCATTTTGGATTTCTTGTCCACCTTTTGGAGTTACATCATGGCAAGGTAAATACACGACCCAAACCTCTACCAAAGTGGTCTTGCCCTTTAAGCAATATTGCTTGAGAGGGTGTGGTTTACGTCACTATGGCACGCCAGTGATGTGGCCAGGAACGAGGCACTTGTGCAGAGTACCACGAGCATCACTGAAGTGATAGAGAGAGAGGGGGAGTTAGAGGGTGAGTGAAGGAGTGAGAGGTAGGCAGGGGGAGAGAGGGAGAGACAGAGGAAAGCATGACAAAGGAGCCTATTTAGTATTTCACCCAGGGACGTGCACAGATACACTCTAGATGGTGCTAGAGCTCCTGCCCTTTGCCCTCTTGACCAGAAGGGCTCTTTTTTTTCCCAGTTTACAGCAGGGGTCTTCAACAGGGGGACCGGGACCCCTAGGGGGTCCTCAGAGTTACTACAGGGGGTCCGCCAAATCTTTATGTGATATGATTTTTCTTTTTACCATAACCACTCGAAACCTATAGCATCCCTTTTCTGAGGAGAACTTTAGCCAAAAATAGCCGATCTACAAGCCCACAACGCCTCGCGCTGCGAGGCGTTGTGGGCTTGTAGATCGGCTATTTTTGGCAAAGAGGTATAGGTGTAGAGGGAAAAAAGAGCAGACCAAGTAAACAAAAAAAAAGTATAATTTACTTGAGCACCTGCCCCTCAAAATGTCTGTGCACGCCACTGACCCCGAGCATCACTGAAGTGATAGAGAGAGAGAGGGGGAGTTAGAGGGTGGGTGAAGGAGTGAGAGGGGGAGAGAGGGAGAGACAGAGGAAAGCATGACAAAGGAGCCTATTTAGTATTTCACCCATGCATGCAATAACCTGGCCAATGCTGGATACTGAAACCTGAACACGGTGATTGACGCTTATTTTCATAACCAATGAAAAGTATTTGAAGAAGAGCCTGTGACTATAATAATAACTACATTGGATCACAGGCTAATTTGTCAAAATCCTGAAACGCAACAGTTTTGGACATGCAGCACAAGGTTTCCGTCTGACAGCGATATATGCATCATACATACGCTGGAGTTTGTCACATAATGTATATCTCTGTGGTGTTATTCATGTCCTCACTGTTTCGCCTGATTCATGGCCTTTTTGCTATTATTTTAATGTTACGCTTTTGCTATTCTTTTTTGCTTTATTTTTAAATGATTTGTACTTTTTCTGTAATTGTTTCATGTCATGAAAGGTGCTATACATTATTATTATTATTATTATTATTATAACAGAAGTATGGTCAGAGTATAGCCAAGGGCAGATATAGGGAGATGGAAACCTATAGTGCAAGTCTGCAACAGCCCAAGGTGAGAGAAGGCGAGGACACGTCCCAAACGGCCATCATGGCCGGTCCATAAAGATGCCCTCCAGTCCCAGCTGTTCCCAGAGATGGTGCGCTGCCATCAAGGGGGGTGTATCTGGAGGGCACACTGCCAGTGAGCAGTGGTGGGAAAAAAGTACAATACCACAATCTAGAAATACTCAGTTACTATAAAAGGTCTGGTATTCAAAATTTACTTGAGCAAAGGTACAAAGGTATTGGCATCAAAATATACTTAAAGTACCAAAAGTACTGTAAAAGGACCCATTATGCAGAATGTCCCATTTAACAAGTTCAATATGTATACAATCTTTTGAAAATAGCAGATCTACAATACTAATAGCGATAGTAATAATAGTCAAAATCTAAACAGTAACTTAAGTTTACAAATAATTGTAGTGAAGTAAAAGTACAATATTTGCCTCTGAGATGTAGTGGAGTAGAAGTAAAAATATAGAAAATTGGATATACTCCAGTAATGTAAAAATACCTCAAAATTTTACTTGAGTACATGTACTTTCCACTACTGCCAGTGAGGCAGTCAAGCCTGCAAGTTTATTTTCACATTATAGGCATAGTCTATCTATACTAGCCATGTAGGCATAGTCATACTAATGAATGGATGTGGACTTCCTCCTCAAAGTCAATCAAACCACAGTATTCTTTTGTCCAAGGTCAACTATACAGTGGTTCCCAAACACTGGGTACAGGGGACCCATTTGTGGGTCATGAACACATTTTTATGGGTCACAAGTAAATATCCCTTATTTATTTTTGTTTCGGTACAACATTTTTATTATTTCAAAAGATTTTCAAAAATATAACACAAAAAAGTTTCAGAAATAAAACAAATTTCAAACATAAAAACAAAATCTATGAATATCCATCAATTTAGAAAACATAAGAAGTAGGCCTAGAGAAAATAGCTGATCTACAAGCTGTGGCATGGCGACGCGTTTTGAGCTTGCAGATCAGCTATTCTCACTAGTTTGGGTCCCGGAGAGACATCAAATCTTTTGGGTCTCAAACTAAAATGTTTTGGAACCGCTGAGCTATATAGCCTACTAACTAACATGCCAGACTGTAGGGTGCTTTAACAATAGTTTTTCATGTATCGGGTTGCAAGCCTTTCGTCCGCAGAATATTAATTTCATACAGTGACTCTGCAGAGGCGAGGTGACTGGCTCCTGAGAGAACCTGTGAAATGGTCCTACACCTCCGTGATGGTTTGAATTAATGAAATATCGTGCGGGTATTCGTTATGAACACAGCGTGTCACAGCGTATTAATGAAACCCAAATTGAAACTTTTTCCAATTAAAAATGTAATTGTGTTTCTAATAAATGTTTTATGTACAGGATCGAGAAAGTAATTATACAAAATTGCTTTGGTTCAATAATGATTTTTTTCCCGGTAGTTGGGTGGCAGGGGGGGGTATTTTTTCATCCAGCGTGTTGCTTGATTTTAAGGACTCTCTTTTTCCCTCTTTATTTAATAGCACCTGAAAGCACAGATTCCCTAGACTGTGTGTGTGTGTGTGTGTGTGTGTGTGTGTGTGTGTGTGTGTGTGTGTGTGTGTGTGTGTGTGTGTGTGTGTGTGTGTGTGTGTGTGTGTGTGTGTGTGTGTGTGTGTGTGTGTGTGTGTGTGTGTGTGTGTGTGTGTGTGTGTGCGCGCGTGTGTGTGTGTGAGATAAGCAGTATGGCTTAGGCCACTGGTTCTCAAGGGGGTGTACCAGGGGCTCCCCAGCTAAATGTGTTAATATAGCATCACAATCATTTTAACCTCTTCATCCATTTATACGTTGGCTATACAAAAATAGCAGATCTACAAGCTCACAGTAAAAGCTCCGAGCTTCTCTTCTGGGGGGGGGTGGGGGGTGGTCCCTGGCACAAAACATTTTCAGATGGGGGTCCGCGGTCAAATACGTATCAATTTGGGGGTCCACTGCACAAAAACATTTGAGAACCAGTGGCTTATATAGGCTGTTATCAACATGGATTGGGGAGGAGGGAGGGGGGGGGGGGGCAGGTTTCATCAGGTCTAAGTCAGGGTACCCTTGAGGTAGCCTATGCATAATTTTCAAAAAAAAGAAAAAGGGTTGCGAGCTGCCGCAATAAACCTCACGTCTCTTCCTCCAAAGACCTCCGTCAAACCACTGAAGTCTGAAAGCGTTTTATACATTTTGTCATCGTCCTCACACCACCGCCGCCACCACATCACTCATTATTATACCATTCAATCCGGGAACGTATCTCTCTTGTCACTGAAGATTTCTTTGGCTATTCAAAAATAGCAGATCTACAAGCTCATAGCGCGGCACCTTCTGGGGATTCTACAAATCTCTTCTAAATCCTAACAGTTTAAAAAAAAAAGAATTACGTTTGGTACAAGGACCTCCCAATGTATTTGACCGCGGACCCCCATCTCAAAATGATGTTGTTAGGGACCCCCCCAGAAGCAAAGATTTGAGTTCAAAATGTTTGCTTTAAAAAATATATATATATATATTCAAAGATTTGTAAAATTTTTCAAAAATAGCAGATCTACAAGCTCATATCGCGGCACTCGGTGCCGCGCTATGAGCTTGTAGATCTGCTATTTTTTAATATAGCCAAAGTATAGAAATAATGGTTAAGGTGGTTACACACAGATGCGTTCCCGGTTTGAATTGGTTATACTGATGCACAAGTAAACACCAAGGCCATCTCTCCCTCCCTCTCTCTCTCCGTCTGTCTGTCTGTCACTCTATTCATCCCTTCTTTTCTCCCGCTGTGGGATGAATGGTTCTGTCGCTTCAGAACCCTCCACACGTCTCTCTGCTCGCCTTCATTGTGCTCCAGTGGTGGAAAGTAACTAAGTACATTTACTATTAAGTACCACACTTAAGTACAATTTTGAGGTATTTGTACTTCACCTTTACTTCTACTCCACTACATCTCGGATCCAAATATTGTACTTACTCCGCTAGATTTATTTGAAAACCCTAGGTACTAGTTACTTTGTAGATTTTGATTATTATTACAAAACATACATTAACCACTTCATCCCTATACATTTCGACCATTTGAAAATAGCCGATCTACAAGCTCACAATGCGTGGCAATCGCCACGCATTGTGAGCTTGTAGATCTGCCATTTTCAAAAGATTTGAAAACTTGAAATGGAACATTCTGCATAATGAATACTTTTACCTTTGGTATTTGAAGTACATTTTGATGCCAATACTTTTGCACTTTTACTCAAGCACATTTAGAATTCCGGACATTTACTTGTAAAACATTTGAGTACTTTTTCCACCGCTGATTGTTCTTCACTTCCACTCAATGAGCATCATGCGTTGCTTTCCCTCTCTGCCTCTCTCTCATCTCTCTCTCTCTCTCTCTCTCTCTCTCTCTCTCTCTCTCTCTCTCTCTGTTTTGTTTTGTTGCTTTGTTATTATAGGACGTGTGTGACATCTGTTTGCCCCATACGTCATGTTATTCTCCCAGTGTCTCTGTTGTGTTGTGTTTGTCGACGAGTTATTACTGTCTTGCACAATCTCTCTCTTTTATTCTCTGTGATTCTCTCGCTGTCTTTTGTTGCCTCTCTGTTTAGGGTCATCCTTCCTCTTCCTCTGTGTCTCTCTCTTCTCTTCACCCGCCCCCCCCCCAAAAAAAAATATTACTCCTACAAATTCATTCCAAACATCACGCAAATCACTACACATTATCTCTATAGTCAAGTGATCAAGACGTTCATATTCCATCCTGATTGGCGAATTCCGAACATTGCTGGCCCACAATAACCTCTGACCTTGCGGAGACCTGTGCTCCAAGGAGCACTTTTTCTAGTTTTATCTTTCTGTTCTTTTCGCTACTACTATGCCCATTCTCTCTCTCTCTCTTTCTCTCTCTCAATTTTTCAATTCAATTCAAAGGAGCTTTATTGGCATGAGAAAACATATGTTTACATTGCCAAAGCAAGTGTCAACATATAATAACAAGTGTAAAAAATGACCAAAGTCATAATAAAGCCGCATGCGGCAGGCTTTTTTGGCCCCAATCTTTTCATAGACCTGATTACTTGTTTTTTGGATTGCTTGTTTCTCTCGCCAAACCTGGCAACATTTAGCGTCGCAGATTAACGCTCTAATGTTTTTTATATAAGTGGTGGCAACATTTTGTGACACCACACGGGTCTTCCCAACAATAGCTAAGATTGAAGTCAGTGTGAACATGGCCAAATAATAACTTAATAGCCAAACTAGGTCTAATGAAGCATGCTAGCATTTAGGCTAACCTTCCTACCTGAAGCTCTCTCCCTTTCTCTCTCTCTGCTGCAAAGAAGGAGAGGCGGGTGCTGCAAAGCGCCGTCTCCCCATTGGCTTAAAGGGGGGGAAGTGTGAAGGACAGCCAGGACAGCCAATGACAAATAGGTGTCAAAGGAGGAGAGGCGGGTGCTGCAAAGAGCCGTCTCCCCATTGGCGGGAAGTGTGAAGGACAGCCAGGACAGCCAATGACACCCAGCCAGTGTCACTCGGGTGTCGGACTAGGACTAGTGCTGTCTGTAGAGCCGCCAGCTTTCAGCATGCGGCTAAAAACAGTTGAAAATGGGGAAAGTACGTGTTAAACAGTTAAACAGAACAGTTTATTTGTGCAGTGGGTCTAGACGTCTACTCTGTACAGATAGTGTTTATATGTGCAGTGGGTGGGTCTATACACGAATCCACGGCGCGCTGCCCTGCGCGCAGCCATTGCTGCGGTCTGAACGCTACGCGGACTTAAGACCGCAGCAATGGCGCCGCGCAGGGCAGCGCGCCGTGGATTTGTGTATAGGTCTACTCTGTACAGATAGTGTTTATGTGCAGTGGGTCTAGAGGTCTACTCGGAACATTCAATGGTTAGTCCTTGGTTTGGTCCTTGGTCCTCAGGCCAAGGACCCCCTAGCTGAGAGAGATATGAAGCAGGGACCCCCTCTATATTGTATTAAAAATTGTGTTTCAAATTTAACTGTTTTTGTTTACTTGGTCTGCTCTTTTTTTCCCTCTACACCAAACACCTCTTTGGCTAAAGTTCTCATCAGAAAAGGGATGCTAGGGTTCAAGTGGTTAAGGTAAAAAAATCACATCACACAAAGATTTGGCGGACCCCCTGTAGTAACTCTGAGGACCCCCTAGGGGTCCCGGACCCCCTGTTGAAGACCCCTGTTTTAGATGATTATTATTATTATTTTTGATTAAGATAAAACATACATTAACCACTTCCGCCCTATATACATTTCTGCTATTTTCAAAAGATTTTTTAATACATTTTGAACTTGTGATAAGTTGTTGAGTACTTTTACTGTTGGTACGTTAAGTACTTTTACTCAAGTACATGTGGGAAGTGTCTCTGATGTATTGGTATAGACTCTCTGTCTATGTCTATATATTTTTGTTTGCCTCACTTTATTTCACTGGGGTGTATCAAAACAACCCAATATGTTTACTTGATGCTCCTCTGTTCTCTCATCAGACAGACACCAATATAACACTGCACAAAAGGAGCAGATTATGCTATCTTTTTACTTACAGTATCTGTTTAAAATAAATCTAACGATTTGCTTCGGAGCTACCTGCCAGCTGTGTGTGTGTGAGAGAGAGAGAGAGAGAGCCAGAGAGAGAGAGAGAGAGAGAGAGAGAGAGAGAGAGAGAGAGAGAGAGAGAGAGAGAGAGAGAGAGAGAGAGAGAATCCGACCGCCACCGTCTCTCTCTCCATCAGAACGCAGGGCAGAGAGGAGGAGGAGGATGTGATGGAGAAGAGGAGCAGACAGAGGAGCAGCAACACAGTGAGTCCAGCGGAGGAATAAGGAGGACAGCAGCAGGTGACTGACGTCCATTGGTCGGTTGTTGCTCACGATCTGAACGGGCGGCCGTGCGTCGACCGACCGACTCCGCTCCACCGTACCGACCGGGTCCGGTCCGTACCGACAAGGTCCTCCGGTCCGGTCCACCGTACCGACCGACTCCGCTCCACAGAAGACTACAGACCGGGTCCCCTGGTCCGGTCGTCCGGTCCGGGTCCACCACCATGTCCTCCGCCGTCCTCAGCGAGACGGAGGCGGCGGGCGGCAGGGCGCGCGCCTCCTCGCGCGAGCTGACGCCGCTCGCGCTGGTGGGTCTGGTGTGCGTGTTCCTCGCGCTGTGTCTGGACGCCGGCGCCGTCATGAGCCCCGCGTGGGTCACGGCGGACGACCAGTTCTACCTGTCCCTGTGGGAGGCCTGCTGGAGGCAGCCCAGCACCGGCCGCTGGCAGTGCTCCAGCAACATGGACACAGGTAGGCTAATTGATTGATTGATGTACTTTTTTAGTAAGACATGAGAACAACAGTTTATATGGAAGTACACATTCACAATACAAGGTCTACTAAACTGGTAGCTCCATAAAGAACCTCTCACTCCGCTATACAGCTCCGAGATGAGGCTCTATGTCGTTCTCTTCCAGGATCGGTGGAACGTCCGCCAAGGCTCCGCTGTTTACCCGTTTGTATACATCGTATCCCAAAACTAATGGTAGATTCCAAACCGCATGGATGTTTAAGGTTTGGTCGGGGGCATAATATTTTAGGTCGGGAGCGAAACTACCCGTTTAAATCGCTTATTTAGTCAGCCTGTGGCCATGTTTCCCATTGTAGCCAAACCGGGAGCAGTACTGGCAGCGGACGTAGGGGGGTTTTCCGGGTTGAATGGGAAACATGGCCGCAGGCTGACTAAATAAGCGATTTAAACGGGTAGTTTCTCTCTCGACTTAAAATATTATGCCCCCGAACAAACCTTAAACATCCGTGCGGTTTGGAATCTACCATTAGTTTTGGGATACGATGTATACAAAAGGGTAAAAAGCGAGCCTTGGCGGACGTTCCACCGATCCTGGATGAGAACGACATAGAACCTCATCTCGGAGCTGTATAGCGGAGTGAGAGGTTCTTTATGGAGCTACTAAACTGGGAGACTCATAAAGCACTGAGGCTGAGCTTGTTTAAGATGAGATCCCCATGCACACAAATCATGATGACATATAAGAGACAGACAGATACACACTACTATACAGAATGTCATACAATCAGCTTACAGGTTACTGGTATGAAGAGTAAAAAAAAAAGAAAAAAATGTACAAGGGAAGAAAAATAAATAGTGGGGGGGTAGGTTAATAGGAACTAAATAACTGTGCTCCAGCAACATGGACACAGGATGGGAACTGACTGACCCATTGGTTCTCAAAGTGGGGTCCAGGGACCCCCAGGGGTCCTTGGGGGGGTTCCAGGGGGTCCCCTGCAAAATGTGTTAATATAGCGTCACAATAATTGAAACCACTTTAACCTTTTATACTCGGGCTATTCTAAAATAGCAGATCTACAAGCTCACATGTAGATCTGCTATTTTTTTTAAATCGTGAAACTTTGTGCAAACCTTTGAATATATATTTTCCAACGCAAACTTGAATTTGTGATTCAAATCTTCTTGCTTCTTGCTTCTGGGGGTCCCTGGAACAAAACATTTTGAGATGGGGGGTCCGCGGCCAAATACATATCATTTTTTGGGGTCCTTGACATGAAAAAGTTTGAGACTAACTAACAGACAGACAGACAGACAGACGGACTGACTTAGTGGTTCTCAACCTGGCATCGGCCAAATTGTCAAAATATATAAGAAAGAGGCAAACATTGTGAAAATAGCCGATCTACAAGCTCACAACGCCTCACGTTGCGAGGACAATTTATCTGTGGAACAGAGACACAAACAAAATGTAATGCCTCGACTCCTATAATTCCAAGTGCTTATCAGGGGGTGGGGGGGGTTCAAAATGTTCAAATATGATTATTTTTGGGGGTCGCGGCCATAAAAGGTTGAGAACCACTGAACTGACTGACTGACTGACTGACTGACTGGAGGCAGCCTGGCACCGACTGCTGGCAGTGCTCCAGCAACATGGACGTAATGGTAACTAACTAATAGACACCTGCTTCTCCTTTGTTCTGTCATGTTGGTGTGAGTGTGAGTGACCGGCTGTGCTGTGCTGTGCTGTGCTGTGGCTGGCTGGCTGTGCTGTGCTGTGCTGTGCTGTGCTGTGCTGTGCTGTGCTGTGCTGTGCTGTGCTGTGCTGTGCTGTGCTGTGCTGTGCTGTGCTGTGCTGTGCTGTGCTGTTCTGTGGCTGTGCTGTGGCTGTGCTGTGGCTGTGGCTGTGCTGTGCTGTGCTGTGCTGTGCTGTGCTGTGCTGGGCTGGGCTGGGCTGGGCTGGGCTGGGCTGGGCTGGGCTGGGCTGTGCTGTGGCTGGGCTGGGCTGGGCTGTGCTGTGGCTGTGCTGTGCTGTGCTGTGCTGTGCTGTGGCTGGGCTGTGCTGTGCTGTGCTGTGCTGTGCTGTGCTGTGCTGTGCTGTGCTGTGCTGTGCTGTGCTGTGCTGTGCTGTGCTGTGCTGTTCTGTGGCTGTGCTGTGGCTGTGCTGTGGCTGTGCTGTGCTGTGCTGTGCTGTGCTGTGCTGTGCTGTGCTGTGCTGTGCTGTGCTGTGCTGTGGCTGGGCTGGGCTGGGCTGGGCTGTGCCAGAGACCACTCAGACAAGAAGATTTATGTAACAAAAAAAGCAACATTTTCAAGACTTTTCAATAATAGCAGATCTACAAGCTCACACTTCGTGCCACGCTGTGAGCTTGCACATCTGCTATTTTTGAATAGCCAAAGTATGAAATAATAGTTGTTACAATAGTAGTGAAGATGTATGTAATAATTATTCAAAAATGACAAGACTTTTCAAAAAAATAGAAGCTACAAGCTCACAGCGCGTCATGAAGTGCGCTTGTATAGCTGCTATACCCCCTGGTACCCCGTCAAGGACGAGGGACCCCCTCAAGGACTCAGTCTTTCTCCCCCAGTCAGGTTTTTGTGAGCTCCAGGTTTTCACCCACTTCATTTTCTTTCATCACCCCTGACATTTTAACAAGGTGATAAAAGTTGCATTTTCTTATTACTTAATATTAATAACATTGTTTTTTTTTTTTACTGTCCTTCTATCAATCTGGCTTTCAGTGAAGTGCACCTGCACCTTAATCAGTGGTGATAAGTAACTAAGTACATTTACTTAAGTACTATACGCAAGTACAATTATGAGGTATTTGTACTTTACTTGAGTATCTCCACTTCCAAATACTTTTACTTCTAGTCCACTACATCTCGGATCCAAATATTGTACTTTTACTACATTTATTTGAAAACTTTAGTTAATAGCTACTTTGTAGATTTTGATTATTATTACAAAACATACCAGGCCTATATACATTTCGGCCATTTGAAAATAGCCGATCACAACACGATGTCTCCACCCAGTCAGTGTTTGTATTGAAGTTGGCTGTTTGGGGAGTGAGAGTGCTGTTTTTTCTCTGTCTTGGTTTAGTGCACTGCAAGTGATTTTAACCCATTTAGATCGGGGAAGAATCTGTGTCATTTTTAGATTTCTTTGGCTATTAAAAAATAGCAGATCTACAAGCTCATAGCGTGGCACCGAGTGCAGCACTACGAGCTTGTAGATCTGCTATTTTAGATTTTTTTTTTTAAATATGTGTAAATCTTTGAATATATATATATATATATATATATATATATATATATATATACATTAACATTTTTAAATCAAATCTTTGCTTTTGGGGGTCCCTGGAACAAAATATTTTCAGATGGGGGGGGTCCGCGGCCAAATACATATAATTTTGAGGGTCCTTGACATGAAAAATTTTGAGAACCACTGATATATATAGAAACATATTTTTTTCAAAAAAAGAAACTATTTTTGAATAGCCCAAAGAAATATTAAAATGACACAGATGCGTTCCCGGTCTTCATGGGTTAAGGATGGGGCGGCATTATTACAGTGTTATATTAACGGCTATCCCTTGTTGAACGTGTGAAACTGGTTTGCATTGGATCACACAACAGGTCCTTGGTGTGGCGTGCCAACAATCTGCTCTCTTTTGCATTCATACTAGGCTAGAGTAGTAGCTCATAAATGAGGCTTTATGCTCCACTAACTCAAACAGATGTGGTTCATTTTTCATTTTGTGCCAGTGAGAGAGAGAGTACTACTATTGGCCTACTTCCATAGAAGAAACACCCTTTCAGGTTGGTCATTGAAATGGTGAACACGTTTTAATGAAATGTAAAAAAAGAAAAGAAAGAAAGAAAGAAAGAAAAATAAATGAATGCTATTTGCATAATTATGCATTGTCCACACAATATATACGCACTGCATTCAAAGTAGCTGTTTGGAACAGGTATACCTATTTAGTTTACAAATAGAGGTACACGTTATAGTGATATCCGAAATCAATAAACTATTTTTAATTGTGAAGGAACACCGGAGAATGTTGAGAACACAGTCAAAACATGCAAGATCGTGGTTAATGTTAAAGGTGTACACTACACAAGGTTGTCATTTGAATGCCATTTTGAACTTATTATCTTACACCACCATATACTATTTATTATGGCGTATATGTATTTATCATTTAAAATGATTACATTTTTTGATTTGAGCTAAAAAGCATTATTTTACACTTTGGCTATTCAAAAATAGCAGATATACAAGCTCATAGCGTGGCACCGAGTGCCGCGCTATGAGCTTGTAGATCTGCTATTTTTTTTAAATCTAGAAAAAGTGTGCAAATCTTTGAATATATATATATTTTTAAAGCGAAAAATCTTTGCTTCTGGGGGGTCGCTGGAACAAAATATTTTGAGATGGGGGTCCGCGGCCAAATACATATCATTTTGGAGGTCCTTGACAAAAAAAAAAAAGTTTGAGAACCACTGACATAGCAACATAAGTTTTTTCAAAAACGGTTAGGATTTAGAAGACATTTTGTAGAATCGGAACCTTAGGCCTCAATTGCTTAATAAGAAAAGAGAAGGCTACTAAATTGGACTACATGGGTTTCTCTTCCACTTTATTTCTGGGTATGAAGCTCCCTTCTTGTTGCGCCAGTCGGTTAGGTCAGTAGTTCTCAAACTTTTAAAGGCAGCTCTCCGCCGAAACCGATTTAGTCCCGACTCGGCGGCGGGAGGCGTCGTAAAGCGCCTGCTGCCGACAACTTGTTGTCGGGTCGGTACCTCTATCGACCCGACGATGAGAAACCGAGCATGTTCAGTCTTTGGGCCGACTGGTAGAGCCGTGGGGTAGTGAAGAGG